>NC_071988.2:11903600-12211300 GCF_028885655.2 Pongo abelii
ATTTTTATATTTTTAGTAGAGATGGAGTTTCACCATGTTGGCCAGGCTGGTCTCGAACTCCTGACCTCAAGTGATCTGCCTGCCTTGGCGTCCCAAAGTGCTGGAATTACAGGCGTGAGCAACCACGCTCAACCTAGCTTTTTGGGTCTTCAGCTGATTGGGGAACAAATGAATGCAAATGTAAACAGGAGAAAACTATTCTTAAGTGGTTGAACAACTTGGACCAAGGTCACACTGTTGGCGAGTAGACTCACCAGGATTCATGTACTGATCTGTTTAATTTCGAACCCAGCTTTACAACCATCCGACGTTGTTCTGGAAACAGACAGACTATAATTGCCTGTACTTGTTCAAGTCTCTGCTGTGTCCTAGCTGTGTGAATATTGAGCAACTTAAGTAATCTCTCAGATCTTCACTTTCATCATCCGTAAAACTGAGGAGGCCGGGCGCGGTGGCTCACGCCTATAATCCCAGCACTTTGGGAGGATGAGGAAGGTGGATCATTTGAGGTCAGGAGTTCGAGATCAGCCTGGCCAACATATAGTGAAACCGCATCTCTACTAAAAATACAAAAATTAGCCAGGCGTGGTGGTACATGCCTGTAAATCCAGCTACTTCAGGAGGCTGAGGCAGGAGAATCACTTGAACTGGGGGAGGCGGAGGTTGCAGTGTGCCAAGATTGCGCCATTGCACTCCAGCCTGGGAGACAGAGCAAGACAAACCTGAAGTAACAACACCTACTTTCCAAAACCATGCAAGAAGAAAATACTGACAGAATTTAGAATAGGTGACTAATAAATATTTTTTGAATAAATAGATGAACAAATGTAGGAACAATAAATGTTACCTAAACAGAGTGTGACAACCAGTTTGTCAACACACTAGTGATATAAAAGGTTCCTAATTATGAAACATCTTTTACAGGGATTATTCACCATAAGATCTAGGACTCTATACATTTTGCTCACCGCTAAGTGGTCCTTTCTTATCAGTTTAATCTCCCTCTAAAATGTTCATTCTGTCTCAAATGCATATTGTAAACTATTTAAAAAGTTGGATTTTCTTCCTTGGGAAAGACACTATTTCTTCTACTTGCCAAAATAATACATATATTATATGGGTAGCTAAAACAAACATTTTTAAATTTTATTAAAGGAGTTTTACTGATTTCATAACTGAAATATAAGATATTAACAATAAAGATGTTTTGACAGTAAGAGTCTGTCAACATTATATCTAGAAGTATACATAAATCTAATATAAAATATCTAGAAAATCCAGAAAAATTAATGACAGCAAAACTACAGTCCATACACTGATGTGTCTCATCAGCTGATTGAATATGATACATATTAAGAGAATGTCTGAAAGTCAGTTATTTTCTCATTTTTTAAGGCCAGTATCTGTCAATTACTCAGATGCAGCATAAGTAAATGCATAAAGATTAGTCTTTTTCATCAATTTAAAAATTATGAGAAAATAAAATTTTTAATTCAATAGGGTCTCTAAAGATCTATTTCTTAAAACTAAATATAACCTGCTTTTAAAAGGGAACACAAAGATGTGAAACAAGAAAATGAATTAAAATTCCTTAACATTTAAACTTTCCTAAGTGAAAACTTTTCACAGGCCTGATAGTGAGGGATGAGCTGGAACTCTGTGGTGGGAACAGTGCTGGGGGTTTATCTACAATGACCATGGTTAAAATCCGGGACCTTCTTGACCTGTTCAGTGGTGGGTTTACATTGAAACTGTTATAAATTATTACAGAGGTGAAGCCAAGCCAAACAGTCCAACATAAATATATCTGCAGACATACTGGCTACTATATATTCTAAACACTGTCGGTAAATGAATAAACAGAGCTTTCTAAATCATTTAAGAAAATATATTTATTCATAAAATCAATAATTTTCAGTTTTCAGTTTGAGCCTCCTAAAAAATGAGAGACCTATTATAACTAATTTTTTGGAATCCGTAAATATCATGGATTCCCAAGCTGCTCCCTTCCTGCGATAATGGCCAGAACCTCACACTTCTCTAAGTGATGTGTGAATGTTTTTCAGTTTGGATACTTGACTAATCTCTACCTGTTGAAATTGTTCCACTGCATTACACAAGTTAAATATTTGAGCTCCACAATTTCAACAGACTGACTCTGCATCTGTACAAAGGGACAAAGAAGTATAATATGACAGTCTGATTTTCCTAGGGTTGTTGGGACAGCAGCAAGCCTGCTGCTGGCTTGCCCGTATGGGTGAATCATAGCCAACCAGGGTAGACCAAATTTTGTGGTCTGGTTTTATTTGCCTAGTCATATAACTCAGGGCTTTAAGTCTGCACATTGTTGACCAAAACATTAATTGTGGCAAAATAGTTTGTGTCTGTACTGAAAGAGTAATACCAGGGTAACCCACGTGTAGTGACCATGAATTAGTTAAAAAAAAAAAAAAAAAAAAGGAGGAAAAAAAGGCATGAGGGTGTGTTTTGTTGCAGGGGAAAGCTCCTAACCTCTGAAGCTAAAGTCATTGGGAGTTGGGAGGTCTCATTTTGAAGACAGCTTCAATAGAAACGAGGTTGTTTTACGGGAGGGAGGAGGGGCTGCCGGTTAAAGCAATAGGTGCTTTTCTGGATAGTATTTATTTTCTCTTGTGTTCCAGTATTAATCAATGTAAATGTCTTTCTCTGTCATTTGAGTTGCCCTATCTGTTAAACACAGCCAGCTGGTGATAATCTGCAGTCCGCTTTTCCTAAGGGAAATTTGCCTTCACTGGTCCCTTTACTGATTGGTAAATTGATAGGTTGATTTTGATATAATCAATGAGTGTTAGACACAGGGGAGAAAACCAAACCTCAAAATGTCAAACTGAATGTCACAAAATATGGAAGATTTCTAGGGAGAATATAAAAAGAGATCTCCTGAGGCAAACATATGGGTTCAGGATGAAGGTCTCAGCACAAGGATGAAAGTGAATGCTATTTTTTTTCTTTCTGCCTTAAGCATTATTCAGAATATCCACTTTGAAGCTAGGCTACAGAAAAAACATGCCTCAGACCCTATGTGCTGGTCCCATACTATCCAGGCAGCCATCAAGAGCACATTAATATACTAGTTTAGGTTTCTGCGAGCAAGGGAGGGCTGTTTTTCCTTTTAAACGGCCCCAGGACTCCAAAGAGTGAAACAGTTTCCCAGGGCCCTGGCAATGGTAACATCTGGTGGTGGAAACCCAAGAGCTGCTGGGTAATGAGGATGGACCTCCAGACCCTGAATGTCTATCGCACCTACGGCTCTTTAGGGTAAGCTAATTGTGTTCTAATTGTATTAGTTTCCTAGTGTTGTTACAACAAAGTACCAGCAACTCTTAAAACAAAAGATGTTTATTGTCTTGAAGTTCTGGAGGCCAGAAGGCTGAATCCCAGGTTAGCAGAGTTGGTTGGTTCCTATCCAGGGCTTTGTGGAGTCTCTTCCCTGCCACGCTCCTAGTTTCTGGTGATGGTTGGCCATCTTTGGCATTCTTTGGCTTGCAGCTGATAACCCTGCAATCTCTGTCTCTGTTGTCACATGGCAATCTTTTTACCATATGATTCTCTCCTCTTCTTCTAAGGACACCAAACATATCAGAGTAGGCTCACCCCATTCTGGTATGACTTCCTCTTAACTGATTACATTGGCAATGACCCTATTTCCAAATAAGGCTGCATTCTGAGGTACTAGGGGTAGGACTTCAGCATATCTTTTGGGGAGGGATAAAATGCAATTAATAACATTGATCAATTCATATATTATGTTTCTTTCAGTCTATAAAAATACTTAAACCTTAAATGCTAGTAATACTTTCAAACAAAACGTAGTCCCATATTCTGTAATACCCTTTCAGGAGATCTGTAAGGCCAAAACTATTTTTGTAGTACTATTAAGTTATTTGACCTTTTTATTGTCAGTTTTGGGCAACTATACAGTAATCCTTAGTAATCCTTTTCAAATTCTTTATAATATGTAATAATGTCATCACTCTGATGGCTAATGGAATGTGCATTTGTGTTTTATATTGTCTAGAATTTTCTGATGTAGTGCTACAGAATAAATTTGTACATTTTCAGAGATAACTAGATTTATTCCTAGAACCTCTACTGTGCTCCTATTAGCTGTACTTGGTTGTAACTGCTAAAATCATTGTAATCTCACTATTGTCAAAAAAATCATTTGTTGAAAATTCCAAAATTTTTCTTATAATTACATAAAACACAACAAGAAATAGTACGCATTTGTGTACTTACTTACACTTGTATTTGAAGATAAATCCTTTGCTTAAAAAGGGAGATTAAAAGACTATTTCAATCCACATCTAAACATTCTGAAAAAAATTAAAATGATTTTTCAGTGTTCTCTGACCAATGCAAGAGAGGAATCTACACCAAAGAAACTAAGAAAACCATAATATAAAAAAATTATGTTTAAAAAACTAAAATAAAAAGTGATACTATAACAAAAAGTATTTTACTTCATTGTGTCTTAAGCAACACATACTTTTTTAATAGTATTATGGTGCCAGTCAAATTGAGGTGCCATTTAGAGATCAATCATTCAGAATTTAAGAAAACCAAATATTTTAAATGAATGCACAATGAACTCCTTATGCCAACAACTGTCTGTTACAGTTTTTCAAACTAACATGAAAAAGCTGAGCCAGGTGCAGTGATGTGTGCCTGTGGTCCCACCTACTCTACCTGGAAGGATCCACTTAAGCCCAGGAGATCGAGACCAGTCTGGCAACACAGCAAGACCTCATCTCGGAAACAGACAAACAAACAAACAAAGCTATTGAAGCATCTTATAGGATAAATTATATATTGCATTGGCTAAAAGAGGACACTCAATAACTAAGAGCTTAATAAAACCATGTAGAGTTGACATTTACAAATGCCTGCTGAATGAAAAGTCAGTAAAATAGATCACAGCATCACCACTTTCACAAGTTACAGTAACTTGTGAAATTAAAGATGTAGCTACAAATATGAAAACTGAGTTAGTCCGGGAGTAGTGGCTCACACCTGTAATCCCAGCCCTTTGGAATGCCAAGGCGGGCAGATCACCTGAGGTCAGGGGTTTGAGACCAACCTGGCCAACATGGTGAAACACCGCCTCTACTAAAAATACAAAAATTAGTCAGGCATGGTGGCGTTTGCCTGTAATTCCAGTTACTCGGGAGGCTGAGGCAGGAGAATCCCTTGGCCCCGGGTGGCAGAGTTGCCGTGAGCTGAGATCAAGCCACTGCACTCTAGCCTGGGTGACAGAGTGAGACTCTGTCATAAAATAAAATAAAATATAAAATAAAATGAATAAAATAAAATAAAATAAAATATAAAATAAAATAAAACCGAGTGAATATCTTTATTACATATTTGAGTAGCAATTTTTCACCATTATATATTTGCAAGAAATATTAAAAGAGGAAAAGAAGCCAGTGTCACTTAAGAATAACCTAGAAAAAGCACTAAAACATTGATTTTATTAATCTCAATTTTTGATTATAAGCCATGTTTTAATATTTTGTGTGGTAAAATGTGAAGTATGCATAAAACACTTTGGCTACAGAACGTAGTCTGATGGTTGTCTCCAGGACAAACACTGCTACAGTTATTTGAGTTGCAAGCTGAACTACTGCGTTTTTGGTTTTGTTTTTGTTTTTCACAGAATGTCATTTTTATTCGAAATAAAAACTGACTAACTACATTTAATCAAACTTGGGTATTTGGCAAACATTTTCCTGAAAGTGAATGAAGTGAAGCTGTCAAGTCAAGGCAAACAAATGACGGTATTTGTTGTTGATAATAAAATTCAAGCTTTCGAGTCAAAATTAGAATTTTGGAAACCCTGTATCCTCCACCATGAGATTGACAGCTTCTAAATACTTACAGACTTTTCTGATGAGGTTGGTGGTGATATTGACAAATATAAATCTTAGTGTTAATTTAGAAAATCTGAATAATTCAAATAACCAAATTTTCAAGTATTGAACAATATTATAAAATCAAACATGGGTAAAAGATCCACTCAAAAATCAAGATAAACAATGACTTATAATAAAATAGAAAATCAAAAGTTTATCAATATCATTTCAGATTACACACTAATCTTTTACAAATTATCCTTGCCAAGTTTGATATAGTACAAAAGAAGAACATCAATAATTATTTGAAAAGCTGATTATAAGTTCAACTATGTGTGTGTGTTTGTGTGAGAGAGATTGAATTTTCTACATATATTTCAACCAAAACAATTTATCACACTGCAGAAGCAGATAGGAGAGGAGCTGTCTTGTTTTAAATCAAGTATTACAAACGTTTGCAATGAAAAAAATAAAGTAAAAGGCTTGCAAAAATATAAAATTATGATTTTTAATAGAACTATGATCATACTTGCTGGTTCTAAATGTGTTAATACATTTTCAAAAACTCTCACTTCTAATATATAACAAATAAAGATTAAAAAACATCTTTTTGAGGTCCTCAATATTTTTTTAAAACTAAAAGGAATCTTGAGATCAAACAGTTTGAGAGCTGTTGATCTGAAAATCATTGATAATCCTTTTATGCTCCTTTCCCCTGCTCTTTGAATCCAGCTTGCTTTAAGTTAGGTTCATATTCTTTATTTCAAGATCATAGCTGGAAGTCCCTGCTAGTATAGTCCATGTGTGGGAGAACCATTCTCTCACTCTCCAGAACGCTTGACTAGAAAGCAATGGGAAGTAGAGAAAAAGAACAGATGGGATAAGAGGAGCAGAGAGGGGAGCAAAGGGAGAAGATTGGCACAGTAAGCATACTCTCCTTCTCACCCTAATTCTCTCCTCCACAATCCAGACACAATAGGGCTACTATCTACCATGGCACAGACCTTCCAGGACCCAGACCCAGCACTAAGGCAACATTTATTTTCACCCATTGATGCTATCTATGTTCTACTTGCTGTTAAATATTTTAAATGTTATTCTGGCATGTGGCATCATTAGGAGGATTAATTACCACAGCATACGTAAAGTGCTAGCACAGTGCCTGGTGCATAAATATACTCAGTGAATGTTACATATTATTATCACCAGGATTTCTTCACCTCATTTTTATGTCTCTGTCTTCCTTGACCTATCTCTTGTGTCATGACTGTATTTTACCGTATCTTTTCACACTGGGGCACTACCAGTCCTGAATTATGCAATGAAGACTGAAAACAACTTCAGCATATTCCAAAACAGTGGTTTGCTTTGAGATGCAACCCAACACCTTTCAAAGGAGCCCAACAAAGTGTTCGGGGCATATGCATACCTTCTAAGCATTGGCTTTTGTTGCCCTTTGCCAATTGCAAAAGGAAAAAGAGCAAACTTGCAAAAATATCCCCAAGAGACTACTTGGTATTTGAACCTGGCTCAAGGCAAAAACTATGAAAAGCCCTGTGTGAAAATCAGTCTTTGGTGAGAGACTTCTGGCCAGCAAAGACAGCCTCAATACTCTTCATAAAGCAAACAAGCCTCTGAAAACCTGGCCACTCACTACTGAAGCAACTCAAATTCCAACACTAGGAATTTGACTTATTACTAATACAATTTCCTTCAAGAGCAGATGTTGGACACAGGGAATATCCCAACCAGGGCAATTCAGATTCCCAATCCTTCCTATTTTACTTAAGCTGTAGGTGTATTTACACAAAAGTTTGGGCAGCATTAAACCACAGCTAGTCAGAGAGGTCCTGGATGCTCAGGAGTAAGTCATCCTTCCCCACTTGAAAGGCATCTTTTGCCCAAGAATCAGCCAAAGGAGTTTCCGGTTCATTTGGAATCCAGGTCTTCAGCACAACATGGCTTTTTGCTTTTTAAATTTTTTTCCCTACCTGTTCAACCAACAAGCAAGCTGAGACATTAAGTATTTTTCCACGGTTCTCCACAAATGCAAAATGTTGCTTCTGCTCGCATATAAATGAGGCCTTACCATTTACAAAGAGCTCTCTTACCTGTTTCCTTATTTCATCTTCACAGGGGCCCCTGAAAATGAGGTGGATGAAGGTTCCAGTTTCCATAGGGTAAAACAAAAACAACTGAATTTGGAGTCAAAAGAACTGATCTTAAGTGCAGCTCTACTGTTAACTAGCTGTGTGGTCTTATATCAGTTAGGATTTAGGTCAACTCTGAGAGACAAAAAGTAAATCTAAAATAATAGTGGCTCAGACGAAATAGAAGTCTATTTATTTCTAATATAACAGAGTCCAGAAGTAAGCTATCCAAGATAAGGTAAGAATGATCATAAGGGATCCAGCTCCTCACATTTTCTTAGATAATATCTTAGCAGAGATGTAGAAGGGATTTTGTGAAAGAGCATTTGTATTTTAATTCGTAGAATATTTGCAGCACTATTATACTGATCCTCAACATGCAGCTTCCACCTCATGTCTTAAGATAGTTGCTTGGACTCCAGGCCACCCTGTCCACATTGCAACCATCAGAAAGGAAGGAGAGTGTGTAGGGCAGCTGTTCTCTGTGTCATCACATCCATCTGCCACTTACAAAATTTTCCCTAGAACTTGGCCATGTGACTACAACTAACTTCAAGGGAGGCTGAGTCTTTTTTCAGGCATGTGCCCAGCTAAAAATCACAAGTCGTATAATAAAGAATAATGAAAAAAAAAAAAAAACGGGTTTTGAGAGACAACCAACAAGCTCTGCTGCAATCTCAAGCAAGTTGCATGACCTTGCTGAGCCTGTTTCTTCATCTGTGAATGCATGAATTTTAACCCCACAGCCTCAACTGGGGCTGAGGCTGGCCTGACTGATCACCAGCTTTGGGACAGATGGTGCCTGAATCAGGAACTTGATTCTTTTAATATGTGAGCTTCTGACACACAAAATACAGATTCTTCTAGAACCTGGGCAGGAGAGTGGAGGTCCAAATGCTAAGAACTGAATTAGGAAAAGAGGTATTTTTGGATGGGATGGAGATGGAATAAAAGTAAGCACTAAGAAGGTAAAATCAAACCACAGGTAATGTGAGGAGTTCGGAAAGAGAAGAAAGGACCAAAGTTATCGCCTCGAACTGCAGACGTTTAGTAGCATTGAATGTTTGTTTGTCATGGATGTTTGTTTACAGAGGTATCTTTCTCAAAGAATCAACCCAGTGTTAAAGGCCAGGGTCAGTGGAGGCAATGACAAAGATTAAATGAAAATGTTTGTAAAAAATCTTGTGAACTGTAAAGTGGCACTCACATGTAATAAAAGTAGTATTATTAATAACTAACGCTATCTTACCTTTTTTGCAATTATAAGTGAAGGCAGAACCTTAAAAAAATCTCAAGTATCCCAAATGATTGTTTCTGATGATGAGAAATATTTTTCAGGTGCTCTCCCATACCAACCAAGAGAGTCAGCTCTGGACTGGAATTGAGGAAACCCGATTTCCTGACACAGCTCCACAACTTACTATATCCATGGCCTTTCTAAGTTATTTAGGCAAACTGAGCCTCAGTGTACCCAGCTATAAAATGAAGCAATGTGTGCTTATCTCAAAAGATAACCTTCAACATAGATTCTGGATCCACATGTTAAATAAATATTAACAGAGCAATTTCTATGTGTCATGTATTTTGCTAGAAGCCACGATGCAAACATAAAATGGTATGAGGTAGTGATTAGGAGTGTAGATATGAAGGCAGGGTGCCCTAAATACTAGCTCTGCCATGTTCTAGGTGTCTGATATTGGCCAAGTTCCCTAACCTCAACTTGCTGCAGTTTTCCCATCGGCAAAAGAATGATAATAATGTATACTGCATAGAACTGTCATGAAAGTGAAATGAGTCAATGCATGTAAAGTGCTTAGAACAGTACCTTGCATGTACCAGGTGTTCAATACATATTATCTAGTATTATTATTAAGGTAATTGTTGTTGTCACAATAAAAGCAATTATCTAGCCTGCATGCATGTCATTCTTACCCTTGGCTCCACCATCACATAGATCTTTCAGTGGATGTAATTTGGGGGAAACTATTACTTGCCAGGCAATAGAGAAGGACTTGGGTATCCATCATTTATTTCTTACAAGTAACACTGGAATTGTTGTTGTTGTTATCAGAAGAAACTGATTCTTTGTCTAAGCTCACACCTGGGATCTGAACCAGGTCTCTCTGACTGTAATAATTTTGTTCTTTCTACCTCAACCTATTTTATTTGTATTTCCCTACCTGATCTTTGTTGATTATTTGTTTTTCTGCCTCGCTGATTAGGAGGAAAGTTCTATTAATAGGAATTTTGATTAGTTGACCAGTAGGTGTTATCTATAGGATAAGGCCAGGCTCTTGAACATAACATTGAGTGCCTCTGTGGTCTGATTCTTGCCTATCTCTCCAATCTTTTCTCTTTTCCTCACTCTCTCCCACCACTCTGTCATTTAGAGAAGAGAGTGGGGGCCAATATTCAACATTCTTAAAGAAAAGAATTTTCAACACAGAATTTCATATCCAGCCAAACTAAGTTTCATAAGTGAAGGAGAAATAAAATACTTTACAGACAAGTAAATGCTGAGAGATTTTGTCACCACCAAGCCTGCCCTAAAAGAGCTCCTGAAGGAAGCACTAAACATGGAAAGGCACAACCGGTACCAGCCACTGCAAAATCATGCCAAAATGTAAAGACCATCGAGACTAGGAAGAGACTGCATCAACTAACCAGCAAAATAACCAGCTAACATCATAATGACAGGATCAAATTCACACATAACAATATTAACTTTAAATGTAAATGGACTAAATGCTCCAATTAAAAGACACAGACTGGCAAATTGGATAAAGACTCAAGACCCATCAGTGTGCTGTATTCAGGAAACCCATCTCACATGCAGAGACACACATAGGCTCAAAATAAAAGGATGGAGGAAGATCTACCAAGCAAATGGAAAACAAAAAAAGGCAGGGGTTGCAATCCTAGTCTCTGATAAAACAGACTTTAAACCAACAAAGATCAAAAGAGACAAAGAAGGCCATTACATAATGGTAAAGGGATCAATTCAACAAGAAGAGCTAACTATCCTAAATATATATGCACCCAATACAGGAGCACCCAGATTCATAAAGGAAGTCCTGAGTGACCTACAAAGAGACTTAGACTCCCACACATTAATAATGGGAGACTTTAACACCCCACTGTCAACATTAGACAGATCAACGAGACAGAAAGTCAACGAGGATACCCAGGAATTCAACTCAGCTCTGCACCAAGTGGACCTAATAGACATCTACAGAACTCTCCACCCCAAATCAACAGAATATACATTTTTTTCAGCACCACACCACACCTATTCCAAAATTGACCACATACTTGGAAGTAAAGCTCTCCTCAGTAAATGTAAAAGAACAGAAATTATAACAAACTATCTCTCAGATCACAGTGCTATCAAGCTAGAACTCAGGATTAAGAATCTCACTCAAAACTGCTCAACTACATGGAAACTGAACAACCTGCTCCTGAATGACTACTGGGTACATAACGAAATGAAGGCAGAAATAAAGATGTTCTTTGAAACCAACGAGAACCAAGACACAACATACCAGAATCTCTGGGATGCATTCAAAGCAGTGTGTAGAGGGAAATTTATAGCACTAAATGCCCATAAGAGAAAGCAGGAAAGATCCAAAATTGACACCCTAACATCACAATTAAAAGAACTAGAAAAGCAAGAGCAAACACATTCAAAAGCTAGCAGAAGGCAAGAAATAACTAAAATCAGAGCAGAACTGAAGGAAATAGAGACACAAAAAACCCTTCAAAAAATTAATGAATCCAGGGGCTGGTTTTTTGAAAGGATCAACAAAATTGATAGACCGCTAGCAAGATTAATAAAGAAAAAAAGAGAGAAGAATCAAATAGATGCAATGAAAAATGATAAAGGGGATATCACCACCGATCCCACAGAAATACAAACTACCATCAGAGAATACTACAAACATCTCTACGCAAATAAACCAGAAAATCTAGAAGAAATGGATAAATTCCTCAACACATACACCCTCCCAAGACTAAACCAGGAAGAAGTTGAATCTCTGAACAGACCAATAACAGGAGCTGAAATTGTGGCAATAATCAATAGCTTACCAACCAAAAAAAGTCCAGGACCAGATGGGTTCACAGCCGAATTCTACCAGAGGTACAAGGAGGAACTGGTACCATTCCTTGTGAAACTATTCCAATCAATAGAAAAAGAGGGAATCCTCCCTAACTCATTTTATGAGGCCAGCGTCATCCTGATACCAAAGCTGGGCAGAGACACAACCAAAAAAGAGAATTTTAGATGAATATCCTTGATGAACATTGATGCAAAAATCCTCAATAAAATACTGGCAAACAGAATCCAGCAGCTCATCAAAAAGCTTATCCACCATGATCAAGTGGGCTTCATCCCCGGGATGCAAGGCTGTTTCAATATACGCAAATCAATAAATGTAATCCAGCATATAAACAGAACCAAAGACAAAAACCACATGATTATCTCAATAGATGCAGAAAAGGCCTTTGACAAAATTCAACAACCTTCATGCTAAAAACTCTCAATAAATTAGGTATTGATGGGACATATCTCAAAATCATAAGAGCTGCCTATGACAAACCCACAGCCAATATCATACTGAATGGGCAAAAACTGGAAGCATTCCCTTCGAAAACTGGCACAAGATAGGGATGCCCTCTCTCACCACTTCTATTCAACATAGTGTTGGAAGTTCTGGCCAGGGCAATTAGGCAGGAGAAGGAAATAAAGGGCATTCAGTTAGGAAAAGAGGAAGTCGAATTGGCCCTGTTTGCAGACGACATGATTGTATATCTAGAAAACCCCATTGTCTCAGCCCAAAATCTCCTTAAGCTGATAAGCAACTTCAGCAAAGTCTCAGGATACGAAATCAACGTACAAAAATCACAAGCATTCTTATACACCAATAACAGACAAACAGAGAGCCAAATAATCAGTGAACTCCCATTCACAATTGCTTCAAAGAGAATCAAATACCTAGGAATCCAACTTACAAGGGATGTGAAGGACCTCTTCAAGGAGAACTACAAACCACTGCTCAAGGAAATAAAAGAGGATACAAACAAATGGAAGAACATTCCATGCTGATGGGTAGGAAGAATCAATATCGTGAAAATGGCCATACTGCCCAAGGTAATTTACAGATTCAATGCCATCCCCATCAAGCTACCAATGACTTTCTTCATAGAATTGGAAAAAACTACTTTAAAGTTCATATGGAACCAAAAAAGAGCCCGCATCGCCAAGTCAATCCTAAGCCAAAAGAACAAAGCTGGAGGGATCACACTACCTGACTTCAAACTATACTACAAGGCTACAGTAACCAAAACAGCATGGTACTGGTACCAAAACAGAGATATAGATCAATGGAACAGAACAGAGCCGTCAGAAATAATGCCACATATCTACAACTATCTGATCTTTGACAAACCTGACAAAAACAAGCAATGGGTAAAGGATTCCCTATTTAATAAATGGTGCTGGGAAAACTGGCTAGCCATATGTAGAAAGCTGAAACTGGATCCCTTCCTTACACCTTATACAAAAGTCAATTCAAGATGGATTAAAGACTTAAACGTTAGACTTAAAACCATAAAAACCCCAGAATAACACCTAGGCATTACCATTCAGGACATAGGCATGGGCAAGGACTTCATGTCTAAAACACCAAAAGCAATGGCAACAAAAGCCAAAATGGACAAATGGGATCTAATTAAACTCAAGAGCTCCTGCACAGCAAAAGAAACTACCATCAGAGTGAACAGGCAACCTACAAAATGGGAGAAAATTTTCACAACCTACTCATCTGACAAAGGGCTAATATCCAGAATCTACAATGAACTCCAACAAATTTACAAGAAAAAAACAAACAACCCCAACAAAAAGTGGGTGAAGGACATGAACAGACACTTCTCAAAAGAAGACATTTATGCAGCCAAAAAACACATGACAAAATGCTCACCATCACTGGCCATCAGAGAAATGCAAATCAAAACCACAATGAGATACCATCTCACACCAGTTAGAATGGCAATCATTAAAAAGTCAGGAAACAACAGGTGCTGGAGAGGATGTGGAGAAATAGGAACACTTTGACACTGTTGGTGGGACTGTAAACTAGTTCAACCCCTGTGGAAGTCAGTGTGGTGATTCCTCAGGGATCTAGAACTAGAAATTCCATTTGACCCAGCCATCCCATTACTGGGTATATACCCAAAGGACTATAAATCATGCTGCTATAAAGACACATGCACATGTATGTATATTGCGGCATTATTCACAATAGCAAAGACTTGCAACCAACCCAAATGTCCAACAATGATAGACTGGATTAAGAAAATGTGGCACATATACACTATGGAATACTATGCAGCCATAAGAAATGATGAGTTCATGTCCTTTGTAGGGACATGGATGAAATTGGAAATCATCATTCTCAGTAAACTATCGCAAGAACAAAAAACCAAACACCGCATATTCTCACTCATAGGTGGGAATTGAACAATGAGAACACATGGACACAGGAAGGGGAACATCACACTTCGGGGACTGTTGTGGGGTGGGGGGAGGGGGGAGGGATAGCATCGGGAGATATACCTAATGCTAGATGACGAGTTAGTGGGTGCAGCACACCCAGCATGGCACATGTATACATATGTAACTAACCTGCACATTGCACACATGTACCATAAAACCTAAAGTGTAATAATAATAATAAAAAAAAGAAAATCGTAAGGAAGAGAAAACATAAAATCAATCAATCAATCAATCAATCAATGCTGCCAAAGATCTTCTACGCATCCTACTTCCTAGTTTCAGCTCAGTTTTCTCAAATTGTTCTTGAAAGCATTAAGTGCAACTGCAGTGGATCTCTTTGGGGTGAGCTACATATTTCTGCCACAAATATGATGTTCTACTTTGTCACACGTTAACTCCAAATAACCACATGTAGCTGACCTCATGCCTGCTCTGGGAAAATGGGACAATTGGGCTTTGTGCCTTTGCATTATGTGTCTTGGAAGTTAAATAGACAAGTGAAGGTAGTTTTGCCAGTCCTTTTGACAAAGGATGTCACTTTGAACTTCTGAAGAACAATTTTAAAGATCTCACATTAGAGTAATATCTCAGCAGAGTTATAGAAGGGACTTTGTAAAAAATCATTTGTACTTTAAGGAATATTTGCACCACTAGACACAGAAACAGGATCTTAGTAAAATGTAAGCTTCATTGGTGCTACAGAAAGATCACAAGGATAGAGCTAGACCTGAAGATAAATTCCAGCTTTGCGACATGTTATGCAGCTTTGGGCAAGTAACTAAACTCCATTAAGCCTCAGTTCAATCAGCTGTAACCTGAGAATAGTAATAATTTCTGGCATTTGTAGGTGTTAGAGAAGCTGTAATTATTCAAAGACATTATCTAAGCTACTTGCCTTGGAAACCAGAGCCTTAGAGACAACTGAACATATAAGTATAAGGAACTATGACAGAGAGAAGAGAGCCTGTACTGTGAATGCCAGATAGTCTAGCCGAGGCTGAGTTGGACCTCAAATCCTGGATCTAGGCCCCTGCTCTGAAAGCCAAGTGATCTAGTCTATGACAGCCCTAGAGCTGATCACTTTATACGAAACACACTAAAACATACAGAAGATGGAGGCAGACAACAGAATGCTACTGTAACTGGAAATCTGATCTTGAACCATATCTCAAAACTGTGCTGTAAAAGAAGACCTATTTTGAAAATATCCTCACTGGTAGATACTTCAAAACTTCAGTTGGGTTCTAGGTAGGTGCTGGAGAAAGCTAAAATATCTTCTCAAGAAAATGGGAAAGTGTGTGTGCGTGTGTGTGTGCATTTCTCCAGGTAGGTATGTGGTCCGGTCTAAGACTGAAGGAGTAGAGAATGGGGGAAGGGGATTTCAAAGAAGAAACCACTAGGATAATGAAAGGAAACAAGGATACCTAAGGCTCAGTTTAATGTTATTTGGTCTGCCCTAAAGTTCCACTATCTCAAAACTTCAGGGAAGATCTCATGCCTACTCTTGCCTTATACATATTGGACATTTTTTGTGTGTTTATGAAGAAAAGAGGTTGAGTTTCCTGGATCAATGGCTGAGAAGATGTAAAGGAACAACTAGAAGATCCAAAGTGGGGAAATTTAGCAAATTAGAACCAAAGGTAATCCTATGAATGTAAAACTGCCCTCTCTGCCTCAGCACGAACTCACAGAAATATAAGAAACAGCATTAAACTTTAAATGAAGCACGAAGTGGGAGGCTGAAATAATCTTATCTAGATTCTAAGGGGTAGAAGTAAGTGTAAAACTTTAATCAGGAAAAAAATGTATTCCAGGAATTCAATTATTTGAAATCTTCATGATGAATGTCAACTTTCTGCCATCACTCTCCTTAGGAAGCTAAGTCCTAATCAGAATTTTACTTAGGTAAGTAGAAAGTCAGAATCATAGAAATGTAACAATCTTGGGAAAAGGTATCCTCTAAGATATCTTCTATATGTTTATAAAATGGGAATGACTTTGGGACTTTGGCAATTTAAGAATGACCTACACAACTTCTAGTTGACCAAGATTCCCTGTCTTCCAGGCAGTGCTAGAACAAATTGGCCAGGTCCTTATTTACATTCTCTTGGATGTACTAACTACACATATTCAGACCAACCTCAGATGGTATGTTTTCTCTCCTAGAGTTTATTAGTATCATTGTCTGTGATTCAACCTTATTGGGCAAGTGTAGCCTAGTCTTTGTTAGGTCCAGAGCTACCTCAAGATTGACTAACCTCTTGAGGCATTTCCACTCTGTTATTTTAGATTGGTTCTTTTAGGGCTAATTTCCTCCATCATGTGCTGATTTTGTAGTTGAGCCTTCAGAAGGTAATCTTGTGTTCCTTGTTCCCAAGTCCTTAGAAGACAACTTGCTATAGTCTTGAGGATGGAAAATAAGTGTAATAAACTTGGCACCTAGTTGATGTTCAATAAACGTTAATTCCCTCTTTTACCTTGGGGTATAGAAGACCTTTGCAATCTGTTTATGAACAAGTATTTAATAAGGGTTGGCAGAGAGTAGTGAGTTAATAACAGTGGCTGCTATGTAAAACATATTGGCAAAGTGAGTTGAGAACTTTTATGCATTTTTTGTAGAACACTAATAATGTGGATATAACTTGGTTTGATTGAGAGGAATGCAAAGGATATTGATTATAATGGCAGCATATCTATGCAAAACGCTTTAGATTCCAAACTTCTCTGGAATCTAAACTCTTGAGTTAGTACGAACCTATGGAAATAAAGACTTGTTAAAACTATTCACACCACCAATATAATATATTCCTATCATATATTTACCTTTACATTTGTAAAATCGTTGAAGTGAGAAACTGTGTTTATTCCTAGTATTTAGCAGTGCCTTCTACACAGTGATATTGAATAAGTGTTTCTGAAGTGTATGTTGAATGCACAACTGATCTTTCCATTAAAAAAAATCACCTTGTCAATGGAACAATGATATCCACTTTATTACTACGTAAATATTCATCCCTCTTGCTGCATTTCTTTCTAGTGGCCATTATTTATCATCTTTCAGTTTGAATCTTTTGTAAAATAACGAGGAAATAAGATGTGGTTGGCATGGGTAGAGGTTTATCTTTTGGGTTGAGGTTTTTTAATTTGTTTTATTTGGGGAGATCTATTTGAGATTTTAATACTAAAATATTTTCTAATTGTTAAAACAACCCCAGCAAAGATAGTACACAAAACACAAAATAAGTGTAGACATTAGCCTAAGATAAAATTCTACTGAACTCAGGGAATCTCTGCTTCACTCATTGTGCATGCTGATGCTGCCTGAACTTCATCCATGTTCACTGAAGAGAAAGGGCAGGGTCTTCCCATGAGTTATGGAGTAGTGCTAAGCAGCCAGCACAGACAGGAAAACAGAAAAACAAACGTTGGGTTCCTGGAAGAGTGAAAGGAAAACAAATGTGTATTGAATGTCTACTTTATGTCAGGGGTTGTCCGCAGGATGCTTTTCTGTGACTTGATTCAATCATACAAGAAAGGGATTTATAATTTTCATTCTAGAGAAATATAAACTGCTTTAGTTAAAGTCACACAGCTACTAAGTGGCTGAGATTTTTATTTGGTCTGTCTGTCTCCAAACCTCTATCTTTTTCTACTAAACCAGTATTTCCTATGTGTTTCTGATTCAAAAAATCACCTGAAGCACTTGACAAAAATATACATTTTCAGGCCTCTGTCTAAGAGATCTCATCTGGATAAGTCTGGGTTAAGTTTGTGAAATTTTAACAATCACACCAGGTGGTTTTTGTGAGCAAGCGAGGTCTGCATCCCCCGACTCACCATTCTACCTTCCAGAGATATCCAAAGTGTCAAAATATACAAGAGCCTCAAAATAGCCCAAAGAGAGACAAAGCGCTAAAAGACTTTAAATATCCCCACAATCATCACCCTTCCCCTTCATCCTGTCATCTCTCCATTTCATTTTATGAACAGTAGACATATATTCACAGCATGTACCCTCAGCTAAAAGCACCCCTTTCAACAGATTTATCCCACCAAGCCTCTCCTATACAAAAATTATGAAATCTACTCTGGAAAGAGCTCAGTCTTGGTTAATCTCATTCTAGAAAGTCTGGGCAAAAAAAAAACTAGTCAAATGATTTTCCAGATTAATATGGTTTGAATGGATCTGAAAGTTCTCTCTCCTAACTCCCTCTCTTCATTTCTCTTTTGAGTTCTCAGTGCGTTTCTGCATCTCTGTTTCTCTGTAAGTTGTATGCATATTCTAAAACACCTGCGTCTTGCCACTAAACTTTGTATGAGTCCTCACTTATGAAGATGAGGCTTCTAGGATTCTCCCTCTATAAATAGATTATTTTTAAGGAGTCAATTCTTAAGCCAGTATTTGTAAAACATTTTCCTTGAAGTCTAATGACAGAAAAAAGTTACTTGTGCCCCTGGAAGTTGTGGAAACATAACCATAGCATCCTACAAAAAGCATGCAATTCATTTGAAGTTTTTTTTAAACCTTAAAATTTCATGTGAATTTGTTTTTTAAATTATGGACATAATTTAAAATTTGTCCATATTGATTTTAATATAAGAAATTTGTTTTTCAATATCTATGAACTAAATTAAATATGTGTATATGTATGGACATCTATGGATGTGTGTGTGTGTGTATGTGTGTGTGTGTAGCTTTTCTGAAGCTTTGCCATCCCTGTGTACAGATGAAAATACATAGCATTCAATCACTACCATGCATTAACACTTCACCTTAAATAAGTTTACTTGATTAGTTAACTTTCCCAAAATAATGTGACCCAAGATGGAAATTTCTTAAATAGGAAATGGAAAAGAAAAGTCCCAAGCAATGGTATGGATTTGCACATTCCCTGAGGCTGATTATCAAATGAAAGATACCTTACTGTTGACTACTCAGTTTGAGTACAAATATTACTTCGAGTCAGATCCTGCTTCCCAAGTCTCTCTCTTTCTCTCTCAACTTCAGAATGAATAAGCCTGATTTAT
The DNA here is from genome assembly GCF_028885655.2 of Pongo abelii. Taxonomy (NCBI): domain Eukaryota; kingdom Metazoa; phylum Chordata; class Mammalia; order Primates; family Hominidae; genus Pongo; species Pongo abelii. The sequence continues at coordinate 11,923,223 of NC_071988.2, forward strand.
TTTCCAAATTGCATGTCACTTCCACATTCACTGTCATATGTGAGCTTTACATTAACTTTATAGAACTAACAAGGCAGAAATTGTTCTCTGAATCTGACAGAGAAAAAAGAAGGAACAGCAATATTATAAGACTTACCTAGAATCACACAGATCATTCTAGTTTCCATTTCTCCATATTTCTTCTATGACATATCCAGTAATATCTCAGACATTTTCAGAAATATTAGACATATTCAGTAAGTTATGGCTGAACTGAATTTATTATTCCATCATAAGATTGGGAGTGCAAAGCTTAGATTTGCAGCTCAATTCTTTCACTCTTCTCAATCTGGTGCCATTATAAAAACATAAGTTGCATTGCAAAAAATGCTAGTAATTTGATAAATAATATTTATGCACCTCCTTGCAAACCAGCTTTCAGAGTAAACATATAAAATTGTTCACTGCCCAACTAAAAAAAAACAAAAATCCCTCCTGTGTTATCACTGAGAAATCGAGACTATTTTTTAAGTTCCGAAGGGCTCAACAGAAGTCAATATTTGTAAATATTAACCTTGTGAGCAAGCAAGGTTTGAATCTCTTGCTGCACCATTTTTGAGTAGTCCAGTCTGATAAGAAGAATTCAAATTGGATTGTGATCTGTCTTAAATGAAACTCTCCATTTATATCAAATGTGCTCTGTAGTCAGAATAGGTGACAGGATAATAAAAAAAGAGTACAGTTCCGCTGAAAGAGGCCTTGACTCTTTATCATCCATCAGGCAAGGTGAAAAGCTCACTGAAAACTCCAGTGAGATTACATTTAACATAAACTTCCTGAGCCGAATTCCATTATTGCTAAAATAACTAGAAGGGAATCATTTAAATATTTTCCTGATGCCAGTATGGGGTCTTATTCAGCTTCTGACTAACAGCATTTTGAGAAGAGTTCATCCTCCCTCAAAGTGTGGAGAATTGCTTAAGTTTTATATATAGAAAAAAAAATTTTTTAAGTGTTATTTTAATCTGCCTGCTGATGAAAGATATCCTGACAGAAGTGAACCACTGCTGCTTCAGACATCCAGCAATAGACATCAGTACTTCCAAGGAAGTTCATTTCATTGTTGGACATAAAATTATGTTGGAAAGACACAAGCCACAGTGAAGTGAAAAACTATGAGAGCATACTGCAGCCCCCAGCCAGAGAAAAGAAATGGGTGAGAAATTTCTCAGAGGCTTCTTGCAGTCAGGTTTGATAGGGTCATGGCAAAAACTGTTAACAGTCCAAACATCTGCTAGAAATCTCATTCATTTAAGAGACAAGCATGCAATGAATTCTTAATTCATTCACTGATAATTTTCACTTTCAGAATAGAGAGGAAAAGTCAGAATATTTGGGCATTATTCTTACAAAGTAATTACTGGTCTTGTGGTAATGATTTAAACTTGAAAAAAAAGAGTGTATTATATTAAATTTCATGTAATTGAGAAAATCAACATGGTGCAGAATTGGATAAAAGACAACTCTCAAAAAGACAAGACCAAAAAAATTGTGCCATTTTGTGGTATTCATTTATTCGCTTATTCTATTACCTTATTACTATTTGATATTTATTGAACATGTACTGTATGCCAGGCTCTGTGAGGTCCCAGAGCACAAAGATAAATAATAAAGTCTCTGCCCAAAGGAGTTTGTAATATGGCAGACAAGACAAGACAAATGAATCAAGGATTCAAGCCAGTGATGATAAGTTTAAAAAGAAGGTTGCGATCTCTTGACTACTCTTCCTGTGTACATTACAGGATTTGGGTAAGAGTACTACATGCCACTCAGGGTCAAAGCAGAGGGAGAAAGGAAAATCATGGGCAAGTACCTTCATGGTGGTTTTCACGGAAGAAACAGGCAATACAGAGTACACGGGCTCAGAATTAGTGAGTCTGAATACCTTCAGCAGGCTCTGAGGCATGGGGTCATCCCTGATTGCCTGCTACCTGGCCCTGGGGCGATTAGGCTGGAGCGTTCAGGCATGTGAAAGCCTGATAAGGAAGTGGTTGGGGGTATGGAGTTAACTAGCTGTTCAAGAAAAGAAACTGACCAGCCTCCAGCTGGGACTTCAAAACTAAATCAAGACAGAATTTTATAAAACCATGTTACACTCATGCCATCTCAGAGCAGCATAGATAACTCATCATAAAGTGCATGCTGTGCTGCAGTTGCTTATTACGTCTCCTGTATTTTCTACCTAATTAAACTAGCTCTATGAGGGCAAGGACACCCCTAGAATCCAGCACATACAAGATGTCTGATTAATGCTTTGAATGAAACAGAAGGGCATTTAGGTTACGTTTCAAAGAATGAATAGGAGTTCCCTAAAAGCAGATGATTGGGGTAAGAAACCAAAGGAAAAAAAAAAGTAGACCAGTGCTAGAAAGTGTTTTGGAACGGCAAACAGTTTTAGGTTTCTTAGCTTACCATTTAGGGAGAAATACCAAGATATAATGAGACTAGAAAAAAAAATTGAGGTAAAATGAAGGAAAACATGATGTGTTCGTGTAAGAAATTTTAATTTTATCCTATATGAAATGGTGAGGCAGGAAGTTCTAGCACAAGAAGATGGCCAGACAAGTGAGTGCCATGGGTTGCTTTTCAACGTGGAAAATAAATAGGAAAGATAAGATTTTTCTTACCATAAGCAATGTCCCATAGTAACTGGCACAGTTCTCTCTAAGTACAAATGCTTTCACCTCTAGAGCCAGCCTTCATGTTCTGTTTATGGCTGGGTCCATGATGAAACACAATGATATGCAGTTATGACCTACACAGTATGCTGCAAAAAAATCCCTCAGCTATTATCACCAATAGATTTCATCTTCTTTTTCACATTTTTTCCCCATGTAGCATGAGCAGATGAATTAAAAAAAAAACTATATAGAAGTATACATTTTTCCAAGAATATGTAATGCCTAAAATATAATTGCTAAAGTCATAAAAGATCTGGTCTCCAAACAAATTATATTCATCTAATGACTGTCCAACTGTCTTTAAATTACTGTTTAATAACTACCTTGTGCTCTTATTAGGGAAAAATCATACATGGTGTGATATTGTGTTATGGTTTATTATTTTTATTCAGACACAGACATGACACCATAACATTAAGAAGTCATGTCTTTGGCCATATTCAAATAAATAATATATACTAAAAGCCTCAATCTGTGAAGGATCGCAGGGTTTCCATAAGAAAATGAAAATGTAGATGCAGACATCTGATTTGCTCAGTTCCTTCACAAGATCCTTGCAGCCTGCTCCATGTGGGACATAAAGAGCTTTTGTGACGCACATGCTGTGCATCACAAATGGAGAGGCTGGCCAAGAAAAATATACAGTTACCAGAAGAATAAACCCAGGATGAAAAGCACAGAGGTAGCATCAATAGACGTCTAATATGCCATTGGTCCCATCTGGTTAGAATCACATCATCAGAATCAGAGCTGGAGTAGACCTTCCAGGTCATCCCTTCCATCCTCTTACCAATACAACAATCATCTTTTTGAAGACCAAGTCCAGTTCAATTTCACATGTCTCAAGAGACAAAAATTCCACAGATTCTGGAAGCAAGATATTTACCATATTTAAAGAGCCAAAAGTAGACATAGTAGAGATTTCAGTCAGTAAAAAAACTGTATTTGGCCTTTGAAATATAAGTATAGGTTTTTTAAAGTAAAAATTCTCCCAATAAAAGACATCTTGAGGCAGAGGGAGAATCACAATTGAGATGGAAAGAGGAATTGCTGTGAGCTGTTAACAAAAATTTAAGGGAACCTCAGAATTGTTTTCAAGGGAGCTTCAAGAATCAGTCTAGAAAAATTCTCTGTCAGTGTTCAAATCCTTCCTCTATGCTACAGAGGACAGTGGAACAGCTGTCACCAGGAACTAGCTAAGGTGTGGAAAAAAAGAGGTGAGCTGAAAATCAAAGGTGTAGGTTCTTTTTTTTTTTTTGAGGCAGAGTCTCACTCTGTCGCCCAGGCTGGAGTGCAGTGGCGCGATCTCAGCTCACTGCAACCTCTGCCTCCCAGGTTTAAGCGATTCTCATGCCTCAGCCTCCCGAATAGCTGGGACCACAGGTGTGCACCATCACACCTGGCTAATTTTTTTGTATTTTTAGTAGAGACAGGGTTTCGCCATGTTGGCCAGGCTGGTCTCGAACTCCTGACCTCAAGTGATCCACCCACCCTGGCCTCCCGAACTGCTGGGATTACAGGTATAAGCCACCATGCCCAGCCTCTGTAGGTTCTTATTATAGATAACAGAAGACATTTGGCCTTTGGGAGATGGTAGGGAGAGGAGGACGATTGCCTAATAAGAGAAATCCTATGTGAAGAGCCAAGAGGCAGAATCAGAACATGTATTAAATTTTTCAGAGTCTGTCTGAAGGTAAGATCAAAGGTAGCCTATGGAGACAAGAGTTTGGGAGTGAGAAAATAAGATATAGTACAAACAGGTTTAGGCCAAAAGGAATGAGGAACTCCTAAATGGTTGTCTTTAAGAGTCGTTTTTTGTTCAAAAGAAGTACTATGTGGTAGTCTAATTATATACATATAATTAGACATATATATATATATATATATATATATATATATATATATATGACAGATAAAGCAGAGATATTCTGGGTAAAACATGAGACAGGATTGAATATGTGGGGAATGCTCTAGGCCTCCTGCTCAAATCCACCTATTCCTTTGGAGGCCCTTGCTGCAATGCTGTGGAACTCCCAGGAAAAACACCAACTGTCAACTGTAGAATTAAGATTTCATTTATGAGTATTCTGTGGTGGAGCATGTCAAAAGCGAGATGTTAAAGCTCCTGAATGAGGAATTTTACCCACAGAACTCAGAGCTTGTTTTATTGAAGGCAATGTTCTATCACCTTTCACATCCATGTGACTCAGTATTCTTCAAAAATGCCACAATCGTATCTGTCTCAGCAGAGTATGTGATGTGCGGTCTGTGAACACTTTCTGTGGCTTGCTTTTATGTACCAGTAAAGTGAGACAGCCCAGTCTAAAGAGTTCAAGGCAGGAAGTATAGCAAGGAGATAGAAGGTAAATAGTGTGAAAAAGAGAAATGAGAGAATCGCCAAACCACAATACAGGAAAGGAGTGGAAAATAAAGCCAGAGTAGGTAAAAAGACCCTCAAGGATGAAACTGGGTATTGATGGTATAACCAACAGTGCTATTTTCTAAACCAAAGGTAAATACCATCATTTTTTCTTGTTAGGAGAAATATTTTGTTTGGAAAATATACTCTCCTACACCCAGCCTCGTATTTAACTAGATCAGTCATAGGAATTCCATCCCCCTAGCAATATTGATTAGGAATATGATGCCATCGTGGCCAAAGAAGAAATGTGAAAGGGGGCTTCTGTAGAGAATTTTCCTGCTCCGATAATGGCACAGCTGTAATAAGATGGCCTATCTTCTTATCTTAGGTATTCTGTCTAGACACCTAGAATTAAAGAAGTCATCTGTGACTCAAAAGGAACATATGAGGTGACAATGTTGACACAAACATCTTTCTTCCTTGATGTCAAAGTTGCACCACTGAATTGTCCAAGCCCTACTTTGGGCTCCTCTTTAGAGAAAATATCAGTTTTTGCTTACTTCCTGGGTAAGTTGAGAAAACAGTTTTCTATAGCGGTGAGCTAAGCATCCCAATTGATACTGGAAGGTAGAAAGAAGCCTTACACCCTAACTGACAACTGCTATACCTTGAGCATTTCTTATACATATTGCTTTGTACCTGTCACTGAACTGAAACTTTTTTTTTTTAAGACGGAGTCTTGCTCTTTCGCCCAGGCTGCAGTGCAGTGGTGCCATCTGGGTTCACTGCAAGCTCCGCCTCCCGGGTTCAGGCCGTTCTCCTGTTTCAGCTTCCTGAGTAGCTGGGACTACAGGCGCCCGCCACCACGCCCAGCTAATTTTTTGTATTTTTAGTAGAGACGGGGTTTCACCGTGTTAGCCAGGATGGTCTCCATCTCCTGACGTCGTGATCCACCCGCCTCGGCCTCTCAAAGTGCTAGGATTACAGGCATGAGCCACCGCCCCTGGCTGAAACTTTTTATCTTAAAGCAACAGATATTCATTGGGTAGAGAAGGACCAAGAAATATGATGGAAGAGAAACATGGGCTGGTTTTGTAAGATGAAGTTAAACCCTTTTTCCCCAAGTTTAAGTGAAAAGTTTAAATATTTATGCATAGTGGGCAATATGGGAGAAAGAAAAATTTTTCCCTGGGGAAAGCAAAGTAAATGAAACAATGCCTGTGAGCTTCTTGAGGGCAGGTATCATGGTTTCCCCATTTTGGAGTATCCAATACTAGCAACATGACTGACACATGGTAGGTACTCTGTAAATGCAGAACTAATTAATTGAAAGACACCAGAGATCTAGAAATTAATATTTATTCTCAGTCTTATCTAGGCATTTCCTAGTTGCTTATAGCATGTTTGTGTACGGGCCTACATTGGTACCAGGAACTAAATCTAAACATGAGAACTTGTTAAGCAATAGCTGCAAATGTGGTACAGCCATGGAAATTTTAAAGCAGAAACTGATGACTGTTCATTAAAATTAAAAGTTATATTCAGCTTCCCAGGATAGTAGGAAAAGTCACAATGAATGAACCTAAAGCCTACGTGCATGAACATTACAGCTCAAAATAGTTTGATGCGTCTTACTTCCTATGGTCCTTCCAACTGTTCTGAACACATATTAGGACAGATTCTTCCCTTGTATGGTTTAGCGAGGTGGCTGAATTCTAGCCAACAGATGTCAGTGAACTTACAGGTATCATTCCAGCGTATAGCTTTTGAGAAGCATTCCATTTCCATATTCTCTTTTCACTGTCCTACCAGCAGTGATGAGAGCAGTGAAACTGTAGGGAATGTCAGAGCCAAAAACCAGAAAGTTTCAAAGATGCAGTAATTTATAGACAATCTTTGGGCCTATGAATTACTGCAATAAACAATCAATGCCAACCAGAAATACCTGCACTGGGATTGATCTGTTATATATTTTGTCATTATTTTGGTGCCATAGTTTAGCCTATTTTAAGTAATACAACTTGTATACACCTGTTTGGCTCAAGAGCACAATATAAGCTTTGTCAACACCTTAGAATGATAGGCAGAATCATGTCAAAAAAATTCTGCAATTAACATGAGTGTGCTTTGCAGTTCACAATGCTTTGACATACACTAGCTTGTATGGTCCTTCCAACAGCCCCAAGAGGTAGGCGGGGTAAACATTATTATCTTCATTTCAGAGGTAAGAAGATCAATGATCAGGGAGATTAAACAAATTGTCCAAATCTAGTGAGTGCTAGACTTAGAATTAAAGCACTAGTCTTCTGATTCCAAATCCTTTGCTTTTCTCATTGTAATATTCTGAATCTCTGCCTCTGTATAAAATATTTTCGTGATTGATGATTTTTTGCAGAAATTTCTCCAAGGGATTAAGGCACTTCTTGGAAAACTCAATTCATTTGAGTTCTAAATATGGAAGGATTTATAAATCCAGAGGATTTAGCAATAAGGCTGGATCTAGCACGGATCACTTTTCTTTGTAGACGTTCTGAATGTCTCAGACTTGGATGGCTCCTGCAGAAGTTGTTGAGCTCACTCTCTTTCATTAAAACAAAGACTGCTCTGACACATCCCTGAGAACTGATCAGTCAGCCTCCGCTTGAACACCTCTAGTGAGGGAGAACTCACTATTTTAAAAGCTTTCTCAGTCTGTTGTTATGGTAGCCAATGTGGCCTGACTTCCCCAGAACTTTTTTGGTTTTAAGGCTGAAAATCCCACATCCTGGGGATGCCCTGAGTCCTGAATAAACAAGCAGGGTGTTGGCTACCCTACCATTGTTGAACAATGGAAATTATTGAAACATTTTAATTGAAATGAAGCATGCCTTGCTGTAACTTCAATCAAGGTTACCTGTTCTGCCCTCCCAGTGTCTGTTGTTATTCAACCAGCATTTGTTTCTTGCAGATTTCTGGATTCTCTGGTTTTGTCTAGCTACCACAAGCCAGAGGTAAAACTTTATTTTCAGCTTTACCCGACTTTATGTCTCACAGACAGAGCCTGATGACACACTAGCAATAATCCAGATCACCTAAGTAAATTATTCTCCCTATAAGACTAAAGAATAACCCTCTAGAAATTATTTTTCTGTTTCCCCAGCATGAGCTTTATGATGGCATTAATAACAATAAAAATGAATGTAATAATATTATAATCAATCAAGGTTAAGGCTAATGTATTAATTAATAGTAATTGATTCTTAAACAGGAACTAATTATTTTCTCACTGCATGCTGTTAAGAAAAACAATATTATGTCTTCTAAGGTTTCACCACTGAACTTAATTTGCCTCTGAGATTTGAATTCTTTTTTTCTTCTTTTCTTTTTTCTTCTTCTTCTTTTTTTTTTTTTAATATGAGTGCACCACTTACTCTTTGGGGAAAAAGGAACAGTTTCTAAATTATTGGGTACTGAGGGACTACCAAAACCAGGAAATTCATGTTTTATGAGTTTTCCCCAAATCAAAGCAACAGGGTTATGGTCAACATCATCCTTTCACTCCCACTGAGTCCTTTCTGAGAGTTGCTTTCAGAGGCAAAAGAAACTTTTTGCAGTGAAAGTCACATCCACTTTATGGCTTTGTTTCCCGCTGAAAATCTAGATCTGATTGTTCTAAATCTGACTGTGATTCAAACTTTCTACATACATTTAGGAAAAACCACTTAAGGTCTTTATTTCAGTTTCAGATACATACACACATAGACCTGTATTACCTAGCTACAGTATGTATCTTTCATAAAACAGTAGTAAGTGTCTGATAAATAAGTAATATTTTTTGTGCTTTTTCCTATACCAAGTGTATGCTAATGAATTTCTGTTCTTACATCCAATAGTGTAAGTTGGGTTTTATTATACACAATTTACAGGTAAAAAGAATAGCATCCCAGAAGGATCTAAACATTCCCAAGGTCATCACCTCATGCAGTGGCTCTCTAATCTGGGCAATCATACCCTTTCCACCTGCTATCCCCACCCCACTCCAAGCCAGGAGTTATTTAGTAATGTCTGAAGACATTGTGAATTGTTGTAACTGGGCAGGTGCTATTCTCATTTAGAAGGTAGAAACCCAGGATCCTACCATATATCCTACTGTGTGTAAGACAGGCCCCTCTTCCCTTCAACATAGAACTAAGTGGCCCAAAATGTCAATCCTGCTGAGGTTGAGAAATACTAAGCTAATACATGGCAGACTGAGGATTCAATCCCAAATAATACAATCCCAGAGTGCACATTCAATATTTGCTCTTGAAATACATATTTAGTATTACATACCTTACCTGGGCATGGTTGCTAGTGCCTGTAGTACTAGTTGCTCAGGAAACTAAAGCAGGAGAATTGCTTGAGCCCAGAAGTTGAAGTCCAGCCTGGACAATGTAGCAAGACATCATCTCTAAAAAGAAATAAATACATACATACACACATAAACACATAAATAAAATATTATCTATTTTATCAAAATACTAATGATAATAGAAATCCATCATTTTGCAAAATATTGTTGTACTCCTTTGTCCATTTACAACTCATAGTTTTTAGGATCTAAGATAAGGGACCTAATAATTCTTGGTAGACTATGGCAAAGGCATTTGCATATATATTATACATGACAAAAGCTAATGAGAAAGATGGAGTCCACCTAAGAAAATCTCAAGGGCTAGATCCATTCTAAAAGAGGGTTAACGCCTAAAGTGTTTTGAAGATCATAGTTGGGTCACATTTTACTGACGGAAGTGCCTTAAGAAGATTGGTAGAACTACAATTGAGATAGACCCATGTGCTTAATATTGAATTATTTTTCACAAGCAAACTTTGCACAATGAGCTGGGATTGGTATGGCTATGAAAGTGGTAACTCAAGGTCTGTACCCAGAATGATGCCACTCAGGCTGGCATGGGCTTTAGCCTAGTCCAGGTCATAAGCTCCATGCTGTGCCCTGGGCAGAGAGCAAGATTCAGTCTCCTGTCATGGCCCACCCTTTTCCTTGTAGGCACCAAGCATGCACTCTGAGGCCAGAGCAAGACTTTGTGTAGCCAGAATAGATTCAGGAGAGAGCAATACTTGGCTGTGATGCAGACAGCCTTTGAACAGGGGATGACTTCTATAACTACAATTTCTGATAGCTTCTGAGCACAAAAGGAAACCATGAGAGTCTTGGCAATTGCCAGCACTCAGGCAGGCATGGATCCCAGACCCCACTTAGTGTTTGCGTTAAGCCAATAGCTCATTGGAGTAAGGCTTTAATGGGGAATAGGACCTGATGTCTGTTTTTTTGTGCCAGATATTCTTTTTATACTCATCTCACAAGTATTTCTGAACATTTGATATTAATTGTACAATTTTTCAAGTATACACACTGGTAAAACCAAGAAGGATATGAGAACATCCTGTGCTCTTGGGATTTTCACTTTAGTTAGTAAATATTCAATATGACCATTAAGAAAAGAAAATGAGTTATTTCTTTATTTACTATACATTTGATAAATATCTACTATGGGCAAAGTATGGTGTAGGTATGAAAGAAAAATATAACTGAATATATGAGCCCTCTCTTCAGAAATCTTCTAATGTGGTGCAAGAAGCAGACGGATGGTGTGGCAAGAAGAGGAAAAGAAGAGAAGCAAGGGAAGGGAAGTGAAGGGAAATGAAGGGGAGGGGAGGAAGGAAGGAAGCTCAGATGTAAATATGGCCTCCCATTTCATTGTTGGATTACCTTGGGTCAGCTACTGAACTCTCTCAGGCTCAGTTTTCTCATCCATAAAATAGGCACAAAAATACCTATTTGTGAACAGAACAGAAATTTTTAAGAGCTTTAATAAAGCTCTTAAAAGTATAATTATGGGTGTTCACTTGCTCTCGGGTATGGAGATGGCCAAAAGAGATGCCCCTAGCTTCTGTGCCAGTCCTAAAGAAATTGATGAATGAGCAATCTCCTATCCTCCCCACCAGTGATGCTCTAACCCAGAAGGACCAAGGGAATCCAGGCCCAGAGACTGGGGAAAAAGAAAATGAAAAGTGGGTTTAACTCAGCCACACAGTAATCAAAAAGGCAGGTGCAAATTAGCGGAACTCACTTTCTTAGAATACCCTAGGGCGTTTTATAGGGAATAGGCTTTGAAAACATGGCTTGGGTTGTTAGAACATTGACAGTGAACTCTGTATCTCCTGTTTCTATTCTTCAGTCCTAGCTGTGCACTCCTATCACCTTGTGTATAAATGCAGATGCCAAGAACACACACAAGACCACCGAATCAGAATCTCTGGGGGCAGAGCCCAGAAGCTGTACATTGAAGAATCACAGCCAGGAGTGGAAATCACTGCAGTAGAGCATCACTGCATTTGGGTTGAGGGGTTGCGGGGTGGGGAATAAAACCTTTTCACTTCTGGTTTAGGTTCCTTCATATGCAAAAGTGACTCTAAGATGATTTGATATCATGCATAAGAAGGTAGATCCTTTCTTTGACTGTATGATTATTACTTTGTCAGTCCATCTGGATAGTGTTACACACCATCGCTCCAGCCAGTGCATCATCTTTAGGAATGACACTGACATTTCTTCTCCCTTAACTTCCACATTCCTTCACACCCCAAATCTGGTCAACCCAACTTTCTTAGTGTTTTTCAATCCTTATCATCGTCTCCCTCTTCATTTATACTGCCTTCTTCCAAGCCTTCATAATCTATTACTTTCTTATGTAAATGCCTATTTTATTTGAATAAAAAGTGTTAAATATTAACATTTAAAAAGGAAAGAAAAAGACAGGAGCTAACACATAAAGCAACTACTGGGTATGAACCCTGGATGGGAGTCTTCATACATCATCTGATTTTGATTGCTGTAACAGCCTCATGAGTTTAGTTTCCATCTCAAACCACTCTAGAGAGGAGAAGATGAAGTAGTCAGTGATTTTTCCAAATGCTATACTGCTAATACAGGCAGAGCAGTTTCTTAAATCTAGTCTCCTTAAAGCAACCAGAAGTTTTTCAACGAGTTTCATAATCATTACCAGTACATCCTTCCTAATGGATGATCCGCATTCCAACTGGCTTTATATAAATCTCTTTTTATTATTTTCTTTGCCTGAATGAACACAGGGACCAACTGTTCCCTGTCACTCATCTATTACACTTTCAGACACTTGAAGCCTGAGAATCGCTTCTAATTTTCTAACTAACCAATCACACTTTTATATATACTAAATTTAGTTTCCATTGATGGAACAGCCACAGATTGCTGGCACCATCCTTGGCACTGGTGGGCAATGGTCAGGAGAGAGAAAGATGACAAAGTCATTGGAATTGGGGCACTTGAATCCAATAGAAGCATGACAGATGACAACCAGGTAGACTAGTTAAGTGCATTCTCTGAAGCAAATTCCCAAAATAAATAGGAAGGCTGTGTGTAAAATAAGGCAATAATCCAACAGCCCTCTTACCCAGCTGGGCAACCTCCTTAGAGAAATAAACAGCATCCTTTTAACCATATAGACAGGCTCACAGTTGAGCCAATTTATCTGTATCATCTACAAACAATATTTAACTTAATCTAAGGCAGAACAGCAGAACAAACATTGAGGTCTGGGTCTGTAACCACTTCTTCAACACTGAAATGTTTATGGGAACGTTCAAGGTTAAGAAAGAAAGAACATCTGAGTCCTCAGTGGACACTGCCATCCTTGCTGGGTACGGCTTCTCACTTATTCATATATGATGTGCTACAGAGGACCAGCATTAGCCAGTCATCCTTCAGTGAGTATCAAGTCAAGAGCTTTTGGTTCTTGGCTGAGCTGTGTTTTTCACTAGTTGTGTGATGTTAGGTAAGCCACTTGAGTTCACTCAGTATCAGTGTATTAGTCCGTTTTCATGCTGCTAATAAAGACATACCCAAGACTGGGTAATTTATACAGGAAAAAGATTTAATGGATTTACAGTTCCACATGACTGGGGAGGCCTCACAATCGTGGAAGAAAGCCAGGAGCAAGTCACATCTTATGTGGATGGCAGCAGGCAAAGAGAGAGAGCTTGTGCAGGGAAACTTCAATTTTAAAAACCATCAGATCTCATAAGACTTATTCACTATCAGGAGAACAGCACAGGAAAGACCTGACCCCATGATTCAATTACCTCCCACCGGGTTCTTCCCATGACATGTGGAAATTGTGGGAGTTACAATTCAAGATGAGATTTGGGTGGGGACACAGCCAAACCATATCACTCAGTTTGGTAAAAAATCCAAACAGTGAGTTAAGCTAGGTCTCTCTATAGGACTCTTCCAACTTAATATCTCTAAAGCTTCACTTGGATAAGGATTTCTAACAGAGAAAATAGTATCAGTGCTTTTTACCTGGAGATATTCAGTAGTCTGAACAGAAAGAGCATCTTCACTCTTCCTCAATTTCTATGTCACCTGTATGAGTAATTGTCATTGCTCAACAATACTAGCAAGGAATGTATGATGCTTAGTGTTTCTCCTACTCTACCATATCTGCCTTGTCTTCCCACTAGTCCATCTACAGGAATCTTCCCTATACTTGACATATCAACATTTGCAGGTACTATACTGTGCGTGAGTAAGGAGGCATCAGGTAACAAGCACTATGCCAAAATAAGAGCCATGGAATCTACCTCTGAGATGTCAAGAGGAAATTTCAAGATGGAGGCCAAGCAAGGAAGTAACATGAATGACATCCTCACATAAATTTATACCTTCATAGGCATGGGGGTACATTTGTTGTTTTTGTTCATCCACCATTCACACCCACTCCCTCCAGAAACAGCAGTCCAACTTTTCTTTTGGGAAGAATTTCTCCCCTACACGTGGTACACATAGTTTTGGAGTGGGTAGGGGAGTCAAGCCTCAACCAACCACATGGTCTTTCCTCCGAATATAGTGACTGGCTCAGTGATGGGGGCATGATCCATCTGAGGCTTGTAAGAATTAGCTCTAGGTTGGAGAGAGACTTCTCCTGGTACTACCCATAACAAGGATGATGTAAACCTAGAACTGCCAGAAGCCATCACAGGGAATATGAAAACAAGCCAACACAAAGGAAGTCATGAACCCTGATGATACGGACTGAGTCCTTTGATTCAGCCAGGCCTGAAATGACTTCTTCATTTCTAGTAAAGCCAGTTTCTATTGTGATTCTACTACTTGAAATCAGAAGATCTGTGAGTTATACACTAAAGGCAAGCATTGGCCCTTGAATTTGCTTTTTAAGAAATTTTAGTAGGTGTTTTGACAGATTAACAATCTCTAAGATAGCTTCCAGTTTTATCATTCAGTGTACCTTTAAAACTAACTTGACCAACCAAAAAAGGAAACTTAAAAAAGAAGATAAAACTAATCTGGCCAAGAAAAGCCACATAGTAGATCAGTGACTGTTAATCAGGCTGAACTGAGTATGAATCCCAATTTATCTACTGCCTCATTCTAATAGCCTAGTTACTTGGCCTCAGTGAGCTTGTGTGTTTCTCTATAATGGGCGTAATGATATGTAGCTTGAAGAATTGCCTTCCAAGATTAAATTAAAACATTGAATACCAGGTCAATTTCCTGACACACAATATGCAGTCAACGGATGGCAGCTGTGATTACTTTATAATTTTATTTGTCCATGGAACCAGAAGCCACATCTAACAGTGTCTTATGTGAGTGTAATAATGGTCTTTCCTTACAACTGCAAACTCAATACACTTTCAAAATATTTTCATACCCATTAGCTCATTTTCCCATTTCCCCATTGCTCAAGAGTAGTCAAAGTTGGTGTGACAACTATCACTTTAAAGAAGAAGAAATCAAGGTCTTACAGCCACAAAGTAGAGTCAGGACCAAAACCACAGCCCTCTAACCCCAAGCTCAGAGCTCTACTTTCCCCACCTCGCAGACCTGATGCCCAAAACCTGTGTCATCTCTCAGGGTCTCCACTGATAGAGTTCTGTATATTACCAAGTCATAGAGTTATGAAGTTAGAACAGTCATTGGAAATCTCAACCTCTACCCCTCCAGAATTTCTAACAATATTGTGGTTAAAAGCATAGAATGGAAATTCAGAAAGATCTGGATTAAAATCTATCAATTTTGGGCTTTGTGGCCACAAGCAAATGAAAAATATTGCTGATTTTCATTTTCATATCTGTGTTATAGAGGTCCTGGAAGTGCCTAACTCTTCTGCTTATAAAGAGAATTAAGTGTTATAAAGCAATCAGCATAGTTTCTATCACACGGAAACCTCACTGTGCAAGGTCCATATTATGGAATTATTTATTGTTGTGATTACTATTATTATAACCTCAGGATTCTGAACCTCCAGTGTTTTCTTCACTCCTGCCTGCCTTTTCATACTATAAACTTAAAATAATACACACACACACACACACACACACACATCCATGTGCCACTGAGACCAGGGACTATCTCTGTTGTCTTTACACACACAAATCAATTCATATTTCCTGGATGTCTCAATAACAAATAATTGCTATTCTAAGGCATTAATTTGAAATATCCTAAGGGAATAATTACCTTTGAGTTCTGATGTGGGCTTCTCTCCTCTCTCACTGGGAAAGAGACTCCAGCAGCTGATGAAGGTGAGGAAGATTTAATCACATATTCCTACTCCATTGAGAGCTGCTGCTTCTTGTGTTTTTTTTTTTTTTCTCTGTGTTTACCCTTTATTTCTTTCACACACCCACTTCAGGCATAGCCAAGGGTAAAGGATAGTGGTGCTGGGTGTGGGCCCCTCTAGGGAAGATTTAGGCTTTATCCTTTGTTTGTGTTCTCCACTTGTGATTTGTATTAAATTCACTTTGGGACACATACTACAAGGTACAAGAGGGCTTTTTGATTGAAAAGTGAAAGGAGCCTATTAGAAATGTGAAATCATAATTTCTGGAGGTTTGGGGATTTAAAAAAATGTGGACAGCTGCTGGCTAAAGAACTGAGAAACGTTTAAGTCAGAAAAATATTCTAGGCAATGGAGCCAGAGAACCTAAATCAGTGGCAAATACTGCTAAGCCATCATTACATACTAAATAGTTATTAGTCATCTCTTCATTCTAAACAGAAAGCTTAAGGGTCTGAAGTCCAAAGCTTAGACTCCATTCTTTCTAACAAATCAAAAATCCCATCCCTTCCAATAACAGAAATCTGCCAAGAGAACATTAAAGGTCACGCTAAACCCACAAATGCAAAGTAATGCAGATTTCAAAGACCTCGAGTGGAAAAATACAATTAAAAGTCACGAGCTCATTCTGAGCAGAAGAAAACCCGAGAGCTTGATTTAAGGTCAGGAGCCCAAGGAGCATTAAAGAAGAGAAGCAGGAACCATAAGCCAAGTCATAAGCAAAGTGGCCTGGAAACCCTCAAGGCTGGTGTGAGCCTTCCGCTTTCGGCCCCCCTCGTGGGTGAGTGGGTCACAGCGGGGTTGGGATGCTGAGTTATCCCATGGGGCCTATAATGCGAACTACATGTGAGGACCTGGCCTCCAGCGGATGGGCCTGGGCTGCTGGCTCTCACCCAGCTCTACAGCGATTTTCCTGTATTACCCTAAACAAGTCATTCACCCTGCCCAACCCTATTTTTGCCTAATTACAAAATAATTTCTTTTAATGAGGCCAAGCTTACTAGTAAGCCTGCTTTCTGTGGTCTGAGGGTTGCTAAGACGGCACCACTGGGACTTTAGGCCCAGCTCCATGATATTTACATCTCCCCACTCTACTTTGCACCAATACCTGAAACACCACCATTCCTGAGTATATTTAATCTACAAGCATGCTTTGTGTGCCTGCTTTATGCCAGACACTGTACTAGGAATTAAGTATACAGGGGTGAGTAAAACAAGCATAGACCCTATGCAGAATACAGCTGGCAGAAACACACTAAATAGGTAAATATATATATATATATACACACACACACAGACATGCACTGTAAGGTTAGTGAACAAAGCACTCTAAGAAATGAGAAGTCTGAGTCTTAATTAAGGTCATTAGAAAAGCCACCAAAAAGATAATCTTTAAGCAGAGATCTGGAAAGATCCAGGAACATAGTATTCTAAGCTGGAAACTACCATGTGCTACCCTCTAGGCTAGATGGGAGCTTGATGGAGTCTAGAAATTGAAAAGGAGCTCATTGTAGCTGGGGCACAGTACATGAGATGGAAAGCCGCTGAGATCAGGTGAGAGCTGCTTGAGCAGAGATTACATGGGGCTTGGTAGGCCCCAAAAAGGAATCTGGATATTGATTCACCCCCAATATGAAGCCATTAAAGAGTCTAAGCAACACTCTCACTATTAAAATTACTCTGGCTTCAGTGAGGTAGATAGAATGGTGGAAGGCAAAAGAGGAAACAAGAAACATAGGCAAAATATTTTGCTCCCCTCTCTAGATTATAAGCTCCATGAAGGCAAAAAGTTACATCAGTTTTCTTCAAAATATCTCTGTGGTTCATAAAACAAAGATGTCCCAAGAAATTAGCAAGTTCTGATGGTGAATAAAGGCAAAGCCTTACTTAGGATCAATAAGAAAAGTACTCTATGTGGCATTGAAAAGACATTCTATCAATAAACATTTATTGATGAAAAAAGAATGAGTGAAGATAACTGTACTCCAGAAGAAAATATTACAGTAGCTTGGATATAGTGGTAAAGTGGAGAGAGCAGGATAAGTAGGCAGATTTGAGATCTATTTGGAGGCAAAAATAAAGGACTTACAGAGCAAATGGATGCAAAGATGGAGAGAGAAGGACAAATGAAGATCAATACCCTCATTTCTGGCTTGAGCAACAAGGTAATTGGCAAAGGCATTTCCTGGGAAAAGAAAACTTCCTGGGGGACAGGTGAGTTCGACTATTGGTCTATATCTGGAATCACAATGACTCAGCCTCTACAGACCTGTGCATGTCAGAATAAATGTGTACTGTTACTAAATTTGGGGGCAGTTTATCATGCAGCCTTACCATGGCCATAGCTGACTTCTGTGGTTTGGATAACTGACCATTCCAAATACCATGTTGAAATTTAATCCCCAGTGTAGCAGTGTTGGGAGGTGGACCCAGTGGGAGATGTGTGGGCCACCGGGGCAAATTTCAAATGAATGGCTTGATGCCATCCTTGCATTAATGAATGAATTATTGCTCTATTAGTTCCTACAATATCTGGTTGTTAAAAAGAGCCTGGCATCTCCCCGTTTGCTCTCTTGCTTCCTCCCCCACAATGTTATATCTGCATGCAAAGGCTCCCCTTCAACTTCCACCATCAGTGCAAACAGAGGCCTCACCAGAAACAGATGCAGGTGCCATGCTTCTTGTACAGTCTGCAGAACCATAAGCCAAATAAACCTCTTTTTTCTTATAAGTTACTCAGCCTCAGGTATTCCTTTACAGCAACACTAAATGAAGTGAGACACTAACTGAGGCAGGAATCAAAAGATTCAAAAGAAAATCATAAGTCCAATATCCAAATGTCAAATTTAGGAGAACTGTGAAATACCCAAGTGAGGATATCAAGTAAGCAACTGGATACACAATTCCATAAATGTACATGTATTGAGGGCACAACTAAAAAGAAACTTCTGGAGTTACCAGCATAAAGATTATACTTAAAACCAAGGGTACCAATGAAATCATCTAGGAAGAGTACATAGAAAGAAAGATACAAAAGTGCCTCTATCCCAATCATGAAATTCTTTAACTTTTACAGGTTATGAGAAGGAAATTTCAAAGACAAAGAAGGATGAATCAGAAATGAGGCAAGAAAACAGAAAGACATGGGAGCACAGCATCCAAGAAAGGAGATTTTTAAAAAATTCATAGCAAATACTCAACTGGGTGAAACACTGATAGCAGACTATATTAGTTTTCTACTGCTGCTATAACAAATTACTATCAACTTAGAGACTTTAAAACTACAAGAATGTATTTTATAGTTTCGGAGATCATAAGTCTGAAATAGGCCTCAATAAACTAAAGTTAAAGTATCAACAAGTATGTGTTTCTTCTGGAAGCTTTAAAGGAATGTCAGTTTTGTAATTTTTCTCAGCTTCCAGAAACCACCCTCATTTCTTGCCTCATGGTGTCTTCTTAAATCTTCAAAGCCAACAGCGTAACAATTTCAGATCTCTCTTGGGTATTGACATGGTTTGGCTCTACGTCCCCACGCAAATCTCATCTTGTAGCTCCCATAATTCCCACGTGTTATGAGAGGGAACCAGTGGGAGATAATTGCATCATGGGTGTGGGTCTTTCACATGATGTTCTTGCGATAGTGAATAAGTCTCATGAGATCCGATGGTTTTAAAAATGGGAGTTTCACTGCACAGGGTCTCTCTTCACCTGCTGCCATCCATGTAAGACATGACTTACTCCTCCTTTCCTTCCACCATGATTGTGAGGCTTCCCCAGCCACATGAAACTCTAAGTCCATTAAACCTCTTTCTTTTGTAAATTGCCTAGTCTCAGGTATATCTAAAGACTAATACAGGCATTAACACTGACTTTCCTACCTCTCTTTTTCACACGTAGGGATACTTGTGATTATATTGGGCCCACCAGGATACCCCAGGAAAATCTCCCTATCTCAAGGTCAGCAGATTAGCAATCTCAATTCTGTCTGCACCCTCAATTTCCACCTTGTCCCATGCAACATGACATATTCACAAGAGATTAGAAAGCAGCCATCTTTGGGAGACCATTATTCTGCCTACCCTTGACACCAAATAAGATGGGCTTTGCTTTTGGGGGAAATGCATAGGTGTTTTAGGGAAAAGTTAAGGCTCCTAGTGTGTTAGTTCTACAGAATATTAAGAGAAGAGCTCAGGCTAACTTTCCGCTCTATATAACTGTGTTTTATTTTCCCAGCTCCAACCAATTCAATTCTCCCACACCAGTTGGGTATTATAACATCAAATTTAATTTTGACACTAACTACCCAAAATTAGCACAGACCCCACAAGTTAAGGAATCAGTCTCACAAGACCGTCCCTACTTCAGAGCCAGGTGCAAGTGATGTCCCCAGGTTACCCACACTTCTGCTCAATCAACTACAAATTTGTGAGTGTCTGCAATGCCCCCTCAAGTTTTACCATTCTCTAGAACAATTTACACAACTCAGAAAAGTGCTATACTTATTATTACCATTTATTTTGAAGGACACAAATGAACAGCTAAGATAAAGAGGCACAGGAGGCATGGTTCAGAAGGGTTCTGAGTGCAAAAACATCTGTCCCTGCAGAATCAGGGAGAGTTACCCTCCCAGTATATCAATAACCAGAAAGCCTTGAACTCTGTTGTTTTCATAAAAGTTTCATTAAAGTGGGTAGGATTGATTAAATCATTACTATTGGTGATTAAACTTAATCTCCAGTCCCTCATTTGGGGAGTAGGGCTGAAAGTCCTAACTGTCTAATCACATGGTTGATTTTCCTGGCAATCAATCCCCATCCAAAGCTGTCTAGGGCCTCCCACCATAAGTTATCTCATTAGCATACAAAAGACATTCTTATAACAGTTTTTTTTTAATACTTTTAAGTTCTGGGATATATGTGCAGAACATGCGGGTTTGTTATATAGATATACATGTGCCACAGTGGTTTGCTGCATCCATCAACCCATCAGCTAGGTTTTAAGCCCTGCATGCATTAGGTATTTCTCCTAATGCTACCCTCCCCTTGCCCCCAGCCCTTGAAAGGACCTGGTGTGTGATGTTCCCCTCCCTGTGCCAATGTGTTCTCATTATTCAACTCCCACTTGTGAGTGAGAACATGAGGTGTTTGGTTTCCTGTTCCTGTGTTAGTTTGCTGAGAATGATGGTTTCCAGCTTCATCCATGTCCCTGCAAAGGACATGAACTCATCCTTTTATATGGCTGCATAGTATTCCATGGTGTATAAAGATTTCATATGTTTGTTGGCTGCATAAATGTCTTCTTTTGAGAAGTGTCTGTTCATAGCCTTTGCTCTCTTTTTGATGGGTTTTTTTTTTGTACATTTGTTTACATTTTTTGTAGATTCTGGATATTAGCCCTTTGTCAGATGGATAGATTGCAAAAATTTTCTCCCATTCTGTAGGTTGCCTGTTCATGCTGATGATAGTTTCTTTTGCTGTGCAGAAGCTCTTTAGTTTAATTAGATCCCATTTGTCAATTTTGGCTTTTGTTACCATTGCTTTTGGTGTTTTAGTCATGAAGTCTTTGCCCCTGCCTGTGTCATGAACAGTATTGCCTAGGTTTTCTTCTAGGGTTTTTATGGTTTTAGGTCTTACATTTAAGTCTTTAATTCATCTTGAGTTAATTTTTGTATAAGGTGTAAGGAAGGGGTCTAGTTTCAGTTTTCTGCATATGGCTAGCCAGTTTTCCCAACACAATTTATTAAATAGGGAATCATTTCCCCATTGCTTATTTTTGTCAGGTTTGTCAAAGATCATATGGTTGTAGATGTGTGGTGTTATTTCTGAGGCCTCTGTTCTGTTCCATTGGTCTATATATATGTTTCAGTACCAGTACCATGCTGTTTTTGTTACTCTAGCCTTGTAGTATAGTTTGAAGTTAGGTAGCATGATGCCTCCAGCTTTGTTCTTATTTCTTAGGATTGGCTTGGCTATATGTACCATTTTTTGGTTCCATATGAAATTTAAAGTGGTTTTCTCTAATCTGTGAAGAAACTCAATAGTAGCTGCCAAAACCTGCCAGAAACACAACAAAAAAAGAAAATTTCAGGCTAATATCCCTGATGAACATTGATACAAAAATCCTGAATAAAATACTGGCAAACCGAATCCAGCAGCACTATAAAATGATTAGGAGACAAGAACATATTAATGGAAATTAAAAATATGATGCAAGTCTGGTTGAACCCACACAAATCCATAAACGTAATCCATCATATAAACAGAACCAATGACAAAAACCATACGATTATCTCAATAGATGTAGAGAAGGCATTGGATAAATTTCAACTCCCTTTCGTGCTAAAAAAATAACTCAATAAACTAGGTATTGATGGAACATATCTCAAAATAATAAGAGCCATTTATGACAAACCCATAGCCAATATCATACTGAATGGGCAAAAGCTGGAAACATTCCCTTTGAAAACCAGCACAAGACAAGGATGCCCTCTCTCACCACTCCTATTTAACATAGTATTGGAAGTTCTGGGCAGGGCAATCAAGCAAAAGCAAGAAATAAAGGGTATTCAAATAGGAAGAAAGGAAGTCAAATTGTCTGTTTGCAGATGACAGGATTGTATATTTAGAAAACCCTATAATCAGCCCCAATACCCCTTAAGCTGATAAGCAACTTAAGCGAATTCTCAGGATACAAAATCACAAGCATTCCTATACCCAATAATAGACAAACAGAGAGCCAAATCATGGGTGAACTCCCATTCACCACTGCTACAAAGAGAATAAAATACCTAGGAATACAACTTACAAGGGACGTGAAGGACCTCTTCAAGGAGAACAATAAACCACTGCTCAAAGAAATAAGAGAGGACACAAACAAATGGAAAAACGTTCCATGTTCATGGATAGGAAGAATCAATATCGTGAAAATGGCCATACTGCCCAAAGTAATTTATAGATTCAATGCTAGTCCCATCAAGCTACCATTGACTTTCTTATCCCAGTTTTAAGAGCTCTTCAGCAGGAACCTGGGGCAAACACCAAACATATTTTTTCTTAAATCCTAGGTCTATACTGTACAAAAAGCCTTAGTACTGAAAAAATGTCTCCCTTATATGCAGAATTATATAAGGAACATTTAAGAAATCAGAAAAGCAGACTTAAACCATAAAGAAAGCTCATTTAAGTTACTTCTTTTAATCATCTGTCTCCAAACATTTGAGAGAAAAAGAGGACAGGATAGAAAAATCAAGATGGACACACACACACAAAATGCCTGATATTGGAATACATAGATGATCTACAGAATATGAGATCTCTCAAAACTATGTATTTTTTTTTTTGAGTCTCACTCCATCACCCAGGCTGGAGTGCAGTGGTGCAATCTCTGCCTCCTGAGTTCAAGCAATTCTTGTTCTCAGCCACCTGAGTAACTGGGATTACAGGTGCATGCCACCATGCCCAGCAAATTTCTGTGTTTTTAGTAGAGATAGTTTCACCATGTTGGCCAGGCTGGTCTCCAACTCCTGACCTCAAGTGATCTGCCCACCTCGACCTCCCAAAGTGCTGTGATTACAAGTGTGAGCCACTGTGCCTGGTTCTCTCAAAACTACTTTAATGAGACTTCTCAGAGACTTTGGGAACAGATTAAATCAATAAAATAATATTAATGGGTTGATATAAAAGGATTAGGAGACAAGAACATATTAATGGAAATTAAAAATATGGTAGCTGAAATTTCTTTAAAAATTGGTAGCATGGCCTGAGAAAAATACCACAGAACATAAGGCAGAGAAAGAGAAAAGAAAATATAAAAGTAAAGTTTTAAAGGATCAGTCCAGAAGGATTGTTACCAAAATGTCAGGGATTTTGTCTAGGTCCTGCTGCTCACTACACAGAAAGCCAATCACTGAGACAATGAGTATTGCCAGGGAAGAAGGCTTAAATCAGGTGTTGCAGCTGAAGAGAATGAGAGATAAAGTCTCAAATCCATCTCCCCAACTGACAAAAACTGAGGGGGCATAGCAGAGAAGGCAGGAAAACAAGAATTAAAGAGTAGTAAGGAAGCAATCATGATGGATGAAGTGTCTAGCATCTCGTTGTCTGGATGTGGTGATCTGAAGAGTTTCAGTTGCTTGCTTGAGGGTTAGTTTCCTGAGGAAGGAACTCAGATGAGACAGAAATGAGTTTCAATTTTTAAAACCAGGAGTTTCAATTTGTATGTTTATTCAAAAAAAATGTAAATATTAGTTCTATGGATGATTGGGCCAGTTTCAGAATCATCATCTATCCAAAGGAGTTTTAGAGAAGAGAACAGAATATGAAGGAGATTCTGCAAGACAGCAGGGCAATAACTATAACATTTTAAGGAAAATATTATCTTTAACCCAGATTTCCACACCTAGACACAATACTTAGTGTGAGAGTAAAATAAAGAAATTTCCAGACAGGAAAGGACTCAGGCCAAAAATTCTTAATAATGTACTTCAACACAACAAGAGAAAATGTGAAAAGAGCAACCCATGGGAATAACTCAGGAGTATAAGTAGAGCCTGTAGTCTTTATCTCTTCTGAGGCAAACAGTGGATCCGTTTTCTGTCATCTCTCCATCAAGGTAGACCATGTGACTGCTCTTGACAATGGAATATGATCAGAAGTCACAAGTGCCACTTCTGGCCCAAGAAGATTAAAAGCATATGTACTTTCTGCATTGCCTCCCTTTTCCACTGGCTGATTGCAGAGGTGAAGGCAGACTTAGAAGATAGCTCACTCACCTGATGGAAATCTCCACTTCGGAGTGTCTGAATGGAGTAGAACTCCCTTCTGGTTCTAGGTGGATTGGGATAGGAGTGAAAAAAATGTAGACTTCTTATAAAATTAAGCATCTGAAATTTGGAGATGCTACAACATTTAAACTAGCCTGATTAATAAATAATTAAATGGGAAGAAATTCTGGAAAAATAGCTCTGCAGCAGGCATTATAAAGCACTAAATCCAAATTTGAACATAATTCGGGGCACCCTAATGGTTTAATCTCTAAGAAGGAAGAAGACTATTAAATATTTAATAATAGAATTGAAAAGCCAGGAAATCCTATGGGCTTGGTAGAAAAAGTGTGTGTTTCTTTTGTCAGCAAGTGAAAAACAGCAATCAGAATCAACAAGAAAAATTAAAAGATGTATAAGAACATCATTGTTCAAGTAGAAAGCGAACTAAAATGTGATATGATATTGAGCATTTAGAAGAAAGGAGAATCCATTTAAATTTATTAACATTGGAAACATTCTCTGTCAATCCTAAAGAACATAGGATTACATTTCTTTCACTGTGATTACAAACCTACCACTTGCTCCTAAAGCATCTTTACAATTCTTACATTGACATCATCATAATATTAATTATAAAGACTGTTTGCTTTCAAACTTTTAGCATCATTTTTCTAAAAAGCAAAAAATAAAACAAATATAATCACAAAACAGAATTTAAATATTAAGATTCTGATACAGGATAAATAATTGTATAGCTGAAACAACTTCGGAAATACAAAGGAGAAGAGAGGTCAGTAGTTGTGCTGTGGCCCTAATTTTCCCATTGGAAGTAATGAGGAATCAAGATATACTCTCTAAATTTGATGGAACAAGAAACACAATTTTAAATATACTATTTAACAAAACTGGGAAGTAGTGTATGTGAGCCCAGTCCTATTTGTCAAAGCGAAGAGTCAACAGATATGTCAAGAAATATACAATAATGTACTGTTTAATATTATCTTAGCAACCATTAGAAGAAATAAAAGCATATGTAATCCTACTAAGAAATGAGACTCACAAAGGAGGGTATAAATAGGGACTGAAGAAATGTTAATTTTTTACTTACTACTGACTTTCAATTATTCAAAGAATATGCATATATTATTTTTATAGTGCTATCAACTAATACTCTAAAAAGAGGAGGCAAAACAGGTGTGTGTGTGTTTATGTGTATGTAAGTGGCCGGCAGCGGGGGCGGGGGGCAGGGAGGGTGGGTAAAGATTTTAGAATGCTGAATCATTTACTTGAAATCTGTTTTTTTTGGTTTTTTGGTTTTTTGGTTTTTGTGGGTTTTTTTGTCTTTTTTTTTTTTGGAGACAGGGTTTCGCTCTTGTCGCTCAGGCTGGAGTGCAATGGTGTGACCTCAGCTCACCGCAACCTCTGCCTCCCAAGTTCAAGTGATTCTTCTGCCCCATCCTCCTGAGTAGCTGGGATTACAGGCACCTGCCACCACGCCCAGCTAATTTTTGTATTTTTTAGTAAAGATGGGGTTTCACCATGTTGGCCAGGCTGGTCTCAAACTCCTGACGTCAGGTGATACGCCCACCTCGGCCTCCCAAAATGCTGGGATTACAGGTGTGAGCCACCACGCCTGGCCTACTTGAAATCTTTAGATCAAACAAGAGCACTTACTATAAGCTCGCTGATAGTAGGATTATAGAAATATACTTCATACACAACAGAAGACTTCAGTGTACTTATGTTAAAATTTGCATTTCTATTTTGAAAGGAACTTTGTGTTCCAATTTTTTATTGTTTGTTCTCAAATGTATCCACTTTTTTGACTTAGAGCAATTATGTTTAATAAAAACCAAAGCATGAGCAATTTTTCCATTGTTCATCATAAAAACCTCATTTTACTTCAGGTTTTCCAGTGTCTTCTCAAGTGCTTACATTACTGAAATATTTATTTAAAAAAAAAAAACAATGCAGAGTTTTTGGATTGGTAAGTTTCCCTGAGTCCTTGAAGTAATGTATCAAGAACTTGGTTTGTCATTCAATTAACAGGCTCCTTCCCAAGCCCTGTCTTCATAAGCAGTACAGCATGTGAGAATTCAGTGGTCTTATCCAAGGGAAAATGCACAACAGAGATATGGAAACACAGGTCCAGACCTTGGCAAAGATCGAGAGGTCAGGATTAAAGGAGTATTTTGGACAGTGATTAAAAGGCTGATAATGCAAACCATGGAAGTGGAACTAAACTGACTAAGCAGGGAATAGAGGGAAAAGAGATGAGAGAGAATGACAAAAATTCAGGCAATGCTCATACACAAAGACGCAAATGTAAGAAGAATAAAGCACTAAAGTATAGTCTGGGGGAATAAGATGCAAACTCACTAGATTATGAATTACTTGAAGACCAAGACTGTCATTGACTTTTAGTCTAATCCTTCTCTCCCCAATCCCATTATATTTAATTCTCTGACCTTCCTCTCTTTTTAACACTTGGAAAATGGTTTTTAAATGAGATAGAAGGGGAAGAATACATTATGGAGGAAAAAATAAAAGAAATTTCTAATAGAGCCAAGAGAAAATAATCGTACTGAATGAAACTGTCGCCAAAAGACAAGACTTTGTCCCGTCAGAACCTAGCAGTTTAGGTGGTAAATGCTCAACAGAGGTGAGAGGGAATGAATGAAGTATAAGCTGGGATGGGCACACAATGGAAGATAAAGGAAAGATGGTAGAGGAGAATTGGGAACTAAGATTAATTTAGGAGCCCAGCATTTGTATTTCTGTGGCTGGACTAAAATCCAAAAATCATAATCATACATATTATAAGAAATGGCATATGTAGTAACCAAGATGGCTCCAATAAAACAGGTCCAATAGGAATGACCCAAAGCCATATCAGTTTCTTGTGTCACACTTTCTTTTAAAGTACGGCCAGTCATGTCAGAATCTGTATCCCACATCACAGTCCCTAGACAGAAATTGCTAAAAGCTCACTGCTGTCTTCAGAACAACCTCACATTGGGATGTTGTACAAAAACATGACATAGAGCTGTTCTTTAGTTTAAGTAAAGGGATTTATGTCATCCAATTGGAAAGTGATGAATTGGCATGAACGCAGTAATTTTACCTCTTAGGTGCAAAAGCCAATTTAAGAGTGTGCAGACAAAATTTGCTTTCATTTTCCCTAGTTCTCCAACACAAGTCATGAGTGTGGATCAGACTATATAAACATTAGGAAAGCAGCATAACATCAGTACTGGGTGAACTGCACATCTATGTGATGCACTTAGTTTTCAGGAGAAATGGGCTGATTTTCGACAACAGATAGGGGCCAGAGGAACAGCTGCTGGTCAGAACTCACTGATCTCTACCTTACCAAGATAATGATACTTCTTCCCTTCAGATATGTGTCATTTACAGGCAGGAAGAATTTTTATATTCTGAAGGCTTCTGTGGGTTTCTGCCTCCCATTGGTTCTCAGAATGGAGATACACAAACACACACACACACACCAGGAAAGAGACAGAGAGAGAGAGAGATATTAATAGATATCACTCTTGACTGGGTGTGGTGGCTCACCCCTGTAATCCCAGCACTTTGGGAAGCTGAGGCAGGCAGATCACTTAAGGTCAGGAGTTCGTGACCAGCCTGACTAACATGGTGAAACCCTATCTCTACTGAAACTACAATAATTAGCTGGGCATGGTGGCAGGCGCCTGTAGTCCCAGCTACCTGAGAGGCTGAGGCACAAGAATTGCTTGAACCTGGGAGGTGAAGATTGCAGTGAGCCTGTATTGTGCCATTGCACTCCAGCCTCAGTGACAGAACATGACTCCATCTCAAAAAAAAAAAAAAAAAAAGAGAGAGAGAGAGAGATACCACTCTTACATCTTTCTCATTCTGCTAAACCTCAACCACAAAATCATTTTTGTGAGAGAACAGACATCAAAGTACTGTTGATTCCCATTGTTTGTGGTTGTTGTGTTCTATAAAGTCACCACAAAGGCTGAATTAGGAAATACTGAACCATTGCTTTTAGAGAAACTATGGGATTTGTTTCCTTCATGCCTCTGGTTACAACATTTTTGTCAATCAAGCAATACTCAACTTTGTTTTATATCGTTTCAGGACAAGTCATTCGTTTTGTATTGTTGATTCATTAACATTGAACTCAAGGCTGACAGCACTGTAACTCATGCTACAAAAAAGCTTACCTACAACATGTACAGTTATACATTGTGCAACAACATTTCAGTCAATGATGGACTGCATATACAGCAGTGGTCTGGTAAAATTATGATATCATATTTTTACTGTATCATTTCTATGTTTGGATACACAGATACCATTATTTTACAGTAGCCTACACTATTTAATACAGTAAAATACTGTCCAGGTTTGTAGCCTAGGGAAAACAGGCTAGACCATGTAGCCTAGTTGTTTAGTAGGCTATATCATCTAGTTTTATGTAAGCATACTCTGTAATGTTCACACAACAACAAAATTGTCTCATGTGTGTCTCAGAATATATCCCTATTGTTAAATGACACATGACTGTGTTTTCTTTGTGAGGCACATTACAGTCCTCTTGTCTTTGGAAATGCTAGGTGCACTTCAGCACGACACTTGAGGGCCATTTAAATAGCTAAAATAACAAAAAGGCACAAAAATGCAAAAACATAGCATTCAATAGACCGTGAAAGGACACTCGTTTACAATATGAGGCAGGGTATTACTCTGTTTGATTTCAGCTGGAAATGTGTGCATCAGGTGATTCCTATTTTTCACCCCTCTACACATGTCCACAAATGACTATGAAAGTGCCATGAGTATTGATTTGAAGATTATGATAAATTTTCACAAGTAGGTGAGACTTTCAGCTTCTGTTGAGGCCCTCAGGCTGCTTCCACTCATGGCAGAGGCAAAGGGGACCAAGCATGAACAGAGATCACATGGTGAGAGAGGAGTGTATAAGGGGAGAGGCTCTTTTTAACAACCAGCTCTCATGAAAACCACTATTGCATTCTTCCCCTAGCCCCCCAAATCTCATGTCCCTCTTACATGCAAAATACAACCATCCCTTCCCAACAGTCCTCCAAGTTGTAACTTGTTCCAGTACCAACTTAAAAGTCCAAGTCTCATCTGAGACTCAAGGCAAGTTTCTTCCAGCTATGAGACTATAAAATTTTAAAAGGAAGTTATATAATTCCAAGATATAAGGATTGTACAGGAATTGGGTAAACATTCCCACTTCAAATGGAGACTTACTATCTTATTCTGAGCCCTCCAAATGCTTCCAACCTCTGAAATTGGGAAAACATTCCCATTTCACAGGGTATAATTACATTTGAAGTGGGAATGTTATAGTTCACTCCTGGCCAAAAGAAAGGGGTAGCAGGCCCCACACAAATCTGAAATCCAGCAAGACAGACATTACATCTTAAAGCCCCAAAATCATCTTTCTTAACTCCAGGCTCCACATTCTGGGCACACTGATGTCAAAGGTGGGTTCCCCAGGCCTTGAGCAGCCCCAGCCCCCTGGTTCTCCTAGGCACAGACCACATGGCTACTCTCACAGGTTGGAGTGAAATGCCAGAGGCTTTGTCAGCTTGTAGATTCATGCTACTGGTGGCTCTATAATACTGGGGTCTTAAGGGTAGCAGTCTTGCTCCTATGGCTCCACTAGACACTGCCTTGTTTGTGGTAGCTCCACATCTGTTGCAGACTTTTGCCTGGGTTCTCATGCTTTCCAGTAAATCCTCTGAAATCCAAGTGGAAACTGAAAAGCCTCCATGACTTTTGCATTCTGTGCACCTGCAGACTTAACACCATATAGAAGCTGCCAAGGCTTACCGCTTTCACAATTTGGAGGCAGAGCAGTACCTGGGGCCCTTTCAGCCACAGCTGGGGCTGGAGTGGCTAGGATGTGGGGAGTATCATTCCCAGATGGCACAGGGCAGATGTGCCCTGGCCATTGTGTGCTCCTAGGCCTCTGGGCCTGTGATGGGAGGGGCAGTCTTGAAGGTATTGGAAGTACTTTCAAGGCCTTTTCCCCATTGTCCTGACTGTTAGCACTTGGCTCCCTTTTAGTCATGCTAATCTCTTTAGCAAGTGGTTTCTCAGCAGAAACCATTTTTTTCCTCTCCTCAAAACACTTTCCTTCTCTATCATATGGACCGGCTGCAAATTTTTGGAATTTCTATATTCTGCTCCTTTTTTAATTATTAATTTCATCTTTGGGTCATTCCTTTGCCGCCATATCTAATTGTAGGCTATCAGAAGCAGCCATGCCACTTCTTGAGTGCTTTGCTGCTTATAAATTTCTTCCACCAGATACCCTAGGTCATCACCCTTCAGCCTTCCATAAAGCCCTAAGGCAAGGACAGAATGTAGCCAAGTTCTTTACTGGGGAGTAAAAAAGGATGACCTTTGCTCCAGTTTACAATCAGTTTGTCATTTTCATCTGAGACCTTGTCAGCATAGTCTTTACTGTCAATATTTCTATCAACATTTTGATCACAACTACTTAAGCAGTCTCTAATAAGTTCCAGACCTTACCTCATCTTCCTGTCCTCTCTTTGCCCTCCACATGCTTTCAACCTCCGCTCATTACCCAGTTCCAAAGCTACTTCTGTATTTTCAGGTATCCTTATAGCAACACTTCACTCCTCAGTATCAATTTCCTATCTTAGTCCATTTGTATTGCTATAAAGGAACACCTGAGACTGAGAAATTTATAAAGAAAATAGGTTAATTTGGCTCATGATTTTTCAGGCTGTACAAGAAGCATGTCAGAAGCGTCTGCTTGACTTCCTGCTTCCACTCATGGCAGAAGGCAAAAGACAGCCAGCATGTGCAGAGATTACATGGTGAGAGAGGAAGCAAGAGAGAGAGAGAGAGAGAGAGAGAGAGGAGGGAGGTGCTAGGCTCTTTAAATCATTCAGCCCTCACAGGAACAAATAATCTAAGAACTCACTCATTTCTGCAAGGACGGCTCTCAAGCCATTCATGAGGGATCCAACCTATGACCCAAACACCTCCAATTAGGTCCCACCTCCAACACTGGGTATCAAATTTCAATGCAAGATATGGGGAAGTAAAACAAACAAAAGTATAGCACATGTGAATTCATAAATATGGAATCCATGAATAAGGTGGATTGGCTATAATGACAAAATAATAATAATAGTTAACATCTACTATTCAATCACTGCATGCCAAGCCCTATTCTATACTCTTTAGATATTAACTGTATATGGTTCTCACAAGAACCCACAGAGGTAGGCACAATTCCCACTTCTATATTATAGATAAGGTAACTGCAGATGAATGAAGTGCCTTGCTGCTCAGGGTGGCACCAGCATTTAATCCCCAGTGTTGTAATTCAAAGTCTTTGCTCTCAGCCACCTCCCTGGATGTAGGACAGTCTGCAGGTCTTTTCCTGAGCCAGGCCCACCCATCAATGTGCTTTCCAAAATAAAATAATCATATACACGAGCATAAATTAATTCAAACACTCCCTGAGCAACAGAAAGACTCTAAAATCAGTTTTTTTAAATGGCAATTATTTATTTCTTCTTGCCAAATACAGATGACAGTTACTATGTGCAAGGCACTGACATGGTGGTGGGGGGATGGAGAGAGTTACCAGGCATGTGAGTAATCAGCAGCTGCACAAATGATAAAAGCTGCTGACTCCGAGACCCTCCTACACCCTGTGTACTCAGTTGAAGAGAATAAAGTTTAATTAAATACACATACAAGCACCTGGGGATCTCTGTACCTCAGCAGTCATATCAGTCCAATAAGAGGAAAAAGGCCTAACTCTTTCTGAGGATACTAAAAGGGGTGCACTGGGCTAATGATCACAGGGCAGTGTCTGTGATTCCAGCCCAGACCTCCTTGAGGATTTGAAGTAACCCAAGCTTGTCTTGGTGCACAGGTCTTTGTAAGAGCCTTCTAGAGCATATAAGAGAGTTAGGCATAGAGCTTATGGGGAGGGTGTGACTACCTCTGCCCTTGCTAACTATACTTTCACCTCCATCTTCCATCTCCCCTATATCCCTGCAGATATGGGACAGAAATGATTATTTCATATCCCAAAAGAGAAGCAAAACATTTAGAGAAATTGAGTGACATGACTAGTAAAGAGCAAAGGTCAGACTGAAGATCTGATTCGCCTTGGGTTCGTGAACATGCACTGGTTAAGAAGGGACTTTCATTTAACCCTCACAGCATCCCCACAGGAAAAGCATGCATATCTCCATTTTACACACTAAGAGATGAAGGCTCAAAGGTCAGTGATTTCCTTCTAATCATGTGGCTAATAAGCAGGAAAGCTGGACTAAAATCCACATTGTCTGCATCCTAGTCCAGCACCTTTCTTGCTGCCTCTAGACAAGACCAGAAAAGAAGCAGAGCATCCCTGGCAGGTGGCACAAGAATAGCACAAACCTGAGGCCTGCCGCATTGCCACCAGGCACAACTGTCGGTTGCTTTTCTTTCCCTTGGCAGAATTCGTTGACTTCTGTAATGTGCCAGGATATAATACAGCAGTGAAAAAATAGAGACAACTTCTGATGCCATAGTTTTCTTTCCCTTGGCAGAATTTGTTGACTTCTGTAATGTGCCAGGATATAATACAGCAGTGAAAAAATAGGGACAACTTCTGATGCCATAAAGCAAGACACTGAGCAAGCCACTGAAGGGTAGACAAGAGATAGGGAGGTGTTAAGAGAACAGGTAACAGGAGCCCCCAGCACCACCAGGGAATTAGGGGAATACTCACCATGGAAGTGACACTGAGGCTGTCATCTAAAAGTGAAAGCAGGAAGCAGCTGCCAAACAAAAAGAGGTACAGGTACAGAAGCTGAAAGGTGGGAAAGACTTATTTAAAAATCTGAGAAGACAAGAGCCCATAGAGGTGAAGGGAACCTAATATGGAGGGGGCAGTGGACTTGATATGGACCTGGAACAACAGAACCAGATATTTTAGGGCCTTCTACTTCAGAGACCCAGAGAACTCAATACAGTGGGCCAGCCAAGGCACCTCTCAGTTGTCAGGGGTCCCTTTAGAGGGGAGGAAAGCAAGCTCATTAAGCTCTTTAATCTCTCCCCTCTAGGTCATTTCCTCCAGCTACGAATGAATCATACAGTTTTCTCCTCCCTGTCCACATGGCCTGGGTACCGAGGCTTGGAACAGGGGCCTGTTTTCCAGGTGCGGTCTCACCAGTGTCGTATAAAGGGGGATTATTCCCCTTCCTGCAGCTTGACTCCTCGCACAGGCCAACTCCAGCCGGGTCGGCTTTCCTCATGGCCAGATCACATTACGAGTTAATATCTAATTTGTAAGTTCTATATCACACCTCAGTTTCACAGCATTGTGGCTTCCAAGTGAACATTCACTTCTTCCTTTTTCAAAATTAGTTGGGTACTCTATGGTGAGAGAGGGAGAATGGAATGTACAATTGGCCAACTAAAACAGAGAGGCCCTGAATTGCTGTCTGACCACAAGGATGTAGCTTCATCTCTTAGTTAACAATCTGTAAAATGGGGTCTTAATTTGCTCTGCCATTACATAGCTGCATAAATTCTATGGATTGGAATTCAACTTCTAATACCAGTTTTTATAACTAAACGTCTCTCTTGTCCTCAGTTTCCCTTTCTGTAACATAAACAAATAGGAATAAATGATCTCAAAGGACCCCTTTAAATATAACATTTTTTACTTTTCAATATGATTAGTAGCTAGAGGATTATTCTGAGAATTTTTATGTCCTAAAAATTAATATCACAGTAGTTGCATTGCTAATTTTTTGTGTGTCGAAGACTTTTTGGAGATAAAGGCAGAGGCTACATAGAAGTAAACAATTTTTCAGAAGAGTAGCATAATGGTTCCAATTCCTCCCACTCCCAGACCTGTGCCATGTAACTTTATAGTGTGTCCCACTCTGACTCAAGACTTGCTTTGGGACAATGTGATGTTGGAGAACATGATACAAGTAGAGACTCAAAAACTCTTGCATGATTAGCGTTGTTTTTCTTGCCCTCTACCAAAACCACACAAAAGACATGTCCAAGTTATCCCACTAGCGTCAGAAGAGGATGTGGGACGTGTGGAGCAGAGTCAACCCACAGACACATGAGCAAACCCAGCCACACTGCAGACACATGAGTGAGCCCAGCCAAGACTTGCCAAGCCCAGCCTACATGATCTGATCCCTGCTGATGTGTTAGAAATAAATATTTATTGTTTTATACCACTGAGTTTTGGGGTGATTTGTTACACAGCATTATTTTAGCAGCTGATACAAATCTGAACCTAAGTACAGTATTTTATCATTTGTTTAGTCCACCCGAAATAATTACACGAAAGGTAATACCTAACTTGTCTCTCTGCCTCATCGTTCTATTTCTCCATTTGTCCTCCATCTTCCCCTGTCTTAGATAAAGACATGTCCCTCCTTTGTACCAACACTAACCCTATCTTCTCTACTCCAATTCTCGCCCTTCCAACCTTCTGTGTGATGTGACTCCATCCATTATTCCCTCCTTCAGAGAGGTTAATGCACCCTGACATCTTTAAGGGTGGTTTCTCTCAGAAAGGTAGATTTAAGGGCAAAATACCTTATTGTCTAGAACAGAGGGCTATAAAAGTCCCATTTTGTTTTGATGATTTAAAATAAAAGTGCCCATCCTCTAGCACTCACCAGTGGGATAAGGAAGGATAGGTTTCCTCCCACGGGGAAGTGGCTCAGTGGGAGGGCTGAGTAACAATAGCCACATCTTGTGGGAAAGGGTAAAGGGTAGAGTGGGGGCAAAGGTGGAATCTCCTTAGCAGGGCTTTGCATGGAGGGAAGGTCAGGGTCTTCCTTTACTAATCAGATATCTTCTTTTCTACTCTCCCTTTCTTTTCCCCAAGCCCTGCCAACCACATAATGCATTTTTTCTATTCTTACTGTCATCCTCCCTATTCTTTTCATAGCCAAGTTTATATTTGTGCACAGTATTGACATACCTTGTTTTCAGTGGCAAAATTTTCTTCCTTGTCTTTTGGAGACTCATGAATTAAGTGCAGGTCTAAATTTTCAAGACCTTCTTTAATTAGTGTTTAATTTATTATGTGGCATACAGTGAAGAAAGGAGCATTTATCTTTATTGTAGAGTGAAATGCTAATGGGACAACTAAAAGAAAAAGATATTAGGCATTTTCAAAGCCTCTGTTCTGAAAAGGCAGCAGGTTGACATTGATTAAAATATCACATATTGTAGAATGTGTGAAAGAAGGTTAACTGGGGCCAGCAAAAATATTTTTCCTCTCAGGTGTGTAAAATCTTGGATTTCATGGTTTACATGTATCCTAGACCTGCTTGGAGGCAATCCGAATGTGAACAACACGTCATCTTTTCACTCTGAAACTGGCATTTATTTGTATAGTTCTTGTCAGAACTACCAAGAACAGTATTGGATGATCTTGGTAGAGGGCAAGATAATCAATTCCAATCGTGCAAGAGTTTTTACGTCTCTGCTTGTATCACACTCAACAACATCACATTGTCCCAAAGCAAGACCCGAGTTAGAAAGTGGGACACACTCTAAAGTTACATGACATGGATCTGGGGGTGAAAAGAATTGGACTGTTATACCACTCTACTAAAAGATTGTTTACTTTCACCTAGCCTTTCTCTCTTCTCCAGAAAGTCTTAGTAATTTCAACACTTTAAAAATTAATATCAACTACTATGATATTAATTCTTGATATCTGAAAATTCTCAGAAGAATCCTCTAGACACTAGTCATATAGCAAAACAAAAAGTGTTACATTGAAATGAATCCTTAGAAATCCTTAATTCCTATCTGTTTATGTTACAGATGAGGAAACTGAAGACAGGAAAGATGGTTAGTGAAACAGCTGGTGTTAGAAGCTAAATTTAGTTCATTTAATACTCTACTTTAATTAGGACTTTATACAGCTATGTAATGGCAGAGAGAATTAAGACCCCATTTTACAGGTTGTTAACTAAGGGATAAGGTTGCATCCTTGTGGTCAGATCACGACACAAATGGTCTTTTTTTAACTACATCACTGAGCTCTCCAGGGTCATGTGCTTCAGGAAATCACTTGCCTAAACAGCTCTGCTCTTTCCTAGAGAAAGGAAAAAATATTTATTAATACTTTCTATTGTCCAAACTCAATCCATAGTTTATCACAATCATGAGATAATAAAAATTAGGTATATTGCTTCTTTCTGTTCTCTAGACAACTTTCATTACTCTTATTCATTCTTTCTTTCAATTTTTCAATGCATGTCAATACTGTAAAATTTATGACAACAGATGTACACATCGGGTCTCTTTCTTCCTGCCTAGTGTTGAGCACAGTTTCTGATGTGTAATGTTTATCCCGCAAACATTAAATGAATTAATGAATGAATGAATTCAAGGCAACATAGTTTTCAATTCAGCATACGAAAAGGGATATGAGATATCATTTCATTAAGATTATAATACATAAGAAAGACAAATGTTACCAAAAAAAGTTACATTGACATAGATGCAACGACACAAGATGGCAATGATAACACCTGGGAGCTGAGGCCGGGCGCATGGCTCACGCCTGTAATCCTAGCACTTTGGGAGGCAAAGGTGGGTGGATCACGAGGTCAGGAGATCGAGACCATCCTGGCTAACACGGTGAAACCCCATCTCTACTAAAAATACAAAAAAATTAGCCAGGTGTGGTGGCGGGCACCTGTAATCCCAGCTACTGCGGAGGCTGAGAAAGGAGAATGGCGTGAACCCGGGAGGCGGAGCTTGCAGTGAGCGGAGATCGCGCCACTGCACTCCAGCCTGGGCGACAGAGTGAGACTCCGTCTCAAAAACAAAACAAAACAAACAAACAAAAAAAACCCTCGTAGCTGAGTTGGAGTTGGAGACTGAGAGAGGGAGTTATTTGTGCTGCCT
This sequence comes from Pongo abelii, assembly GCF_028885655.2. NCBI lineage: Eukaryota > Metazoa > Chordata > Mammalia > Primates > Hominidae > Pongo > Pongo abelii. Next base: position 11,960,690 of record NC_071988.2, read on the forward strand.
GCAAGGCTGGGTTTCCCCATCACTGACACTGGGAGAGCAAAGCTAGACCATCTCCCTTTGGAGCTGGCTTCTTTATGTCATCTATAAGCGAGACATGATTGGTATTATTATTATATCTCATCCTTTTAAAAATTAATTAGTTAATTTTTAAGTTAAACATTGTAATTGTACATATTTATGGGGCACAATTTGATATCTTGATACTTACATGTGTGTATAATGATCAAATAAGTGTATTTTCCATGTCTATCACTTCATGCATTGATCATTTCTTTGTGATGATAACATTCAAAAGCATGTCTTCTAGCTATTTTAAAATATACAATACTTTTCTAAAGCAAAAATCAACTCTCCTGGGTGACGTATAGAGTAAGATTGGGATAATAATAGCAATATGAGTTGTTGCCTCTGCAATGTATATTATGTGTCAAGCACTAGCATAAATGCTTTCTATGAATCATAATTTAACTCTCACAATAACCCTAAGTGCTAGGTAATATTATTATCTTCTTCTGTTGCTGAGATACATAAGACTGAGGCATGTGTAGTACATTCAGATAGACATAGAACCCAGCCAGAGACCCATAGATAGATTCTACCCACTGCCTACCCCAACATATTATGGTTTTTCCTAGGTAATTTTTCTTCTCCTAAATAATTATTTTAATACATGCTGTTTGTAATATTGTTTCTTAAGAGCAATCCAGTGAAGGAAAAGGAAAATGAATGCTAATTCTATTAGCAAGGGCTTTGGAAGTTGCAAAACTTGGGTTCATATCTTGGCTTCATCAGTTTCCTTACATTCCTTTGGGTATCACATAGGTCTTCAGTCTCTCTTCTGTACAATGGGTATGTCACTAACGTCTCTCAAGAGTTCTTCTAAAGATGAAATGAGATGCACAGATAAACCACCTCGCACATGTCTAATTCAGCTAATGATTTTCTTTTCTTGGATCGCACTCATTATTCCCAACTGGGTGGTTTCTCTATTAGAAGAAAAAAGTAAGTAAAAACAAGTGCAAAGAAGATCATATGAGGCTAATTGTGATGGGTAATTTTATGTTTCAACTTAACTGGATCATAAGATGCCCAGATATCTAGGTAAACATTATTTCTGGGTGTATCTTGTATGGGAGTTTCAGGAAGAGATTCACATTTGAAGACTAAGTACTAAAGAAGATCCACTCTAACCAATATGAGTGGATATCATCCAATTTGCTGGGGGCCTGACTGTAACAAAAAGGCAGAGCTAGGTTGAATTTGCTTTCTACCTGACTGCTTGAGCTGAGACACTGATCCTGCCTTTAGTGCTCCTGGTCCTCAGGACATCAAACACAGATTGGCAACTATACCAACTCTCTGGCTTTCAGGCCTTCAAACTATGCCACTGGCTTTCCTAAGTCTCCAGCATGTATTTGGCAGATCATGGAACTTCCCAGCTTCCATAATGCTATGATCAAATACCCTATAATATCTCATTTTGTACATCTATACAATACACACACACCACACACACACACACACACACACATATACACACACATATATAAATATGCATACACACACACATATATTTCCTACTGGTTCTGTTTCTCTGGAGTATTCTGAGTAATATACACCAATCAAATAAAACATGGGAGTACCTACTGCTTACGGTATAAATACCTGCCTCCCTTCTCATCTCTTTTTCTTAGCATCGTTATTGAGATTTAATTCACATTCTGTAAAAATCATCCTTTTAAAGTATAAAATTCAGTGATTTTTAGTATATTCAGAGTTGTACACCCATCATCAAAGCTAAGTTTAGAACATTTTTATAACCCCCAAAAGAAACTTCACACCTACTAGCAGTTACTCCCTTTTCTCTCTCCCTGCCCCCCAGCTCCTAGGAAACACTAATATACTTTGTGTCTCTATAGATTTGCCCATCCTGGATGTTTCTTATCAATGGAATTCTACAGTTGTGGTCTTGTGTGACTGGCTTCCTTCACTCAGTATAATGTTTTCAAGATTCTTCCATCTTTTCACATTTATCAGTACTCCATTCCTTTTTAGTCCTAAATAATGTCTCATCATATGTATAAAGCATATTTTGCTTATCCATTCATCAGTTGTGGTACATGTGGGTTGTTTCCCATTTGAGTAATTGTTAATAACACTGGTATAAACACTTGTGTGCAAGTTTTTGTGTGAATATGTTTTTATTTCTTTTTCCCAGAAACCTAGGAGTGGAATTGTGGGGTCATTCTCCTTTATTTTTGAGCAAAGGGAAAACCTATGGGGTGCTGAGGAAGACGATAATCCATAACAGTTTGTGCTGAAACCACTGACAGTGTCATATGGGAATACATTCATTTCCCATTGCTGCTGCTACAAATTACTACAAATTTACAAGTTTAAAACAGTGCATTTTTTAAAAAATGTACTGTTATGGAGGTCTAAACTCCAAAATAGGTCAACAGAGCTGATTTCCTACTGGGGACTCAAGGGGAACCCCCTTCCTTGACTTTCCCAGCTTCTTGAGGCCGCCTGCATCCCTTCACTTGCGTCTCCTTCCTTCATTCCTCCATCTCCAAAGTTAGCAGCATAGCATCTTCAGCTCGCTTTCGTTTTCTCTCTATCTCTCTCTCTCTCTCTCTCTCCAACCCTGCTGCCCAGTTTCTGTCCTCACAGCTCATTTTCTTGCTTTCCTGCCTCCTTCCTATTATAATCCTTGTGATTACATTGTGAATGCCTGGATAATTCAGAACTATCATCTCATCTCAATGTCCTTAACTTAATATCTGCCAAGTCCCTTTTGACATGCAAAGTAACATCCACAGATTCTGGGGATTATGACAGTAAGATGTGAACATCTTTATGTGTGTGGGGGGGGGGGAGGGGGGTATCATCCAGGCTACTATATGGAGAATATCATAAATTATGGGATTCTTTAGACCAGACACTTTGGGGTAAATGTGTCCAGTCCACTAAAAACTTCATTTATCCAACCATAGAAAATTGACTTAATTTTGATTTTATATAAAAGAAAAGCATGTCTGTTATCTTCATTTGGATAAATAGGAATCATAGTATTACAGAAACAGTTAGAGTAGGTGTATGAATGGGTTTTGGGGTCAGACTTTGGGGAATCAAATCCTAGCTCTCCCACTTATCAGCTGAGTGACTTTGGCAAGTTATCCAGACCAGCTGTACCTTAGTTTCTTCATCCATACAATGGAGAATATGATAATATTACTTCATGGGCTTGTTTTAAGATTTAAATAAGGTAATACATGCATGGTGCTTAGAAAAGTGTCTGGAATGTAGTAAATGTTAATGAATATTTATCTTTGCAAAATTAGCAAAGGAAATTGTTAAAAGAGAGTAAGTTAGCCTAATGCCATACAAAGATTTGAAAAGATGTTTCTATAGGAAAGCTTAAGTGATTTACCCGGAAAATCTACAGCTTTGTTTCTTTGTAGACTATTGTTTTCCACTTACTGAGCTCTAAGATTTTGAGTTAAGCAGCCTGTCCTGGTTCTAAAATGTTTGGGTATTCCTAAAGATTCTTAGTTTTACAACAGAGAGTGGGACTAGAGAACTTTATCTAATGCCATACTGTCAATTTAACTCCCTCACATAACTCAACATAATAATCACTCTGATGGTTGACATTTATTGAGCACATGCTATGTGCTAGAAAATGTTCTAAACATTTCATAGGAATTAAATCATTTGATTGTCACCTAAGCCCTAAGAAGTAGATAGTATACAATCTTCATTTTATATAAAAGGAAACAAGACCCAGAAAGCTGAAGCACCTTGTCCAATGCTGCAAAACTATTAAGAAGCAAATCAGAGCAGTCTAAGCCTTATCTCCTGATCTCAAGTACACACTGATGTTTCCACTAGGTAGGCTGTGAACGTGGTGGTTGAGAGCAGTCCCTGAAGCCAGGCTGCTTTGGTTCAGAGTCTGGCTCCATAACATGTACAACATAGGTAGCTTAGGCAAATCACTTTACTTCCCTGTGCCTCATCTCTAGACTGGTGATGCAGAAAGTGGGAACTGAGTGATAATGTTTGCCTCATGGAGTCATTGTGGGGATCAATAAGACCCTATGCAACATTTTAGCACATTGCTTTGCCTCCAGCAAATGCTCAAGAAGAGCCTCAAAGTTGGAATTGGTTTCTTTGGTAATAGGTTCTGCCTTTTAAATATCTTCAAGAATAACAGAAAATTAATTCTAGCTGTTATGCCCAATCTCGTTCCCTGATGTTGGCTCATAAACTCATGTTTGGTCCTCCACAGCCTTTCCATGCATTTTCTTATTCAATCATTCATTCGTTCATTCTCTTATGTCTTCAATAAAACATGTTGAGCCTCAGGCATGAGACAAATTCTGTCCCATAAATTCCTACAACTGAACATCTGATCCCTATAAAAACCTTCCACACAAATGGCACTATTGTTTCCATTTTCTGATGAGAAAATTGAGATTCAGAGACTCTAGATGACAACGGTAGTAGATGTGGTCCCAGGAAACAGGATATCCTGTCACCCAGTGAACATTCACACCACCCTTTCTGCTGTTGAATTGTGGAATGAGCATAGACTAAGTAAGCATAAGGCATGGCAAGGTTTGCTTTAGGCATCTGCCAGCCATTGACCTTCAATGGTATATTCACTCTAAGTCTCAGTTCCCTCATCTGCTAAGATAAAAACAATTACATCTCCTTCTATGATTGTTGTGTGAATAACTCAATATATTTGCATGCCTAGATGAGATTAGATGTCCAATAAATAGTTATTTCTGTGGTTATTGTTTGTATTTATTTGCTAATTCCTTTGTAAATCTTAATGTGTTCTTTCTAATAAAGCACTAATATGCCCTTTGTATAGAAAGCATCAGGGAAAACTTTTTGTATAGATTTTATTTTATTTTAATATAAATGATGAAAAGGTAGCCTGGAACATTTTACACATATGTTATAAAACCCCTGGGAATTTTCTGGAAAAAAACTCTTGAATCCAAAGCAGGTGGCTAGGCAGGACATATTAGTCTGTTTGAAGGGCTGGACTTCCCTCAAAAGCTCACAAACTCAGGGAAATGTCCAAGGGAACTGTGAGAAAACAGTAATTAATGGCTACAAACTCTGTGCTCCCAGTCCTCGTCTTCTGTGGAGAGCCATAAACAGATCAATTCCACATTTTAAATTCTTCACCTAATTCCAAACCAACAGGAGCAAAGCCCCAATAGCACAGCACTCCAGCTATAAGTCAAGAGTAGAAGACATTTTGTGTACATTACCTCATCTTTTATCCACAAACAACTATTATGGGTTGAATTGTTTCTTCTAAAAATTCATATATTGAAGCTCAGGACCTCAGAATGTGACCTTATTTGGATACAGAATCCTTGTAGATGTAATTAGGTTAAGATTAGGGCATTAGGGTGGACGTTAATCCAATATGACTAGTGTCCTTTTAAAAAAGGGAAATTTGGACAGACATGCATACAGGGAGAACGTTATATGACAGTGAAGACAGAGATCCAGGTGATGCTTCTACAAGCCAAAGAATGCCAGAAATTGCCAGCAACAACCAAATCTAGGAGAAAAGCATGGAGCAGATTCTCCCTCACAGCCCATGAAGGAAGTAACCCTGCTGACAATCTGACCTTAGACTTCCAGCTTCCAAAACTGTGAGACAATACATTTTCTTTATTTAAGCCACCGAGTTTATGATACTTTCTTATGACATATCTAGCAAACTAATATAACAGCCCAAAGAGTGAGATATTCCACACTTTTAAAAACTCTTCATTAGAAAATTTGATTTTCTTGCCTAAGGAACCACAGCTAGTGATTGGCGAATTTAGTGGAACAGACTTATTCCAAAGTTCATGGTGTTGGGCTATGTAGGTTCCATTTTTCACTTTCTTTCTAATTTTTATGAAGAGAAAGGAAGCCCCTCATAATGATTTTGTACTGAGTAGCTGAGCTTTCTCAGAAACCGTGTCTGCTTTATGGGATGCTCATTTATGCCAACAAAGACTATTGGCTTGCCCAATGAGAAACAACGTAACACTTCAATAATAATGACAAATATTTAAATTGTATTTCACAGTACTTCCTGATGTTGGTTCAGGTTTTCACAGGAGCCCCTGTGAACAGACACAGGCATTGCTATCTCAGATGAGGAACACAACTGAAGAGGCTGCGTGATTTGCCAAGTTCAAACAGTGAGCATGTGGCCATGCCAGAACTGGAACCAAGAGTTCCCAGTCCACTGTGTTGTTCTCCTGTCATGAACACAAGCCTTACTTGCTTCTTCTGCATCTGATACATCTGTTCCTTACCTGGAACACAGAAAAAGCCCTTGATAGTCACAGGATCCTATTAGAAAAAGCATGGCTTGAGGAGTTGAGCTGATATGCGTTCAATTCTCAGAATTTATCAGACCCTAAGTCTATTTCACTGTAAAGCAGATTGTTGTGAGTATTACTGATGTAAACTATAAACAGTGACCCACAGAAAATTCTGCTAAATTAGTTGTATTATTTTTTAAAATACCTGGCCTGATTCTACCTCCACCATTTATTAGGGGTGCCATTTTGAGCTTACTAAAGCTTCCTTTGCTTACTTGTTAATTAAGGTTGTCGTACAGCAATGAATGCAATAACACTTTCAAGATTTCCAGTTCTACAAATGCAAGGAATTAATTTTAAGGAATACGAAGATATATAAATAGTTACCATAACATAGAAGGCATTAAATAACTACTTGCTTGCTGAATAAGAATGGCTATACCCCACACCACTCCCCAAATTCAAAAGAACCAGTCATAATGGATACAAAAAGATGTTACCCAGGCAGTGTTTGCAAGTTGGAGAAAAGGGAGAGAGTAAGTCCACTTGCTCTTGAAAACTAGAAATCACAACCACTACCTTGATCAAGAAGAGCATCTCATGCCTGAGGTTTAAGTTTACCTAAAATCCAAATGTTTCACTGGAAAAAAAAAAAAAAAACCCTCTGGGCAATTCCTTTTAAGTTAACTGTGAATTTCATTTTAAATCCCTTCATCCCCAGGCTTAATATTATTACAAATAAAACATGTTTTAACTCATGTTCCTATAAAATATTTTTTAGAAACACATATATGGATTTGTCTCAGAGGAATTCTAATAAACATATTGAAATCTACATCGAATCTTGGTTTGATATCTGATAATTGGGGATGCAAGGAAGACCTATCTCAAAGTTTCCCTTTGGAAATCAACCTCAAATAACCACTCAGTGTTCAAAGTCAATTCCTATTAATGCTTGTACATATGGTATTAATTCCACATTAATTCTGTCAAAAGTGATATCATAGTTAAAAGTTCCAAATGATGACATCACTAAAACAACTTGGTTTTCATGAGTGTGGGACCAGTCAGTGCCAAAATCCAATTCAATCTATTCATCTGTCTATTCTGACAAGTTCAGTTTAATTAGTTCATGGCCTCATAACGAATAAGAGACTGGCTTTCTGTCCAATTTCCAGAGCCATTTCTATTCTCTTCAACTTAAGTGCCAAATGCTTACGCTGCTTTGCCCAATTTATACCTTTGCCTATAATTACTGGTCCCCAAGGTGTGATTGTCCTTTTTCATAAGAGTTTGTGCAGCTGCCAACATGAAGTTGTAAATAAATTGTAATACCGTTGCTATGAGGTGTAAAAATCCCACAGCTCATATCCAGAGCCTTGTATAATAAACTCAAGTAAACATTCCATTTCCTGCAAGTGATTGTGGTCTGTGACTAGATTTAGAAAACAGGGCAGTAAGTCATCTTTCTTTAATGAGTCGTTGAAAACAAAGTCGTATCCCATGAAACCAAAACCTGTCCTTGACAAAAACAAATAGCTTATTTGTAAAAGACCCTCCAAGGGGGGGGTCAGGTTTTTCTGCAGTTTATGATCTGCAATTCATTTTTGCCATCACAAAGTGCTGAAACAATAGCAACCCAGTCTCCCAACAGCACCCATTGCCAATGAACTGCGAGAGACTGGTTTTCTAACTAGAGAGGCAAGGAGCTATTGGAGGAAAAAATTAGAAAATCAAATGTAGAGAGATCAGGTTTGAGGACTTGGTCTTCTATTTACCAGCTATTTATAACCACTGCGCCTCAGACTCTTCAGTTGTATCTTAGGGAGAATGATGCCTACCAAACAGGATTGGTGTGATCACAAAACAGGATAATTAAATACAAAGTACCCAGCAACAGTGCTTTCCAACAGTAGACAACACAGAAAATGGCCATTTCTCCCTCCTTCATCTTTGTGATAGACAGAAAATCTGCATTTTTTGGTTTCCACTGGACCAGCGCTGAGCCTACTGTGTGGAATGTGCTTCACTAAAGAGCAAGCCATACTTTTTCTTGTGTCACTGTTCTTACAACCCTTAATAACGCTATCTTTTTAAATGGCCTCATCTATGAAAGGTGATTGAAACTTCTAAAATGATATCCTTACAGACTCCAGTAACTCCTCTAATTTCATTAAGACCAGTGGAATTTTTCTCATCTTATTTATTTTTATCGAAAGTATTCAATGATTATTTAATTATTTATTTGAGATGGAGTCTCGCTCTGTCGTCCAGGCTGGAGTGCAGTGGCGCGATCTTGACTCACTGCAAGCTCCGCCTCCCGAGTTCATGCCATTCTCCTGCCTCAGCCTCCTGAGTAGCTGGGACTACAGGCACCCCCCACCACGCCCGGCTAATTTTTTGTATTTTTAGTAGAGATGGGGTTTCACCATGTTAGCCAGGGTGGTCTCGATCTCCTGACCTCGTGATCTGCCTATCTTGGCCTCCCAAAGTGCTGGGATTACAGGCGTGAGCCACTGCGCCTGGCCTCAATGATTACTTTCTTAAGTTGAATTTAAGAAAATTAAAAGCTTCATGTCAGACTTTTAGATACACCATGAGTTCAATTTCTCTTTTTCTTTGTAGGGACAAGTTCACACTGGGTTGCCCAGGCTGTTCTTGACCTCCTGGCTTCAAGAAATCCTCCTACCTCAGCCTCCCAGAATGTTGGGGTTAGAGGGGTGAGCCACTGTGCCAGGCCTCAAATTTAATATAAAGTTGTACAATTTTACACTTGAATCAATTAGGTCAAGAAGTAATCATTGTGTGCCCAACAGCAGCCCAGGTCTTATTTTGGAAAATTAAATCAATCAAGACCAAAAATTATTGCCTGTATGTGGCAAAGACCGTTAATCCTACCAAATATACATGGTTTCTCCAGCATCTCCCAGCCTCCCTTGCAGTTAGCTTGGCACCATTTGACTGGCTCTGGTCAATGGACCCTAATCAGAAATGATGTGTATTACTTTCAGTTAAAGGAAGTTGAGAGTCTACATGCTTCCTTCATCTCTCTCTTCTCCAGCTACAGAGAACCTGGAAAACATGTACCGGGTGATGTAATACCAGATGGAGTAGAGCAAGTTCACCTTCATAGAATTATGTGCCAGTAAGAGATTAAATATTGCAATACGATATTAATATTAAGGATGTGGGGGTTGTCTGCTACAAAGAGTCTTTTGTGTTCATGACCTATACCTTTCTATGAGACCACACTTCAGAGTTCGCTTTGCTTTGTGTTCTAAAAAGGTTTTCCCCAGATTTTTAGCCTTTGCCAATCCCTTGGTATAACTGGGGAAACATTCACAGTCCTCACCTGAACAGAGATCCCTCCCACCTCCCCATTAGGTTGTGCTTGGGCTTCCAAGGAGTAGTTCCCATGTATAATTGCCATGAAATATTCACCAGAAAAGTCATCATTTCGGTGACCACAGCTTCCTCAAATGAGCACCACTTTCACTTCTAGTGGGTCTTTCCATATCTACTGGGCACCATGTTTGCCCAAGGCCTTGATGTCTATATTGACTTCCTATGGCTGCTGTAAAAATATGACCATAAATTGGATGGCTTAAAACAATCAGAATTTATGTTCTCACAATTTTGGAGGGCAGAAGCCCAAAATCAAGGTGTCCTTGGGGCTGTGCTCCCTCTGGGGGTTCTAGAGAAGAATCCTTCCTTGCCTTTTCAGCTCTGGTAGCTGCTAGAATTCCCCCACTTCCTCGCCTTCTATTTCTGTCCTCATCCTCACATTGCCTTCTCCTCTATATGTGTTTTTGTAAAAAAAACTTCGTCTTTGGATTTGGGGCCAATCCTGATAACTCAGGATGATGTCTTGATTTCAAGATCCCTAACGTAGTTACATTTGCAAGAACCCTTTTTCCAAATAAGGCAACATTCGCAGGTTCCAGGAATTAGAACTTAGACATATCTTTTTGGAGATTATTTTTAGGCATGGTACAATGTCCTCTGCTAATGTAACAACCAGAATTCTGCTCACATTTATGTTACCCTCTAACAGCAGGTTCTAAAGCAGAGTTGCCTTGTTCTCCAATGTCTCAGGGTTTTAGTTACAGATGGGATGAAAAGGTTCTTTTAGTTTCTTACTAGCAGCTTCCATTTCCCTAAGACTCAGACATAGGCCATGAACAGACTGATCTGCAGAACTTCATTAGACTCTGATTGCTATGCATTTGTCATCAAGCCAAAATTTTCCATGGGAAGAACTTTTCCTTCCCTTGAAGATACCTCAGTACCTCATTTATGAAAATTTCTGGCTATCTCACCTAGAAGTTCCCTAGCATATCACCAGGACTTTGATTTCTAAAAATATTCAAATATAGGCTCAAACCTGGATTCAAGGTACAGTTAGATATTTTTCATCTCTCAGTCTCATAACACTCTGATCCTTGCAACCAGAGACTGACTTATCATTCTTTTCTTACACTGAATTGGCAAACTAGTAACGTAACATATCAAAACAAAACCACACATTAAATCATCATCAATAAGAATATCCTGAATTATGAGTAGGTCTATAACTATAATTGTAATAAATTAAAACAGAAAAAATACTCAAATCATGTCATTAAGCCTCTTTTTTTTTTATAGAAGGGAAAGCTGAGATCCCCCAAATGATGTTACTTATTCAAGATCACCCAGTAATTCAATTATGACTCACAAGTACCATTTTACTTGTTGGAAATGTTCAACAACATTGACTCCTGGTTAGAAAAGCTAGATTTTTAATCCTGACACTAACTGCTGGAAAATCTTCTAAGTCATATGGCTTCTTTCAGCCTTAGCTTCTTCTCTTAGAAATAATACCAAAAAGGAAATTGATGCCACCCTCTGACCACCTGTGCAGCTCATGTAACATAATATGGGTAAAAAATATCTTGTAAACATTTTCTTACATGCCTAGCTAGAATGAGCTCTTTGAGAGCAGACAACATGACTTGCTCTGGTCCAACCTATAGCTCAGTAACTGACACATGAATGGTACCTATAGCTCAGTAACTGACACATTAATGGTGTTCAGGGAATGCTGAGCCAATGATCACGTTAATCAATTAACAAAAGCAGAAAATGTTATTAACCTCAAATAAAGTGAGAATGTACAGAAATAGGGATTAAGAGCATAGACTCTGGAACATGACTTCCTGGGTTCAAATCCTAGCTCCAACACTCACGATCTATGCCACATAGGACAAATTACTTAACCTGTCTGTGTCTCAGTTTTTCTTCTCTAAAGGGGAAAGAATACAGGTACTCACTACATAGAGTTAAGGTGACAATCAAATGATACAAAGTCCGACTCAAAGAGACTATCAATATATATTTTCTTTATAACTTTAATGTCTATACCTTTTCTGGAATATGTTCTAGTCTAGCTTCCCTTTGTTTGTGTTTTCAATCTGATTCTGGCGCTTTGCCATTATCATGAGTTTCCACATGTTTTATCTCTTTTCAAATTATTAAAGAGAGTGAAGATTATAGAAATCTTTGTATTAACTTAAGAATGCCCACAGTAACCAAAAGCACACAGAAAGCCAAGGATAATACACCAGATTACATCATGTTGCATCAAAGCAGTGCTCTGATACTGCAGAAAACTTCAGCTTTGAACGAAGATGCCAAAGTATCAGGCACATCACAAATGAGATTTTCATAAACTCACCCAAGAGTGATATGATTTAACCTGTGGTTCTCACTTGGCCCCCTTTAGGAATAGCATTGTCTATTTGATCTGCCCTGAAAGCTAATAATACCCTAATTGTATTGGCAGCAAAGTACTATATGTTTATAACCTAAAGCTACTACCATGACTGGAGAGGGTGACTCGCACCTCCCCACCTCCCTCTTGCTTGCCCCTTTCCTGGCATGTTCTGCGCCCACATCTTCATCCATCTAATTTAGATACACCTTCAAAACTCAACACGGGTTCCCTGTCACTTCAAAAAATTCTTCTCTACTCATACCTCCACCACACACTCAGTTATGGTATCCCTAAAGAAAGAAGCCAAGTCTTATGCATGTTTGTATCTGCAGTCAAATATCACAGTGTTGCTATGTTGCAGGCACTCAGAAATGTGTTATAGAATAAAGCACAGACCCACATAAACAAGATTTTCAGTTAGCCTTGATTGGTTGTTTTAAGAAGTCCCTATTATTATTATTATTTTATTATTTTATTTTATTTATTTATTTATTTTTTTGAGATGGAGTCTCACTCTGTCACCCAGGCTGGAGTGCAGTGCGGCGATCTTGGCTCACTGCAACCTCCACCTCCCGGGTTCAAGCAATTCTCTGCCTCAGCCTCCTGAGTAGCTGGGATTACAGGCACCCGCCACCATGCCCAGCTAATTTTTGTATTTTTAGTAGAGATGGAGTTTCACCGTCTTGGCCAGGCTGGTCTTGAACTCCTGACCTCGTGATCCACCTGCCTCGGCCTCTCAAAGTTCTGGGATTAGAGTCGTGAGCCACCGCACCTGGCCTGAGGTCCCAAATTTTTTTAAAGAAAAATACAATGAACTATAACATAGAATAGATATCAAGAAGTTCATTACACAGATGTAAAACTCAGGTCTAGTGGAGGTAATCAAATCATGGAGGCAGTTTCCCCCATGCTGTTCTCGTGATAGTTCTCAAGAGATGTGAAAAGTGGTAGTTCCTCCTGCATTCATTGTCCTAGACTCAGATCTAGGAAGGCTAAGAAGCTAGTTCAAAGTCAAACTATTGTCAATTTTTTAATATGTGCATTTCTGAATGCATTTATTCAACAACTAAGTCATTGGAGAATGTTTGAGCATGGATAGTGCTCAAAATGGCTGCTATTTTCTACTCAGTTGAAGCACAGGAACAAATAAGAATGATCCGAGCCTTTAGGAATTTAGTAGCCTGTTAAAGTAGACTGGTACATAAATATATAATGATAATATCATGTAATATAATACTCATGGTTGAGCATTCCTTTGTATATTTTCCTAGGCTGCCTTTACCACTTTTCAGTATCTTGTTCTCCCATTTCCCATATCTCAGAGCTCTCGGAAGTATCTAAATACTGGAAATGTAGACTACCACAAAGTTAATTTCATACATTTAATCAGCATAGCACCACTACAGTGGAATTTTATAATATTATCTGTCTTCTTCCTTCCTCTCCTTTTGATAATTGCCGCTTTCCAAAAGCTATGTCGCCCTCATGGAAGTTGCGAGTTATTCCACCACCATCTACACCTACTTCCTACTATAACTGTTTTGATCAAGTATGGGCACGTGATGCCAATGAGTTCAACAAGAATCTTCACCAGGGTTTTTGGTCTTGGGACCAGAAACATCAAGGAAACTCTCTCTGCTAGGCAAATGGTGTAATATATAAATCTCAGAGTCCATCAGCAGCATGTTGCCCACCTTGGAAAGACAGACAATCTATTTCTATAGTCTCCTATGTCCCACTGCCTTTGAGCCAACTCTTTGGCTCAAAATCATCATTTCCCAGTGCTCATGGTTGCAGTAAATAATACTATAACTCACTGAGAATATAAGCTGGATACTTAGCATTTCTCTTAGGCCCCTCCCTCTCCATCCCTGTCAAATCCCACTATTATTGTCCCTATTGTAGTCGCTCTTAAATAGTTCTTCACTCTCCCCTATATCTACCACCTTTAAGACCAAGCTACCACAATCTCTTGCATAAAATACTACAAAAAGTTCTTAAGTGATCTATTCACACCGTTGCTCTTCTACAATCTATTCTTTAAGAGGCAGCCAATTTTATTTTTGTAATTTTTATGCATTTATTTATTTTTGAGGCAGAGTTTCACTCAGTTGCCCAGGCTGGAGTGCACTGGCATGATCATGGCTCACTGCAGCCTGGACCTCGTGGGCTCAAGTGGTTCTCCCACCTCAGCCTCCAGAGTAGCTGGGACAATAGCTGCATGCCACCACTCCCAGTTATTACTTTTTTTGTTAATTTTTAATACAGATGAGGTCTCCCTATGTTGCCTAGGCTAGTCTCAAACTCCTGGGCTCAAAAGATCCTCTTGCCTTGGCCTCCCAAAGTGCTGGAATTACAGGCATAAGCCATTGTGCTCGACCTGGAAGCAGCTAATTTTAATTTCCATGCTCATGACCAAAATCCTCTAATGTATTCCCATAATTCTTTTAATAAAAAGTCCTGCAACGTTTTAGGCTTCCTTTCATGTCACTCTTCTTCATGCTTAAGATCACCTGCCTATTCAGAATGGAACCTTTGCAATTGACATGAACTCCTGCTTCTCAGTTCAGTTATCTCTGCCTCAGGGACAACACCTCTGACATCCCCGACCAGGTCAAATCCCTCGTCATCAGCTCTTACAGCACCTTGTACCTTTCAGAGATCCAGAGCAACCAAAACTCTCCTTAGGAAACGTACCACAGTTTCAGTGTTCCATTTACTTGTGTGGTTGTCTCAAAGTTAATCTCTTCCACCAAACTCCTTAAGGTAGGAATAAGATGCATAGGAAACACATTTGCTCTCTCACTCCATTCTGTCCCTAGACTGTAGCACAGTGGCCCATAAAATGCATTTTAAAATATCTGTTATGTAAATGAATACAAATATTTTCCATTATGAGCCTTAATTAGTTCTATATAACTTGTTCTGGTGACTATAGAAAATTACAGGAACTATAAATAGATTAAAAATGTAAACTAAATTTCTTAAAATGAGTCATTCTGTAAAGAGACAACTCCACCATGCTTTTAAAAAATCTATGCAAAGACTTGGAACCAACCCAAATGCCCATCAATGATAGACTGGATAAAGAAAATGTGGCACATATACGCCATGGAATACTATGCAGCCATAAAAAAACGGATGAGTTCATGTCCTTTGGAGGGACATGGATGAAGCTGGAAACCATCATTCTCAGCAAACTAACAGAGGAACAGAAAACCAAACACCTCATGTTCTCACTCATAACTGGGAGTTGAACAATGAGAACACATGGACACAGGGAGGGGAACATCACACACTGAGGCCTGTCGGGGGTAGGGTGGGGGGCTAGGGGAGGGGTAGCATTAGGAGAAATACCTAATGTAGATGATGGGTTGATGGGTGCAGCAAACCACCATGGCACGTGTATACATATGTAACAAACCTACACATTCTGCACATGTATCCTAGAACTTAACGTATAATAATAATATTAAAAAAAGCATATTTTTGAGAAATCTCCAAATTGCTTTCCATAGTCACTGAACTAGTTCACATTCCCATCAACAGCATATAAGACTTCCCTTTCCTCCACAGTCTTGCCAGCATCTGTTGTTTTTTGACTTTTTAATCATAGCCATTCTGCCTGGTATGAGGTGGTATCTCACTGCAGTTTGATTTGCATTTCTCTGATAATCAGTGATATTAAGCATTTTTTCATATGTTTGTTGGCTGCTTCGATGTCTTCTTTTTAGAAGTGTCTGTTTTTGTCCTTTGTTTAGTTTTCCAGCAATCCCATTACTAGGTATATCCCAAAGGAAAATAGATTATGCCGAAAAGAAACATTCATTTGTATATTCATCACTGCACTATTCACAATAGCAAAGACATGGAATCAACCTAGATGCCCATCAATTGGTGGATAGAATAAAGAAAATGTGGTGCAGATATACCATGGAATACTATGCAGCCATTAAAAAGAATAAAATCATGTCCTTTGCAGCAACATGGAGGGAGTTGGAGGACACAATACTACGTGAATTAACACAGGAACAAAAAATCAAATACTGCATGTTCTCACTTATAAGTGGGAGCTAAGCATTGAGCACACACAGACATAAACATGGGAACAACAGACACTGGGGACTACCAGAAGAGGGGGCATGAGCTGAAAAATTACCTATTGGATATTATGCTCATTACCTGGGTCCAATATAACTATGTAACAATCCTACATGTGTACCCTCTGTATCTAAAATTAAAGCTTAAGTTGAAAACACATCTATGCAATTCCCTTCCTACAAATATTTTCTTTGTGCCAATTCTGGCCTTGCTAACTCTGAAATCACAGGTTATTCTACTGAGCACCAATGTCAAGGAATCTCTTGTAGAAATCATCTTTTCTTCTCCAGATTCTGGATTCTATTCAACTCAACAAACTTTTGTAGATCCTTGGCACTTTGATAAGTATAGGGGGCTGAAAGATGAGTAAGTCCTGAACCTAGTCATCAATATGTTCAGAATCAGTAGTGCTCCAAGTGCCCACTCTTGCAGGCTCCTCCTTCAGGCACTTGCCTCCATTCCAGGCATGTTACTGTCTCATAAAAGCTATAATTAAAAAGTGCTTTTGACAAAAGTGTTTCACGTAGGAACTTACCCAACACTGGGACAGTGTTTGGCAAAAAAATTTAATGTATAACCTAGATAATTTCTCTAAGTTCTCCTTAAAGAGCATTAGACATTCTTTAATCATAATTGAGCAATGTACTGAATCCAAGGAACCATCCTTGTGATTCATACACAAAATAAACTGTTAAAATGACTCCTATGGAAAGCTATTTGGCAAGAGACAAATGCTTGCCTTTATTATTACTTTAAAGTGTCTATCAGTAGACCCTAATACCACATCTGTCTTATAGCCATCATTGAAGACATCTTTATTGAATAAATATATGGACAAATCAATGGGCGAATAGGTACAAATTTTATTAGAAGGTATTGACGTGTCTACTGAGGGAAGACTGCTAAGAAGAAGGAGTAGAGGTGCAGGATGCTTGGTGTGGTGGAAAAAGCACTGAAGTGAAAGTCTAAAGAATTTCACACCAGTGCTGGCTTTGCTGCTAATGTGATGTGTATGACCTTAGGGAAGCAGTCAACTTCTCCAGGCCTCAATGAAAGGGTTAGGTTTAGATATCCAAAACCCAGCTTTAAAAGCAGCTCTTGCTTTCCACAACGTACAATGTTATTACTATAGTGTTAAAAGAAAAACGTCAGCTGAATTAAATTTAAATAAGTTTAATTGAGCAATGAGCGATTCATGAATCGGGCAGCCCCCAGAATCACAGCAGACTCAGAGAGACTCCACGGATGCCTCATAGTCAGAAAAAATTTATAGACAAAAAAGGGAAGTGGCATACAGAAATTGGAAGTGAGGTACAGAAACAGCTGGATTGGTTACAGGTTGGCATTTGCCTTATTGAACACAGCTTGAACATTTAGCAGTGTATGCGTGGCTGAAGTATGGCTTCTGGGATTGGCCAAGACTCAGCTATTGTTACAGGCACACGCTCCTAAGTTAGGTTTTCAACCCTGTCTTCCTATTAAGTTAGGTTACAATTCATTCACAAGTACTCAAATACAGAAGTACAGAGTCCTGCTCAGGCCATATTTAGTTTGCTTTAACAGGAGGTTGCATTCTGGTTGTCTCATAATCCATATGCCACAATTCCCAGCCCATTCAATAAGTAGAAATATATATGTAACAATTAAATTTCAAATTATAAAAAAGATTTTTAAACTATTTTTGAAATAGTTGGTGTTATGATGTCATAAACACTGCAGAAAAAAGACAAAATCAGAAAATGTTATTGATCACTGGACTCTTTCTCAACATTGAAAGTGAACGTGGCTGGGGCAAAGTGTGCCAGAGACTCAGAAACTTGCTTGAAGCATTATTTCAATATCATGGGGAAGTCAGCTGGTAAATCACAGCACAGAGTACTGCTGATACTCTCAAGAACAATAAGTTCTTCTAACTGATAGTAGTGAACAGTTTGGGTTTGTTTGTTTATTTTTTGCAGTTGGCTGAAAGCATTTCCTTTTTTAAATAGCTCGAAACCTACCATGATAGAAAGTTTGTCGATCTGGGGGCAATTCTTGGAATCTAAGAGAATTCTGACTTTGATTGTCGAAACGCACTAGAGTGGAAAGATCAAGTTTTCTTTCTACTAGAAAAAAGTGCACTGAATGCTATTTGAATGGCCTTGTTTTTTAGGAAACGGTCCTGTCATTCAGGTTGAAAGACGAGATTGCTTGACTAATTATGTTTTCTTTTGCAAAACTACCTCACCATCCATTATGCTAAAGCCTTAATGAGTTATTTCTAGAAAAGGCATACCACATACAGTCCTCATCATAAAATCACTTAATGAATAAATTCAGAGCAAGGATGCCAGCTCCAATACCATCTTCTCCAGTGGGCCTTCTTATTGGTAGATTAATCTCTTCTTTTAAGTGCTATCAGGACTCACTGATTTTACTTTCAAGTTAAAAAAAATTACCCTGGGAGAAGACCATAGATCACATGGAGGTTGCATGTCAAGTCTTTATTTTTTATATTAAGAGGAGGAAATATGAATATTATCCCACCACAAACAAAATAGACTCACATTTATAAAACTGATTTCAGATACTGATAGTATACGAAATACAAGACTGTTCTATAATTTTTAAACTCTAGGATATTGGGGTATTGTGTTGGGATCTTTATATGATTTGGGGAGGGAGGACAGATATGTCCTCTTCCATCTTCATCTTCATCCTATCTCTCAATCTACTTGAATACTATTTTTATTCTTTTTTTAACAGGTATATTGAGGCATATTTTACATATAATAAAATCCACCCAATTCATATGTACAATTTAATAATTTTTTAGTTAATTTATTAAGTGGTGCAGCCATTATCATAAATCAGCTTTAGGATATTTTCATCCCCAATAAGATCTTTCACACCCATCTACAATAATCCCCAACCCAGCCCCAGCCCCAGGCAAAAACTAGTCTACTTTATGTCTCTATAAATTTTCCTTTTTGAGACATTTTATATAAATGGAATCATATAATATGTAGTCTCTCATGTCTGGCTTCTTTCATTTAACATAATGCTTTTGAGTTTCATCCATAATATAACATGCATCAGTAGTTCATTCCTTTTTATTCCATTACATGGCAATAACATTTGTCTGTCCACTTACCAGTCAATGGGCATTGCACTGCTCCTAGTTTAAGGGCTATTATAAATAAAATTGCTATGAACACTCAAGTCTGTGTGCAGATGTATGTTTCCTTTCCTCTTGGGTATGGAAATGGACCCAAAAAGGAGAAAAGAAATTGCTGGTCTGTTTAATGTTTTTATTCAATCCTTCCATACTAATTAATTCATTGGCTATATACTCTATATAAGGCAGTTGTGCCCTATGGAAGGATATTACATGAGTGAAGTTTACTGTCTTATGAGAGAAATAAGACATGCACATAGAAAGGTATAAAGTGGTGTCCTAGAGAGGTAGATTTTGGAGGAGGGAGATACTGGATTTAGTAGAAAAATAGGAAGCTTTCCTGGATGAAGTAGCATAGTGCTGGGGCCTTGAAGAATAAATAGGAGTTCAATAGCTGGACATTTTTGATGCAGGTCACTTTCTGCTAAATCCTTAGTGTTGTTCTTATCTATAAAAGCAAGAAAGACGGTCACATGGATTTGAGGACTTATGGGCTCCAGGGCTGGCTCAGTCTCTCTTTACGGTGTGTCTAAATTATCTGGGCCTTGACTTTCTCATTTGAAAGAATAATCATCCCATTCCTCTGGATCCTTTTCTTGACTTCCCCCTAATTTGTCACAGGGCTTGAGAAAAAAAGCACTTAAGGTATTGGATGTAAAGGGCTTCCCTTTAAGTTAATGTCTTTCTCCAAATTTAAACCCAATGCTTTATAGAAATGTGTTGATATGAAAAACATACTCTAGAAAGAGGTCTTCCATATGTAAGCTGATACCAGTGAGCTAAGCCATGTATATTTTAGAATACCTGTGTGGGCCCTACATGATTTTGAAAGAGTTTATCTCTAATCTAGACAACTGGTATCCTTTTCCTCCTCAATCAGTTTAATCAAACCACACTGGCCTTTCTGTTAATACCCCTTCAAAGCCTCTGAATTTACCATTCCGTCTTCTATGAATGTTTTTTCCTCCCCATCATCCAAAAAGGTAGCATCTTTTTATTACCCAGGATTTACCTCTATAGCCATACTCTGACAGAGACTTTCATTGACTAGGTAACACAGTGACAATGATGTATGTAGTGGACCTGAAATGTAGTGGTCACTCAATACACATTAGCTAGAACTGACCATCAATATTAGTTATATTGCAATTTACACTGAATTAGTTTGCTATGGCTGCTGTAACAAAGTACCACGAACTGGATGACTTAGACAACAGAAATTTATCATCTCACAATTCTAGAGGCTAGAGGTCCAAAGTCAACGTGTCAGCAGGGTTGATTCCTTCTGAAGGCTGGGAGGGAAACATCTGTTTCTGGACTCTCTTCTTGTCTTGTAGATGGCCATCTTCTCCCTATTTGTCTTTGTGTTGTCTTCCCTTCATGTGTTTCTCTGTGTCCAAATTTTCTCTTTTTATAAGGACAATAGTCATGTTGGATTATGGCCCACCCTAATGACCTCTTTTTAATTTGATTACTTCCGCAAAGATCCTATTCTAAATGACGTCACATTCTGAGGAATGGGGAGATGCACTTCAACTGATGAGTTTTGGGAAGATGAAATTTAACCAATAACAAACATTATTATTCAATATTCAATCTACTGTTAAAAAGAAGTTGTTCCAAAAGGAAATTGTTCTTGGAGGAACACCAATGTAGACTCTAGTTCAATGACTCTGGGCAAAAAGCAGACAATTGCATTAGAAGTCTAGTCCATGGGACAAAATGTTGCATTTATGTGCCATTTGACTGGCCTACAATGCTTTGCAATGAGGCATGTCACCATCTTAATGAAGCAGGCATTTTCCTAGGCATTCAGGCTAGCCAATTAATCGAGGCACTCAATAAGAAAACATATAACCCACCCAGGCCACTTTCCCACATACTATGTAAAGTCAAGAACACATTTAAAATCTATGCACACTGACTATGTAAACACTAAATAAATCAAAAAGGATGGAGGCAAGGGTAATACAGTTACCTAAAGGAGGAGGTTAAACCAACATGTTTCTCTATTTTATTATTTACTTGGCATTTTTAGGCTTATCTGCTTTTTCATAAATGAAGGTTGATATGCATATAAAACAGCTGTTTTGCTGCACCATTTAAAATGAATTCTTTTTTCCCAATCTGTTGATAGAAGACAATTAAAAGAAGATGAGAATTTCGCTTTTTGATAAGCAAGACCTCTTAAACTTAAATGATTACTTGCTCATAGTAAAGTGTGATTTTTAAAGTATAGTATGTAACATTTCCCACAAGAATTTGCACTTTTTTTTTTTTTTTTTTTAGACAGAGTTTCACTCTTGTTGCCCAGGCTGGAGTGCGATGGTGCCATCCTGGCTCACTGCAACCTCTGCCTCCCTGGTTCAGGCAATTCTCCTGCCTCAGCCTCCCAAGTAGCTGGGACTATAGGTGCATGCCACCATGCATGGCTAATTTTTGTATTTTTAGTAGAGAGGGGGTTTTTCCATGTTGGTCAGGCTGGTCTCAAACTCCTGACCTCTGGTGATCCACCTGCCTCAGCCTCCCAAAGTGCTGGGATTACAGGCGTAAGCCACCACGCCAGGCCGGGAATTTGCATTTTAATGCTACAACTTATGAAAAGGTAGAACAAGGGCTCCTTTAAAGTTGAAGAAACTGATAAAACAGAAGGATTAAGGGATGTGTCTCAGGTCACAAGGCACTTTAGGCAGCCATGTAAGGACTGAGTTGGGGATTCTTGGGTCCTTTCCTATAGATTGTGCTCCCTAAGGCCTAGGAAAGGGTCCATGGAGGAACTTGAGAAAAGGGCAGGAGTATTCTATTTTAACGCCAGTCTTTGTCACATGAAATATTTATAGGTAAAGTGTTTTTTTGGGTCGGTCGGGGGTAGAACGGGTAAACATTACCTGATGTTCAAGTACGTATTACTACTAGTCCAGGAATCTAGACATTAAACTTGCCTTCCTTTGTGACTTTCCAGGTACACTGCCATTCTGGGGATGCATATATGTGTATGTGTCTGTATGTGCAGAAGTGATCACTGGTAAGGTAGAAATCAAGGATAAAGAGAAGGTAATGTATCCCATAATGATGGCAGTACCAACATCTCAGGGAGAAAATGCTGACCAGGTTTTAGACTTGTACTGCTTTGGCCCCAGGAAGATATGGAAAATGTGAAAACCCCATATGGAATTTGTAGAGACATTTTACAGAAAATCATGATCAGGATCAAGAGAGATGAAAGTTTCATCAGAGGTTCTTGCCAGCGCACCTCGTTGAGGACACATGGAAATAGACCAAAGCAGCCTGTCAGGTTGCTCAGCCAGGGAATATATTTTTTAAAAAATATGTTCGTCATTTATCTTGGTAATTGCAATCCAAGACTATAATACATTATAAATGTTAGAAACCTAAGACATTGGAGAGGAACAGAGAATATGTGAATATGTTTTTTTTTTTTTAAGTTACATAACTTAAGAGTTGAGCTTCTTGAGGTCAAATGCACTATAACATCAAAGGGAGCCAACATGGGAAATGTGTACTCCATTTCCAACTTTTTCTAGGCTAAAGCTCAGCTGCTACAGCACACCCTCAGCTGCTTGTTCTTTCTTTACAATTTGCTAGAGTATGTTTCAGGTAAGACTGTACAACATAAATATCAGCAAGAAAGAGAGGGTCTTCCAAATCACAATATACCAACATTTTATCAAGGAAGTCAATTCACTTTTCTAAATCTCAGTGTCCCTAATTAAGCAATCTAATTAGAAAAAAACCCCACAATTACTACAATATAAGCCTTCAGATTTATTAAAAGTAAGATATTTTATTTACTTATTTATTTATTTTGAGACGGAGTTTCACTCTTATCGCCCAGGCTGGAGTGCAGTGGCGTGATCTTGGCTCACTGCAACCTCTGCCTCCTGGTTCAAACGATTCTCCTGTTTCAGCCTCCTGAGTAGCTGGGATTAGAGGCATCCATCACCATGCCTGGCTAATTTTTGTATTTTTAATAGAGACGGGGTTTTGCCATGTTGGCCAGGCTGGTCTCAAACTCCTGACCTTAGGCGATCCATAGAAATTGTGAGTATGAAGTGCTATGAAAGGAAAAATATTTAACTTTTTCTTGGGCCTGGGGGAATGCAGCTCAGACATGAATTTCACCTTGCACCTCAGTTTCCACATGAGTGACATGAGAATAACAACAGTACCTATTGTGAGGTCACTGTGAGGATTAATTTATTTTTATTTTTTTTAATTTTATTTATTTATTTTTTTTTGAGATGGAGTCTCACCTTGTCTCCCAGGCTGGTGTGCAGTGGGGCGATCTCGGCTCACTACATCCTCTGCCTCCCAGGCTCAAGCGATTCTCCTGCCTCAGTCTCCCGAGTAGCTGGGACCACAGGCATGTGCCACCATGCCCGACTAATTTTTGTATTTTTAGTAGAGATGGGGTTTCTCCATGTTGGCCGGGCTGGTCTTGAACTCCTAACCTCAGGTGATTCACCCAACTCGGCCTCCCAAAGTGCTGGGATTACAGGCATGAGCCACCGTGCCTGGCCTAGGATTAAATTTAAAAACACACATAAAGGGCCTCTCTCAGTGTAAACACTTTGTAATGTTAGCCAGACTCTGATGATTTGTCTAAAGACAAATAACTCCTATTCATCCCTCAAGAATGAGCTCAGGTGCAGTGTCATTCAGAACACCTTCTCCTAACCATGGCTACCCAAGTGGAACAGCCCTTCTCCTGTGCCCCTACATCACCCCATGTCTGCTGTGTCGCAGCCTTGCCTTACTTGGTGGCAATCACACCTGTGTCTCAGGCTTACCCCCGTGTAAGCCCCTAGAGAGTAGAAACTGCATTTTATAATTCCTTGCATCCCAAGACCCAAGTTCAGGCCTAGTACAAAATAGTTGTTGACTAAAGTGATCCTCAATAAATATTTGTTGAATAGATACTTGAATGAAATGGTAATGAATCAAATTGGATGCTACTGAGAAAACTGGGGTGGTCCAAAACACTGACTTAGAAAATCCTAGTTTCCAAAAGGCCACAAAATGCCATTGCTGTAGCTATGTGTTCTCAGTCAACCTACTCTCCCTACTCCTCAATCATACCCCTGCGCCAACAAATACTAAATGCAGAGGTTAGTGTCTACTCTCAAAATGATTTAGAAAATCCTGATTTCAAAAAGTTTCATTTTGCTTTGATTTGATTTGCCTTTATCATAAGATTTCTCAGCCTGAGTGTCAGCAGAATGCAAAATTTCCCAAAGACATTGGGCTTGGATGCCATTCTGTTTGAGAAACAGTCCTTAAAGAAGTGTGGTCTCCTGAAGGGCCCACACCTGTATGGATGAGCAAGGCAGTAAGACAAAGGTTCCACCAGGCATAGAGTCTTGAGGGGGTGCCTGACTCCCTCCCCACAACGAATAGGGTCTTTGGAGGAACCAGGGTCACAGGTGAATGCCCCTACAAGGCATAAAGGGCTATAAATCATTAACAGTCTGTATTAGTCAGTGTTCTCCAGAGGGACAGAACCAATAGGATATATGTATATATGACAGGTAGTTTATTAAGGAGAATTGACTCACACGATCACAAGGTGAAGTCCCATGATAGGCCATCTGCAAAGTGAGAAGGTAGGAAGCCAGTAATGGCTCAGTTTAAGTCCAAAAGCCTCAAAAGTAGGGAACCTGACAGTGAATGCAGCCTTCAGTCTATTTCCAGAGGCCCAACAGCCCCCAGCAAACCACCAGTGTAAGTTCAAGAGTCCAAAGGCCGAAGAACCTGGAGTCTGACGTCCAAGGGCAGGAAGCATACAGCATGGAAGGAAGATGAAAGCCAGAAGACTCAGCAAGCAAGCTTATTCTGCCTTCTTCCACCTGCTTTGTTTCAGCCGCGCTGGCAGCCAACTGAATGGTGCTCACCCACACTGAGGGTAAGTCTTCCTCTCCCAGTCCATTGACTCAAATTTCAATCTCCTCTGTCAACACCATCACAGACATACCCAGAAATGATACTTTACCAGCTATCTAGGCATTCTTCAATCCAATCAAGTTGACACCTAGTATTAACCATCACACAGTGGTATAAACAATGTTATCTGACCTTGGGGAAGGAAACAGACCTCTGACTTTAGAGAAGAACACATAGAGTTTGTGTTGGTAAGAAAATGATGAAGAGTCTAATATTTCTAATGTCTATTGGCAGTTCTTTCATTATAAGCAACAGAAATCAATTATGCATAATTTAGGGAAAAAAAATACCAGGAATACAAGGAGCAGCTCACCAAATTGAAGAGAAAACTGAAGAACCAGTTTTCAAAGAGCAAGACCCAAGGCAGTTTCTGAAAACCCAGGCAGTGAGTACTAGTGACTGGAGGCTACATGCACCAATAGTGATGAGCTCCACGTGTTCTGCGTCTTGGTGCTCCGCGTCTTGGTGCTCCTCCCGCAAGGCTCAAATTCCAGGGAAAGGTCCTCTGATTGACCTTTCCTTGATCACATGACCACTGATCAATGTCTCACTATGGGAATATCCAAAGTGCATTTGGACTGCTGTTACCAGAAGAAAGTGCCATGGATGTTGGGCAGTGTAACAACAGCTGACTGTAACCTATGGTCTCCTCTCAGCAACGCTGTGAAGTACTAGGACTTCCATTCAATGGAATGGAAGAGCAAGTCTTGGCAAGTTTAAGCAACCAGTCCAAGGGATTTGAATGGAGTACTTGCCTGAGTTTGGAGCCCAAGAATATCACTGTTACAATTTTTTTTTTCCCCTGGCAGCAAAGTTTAGGCTCTTTCCACTACAAAGCTTCTGAGCTGGGCTTTAAAAGGTGGGTGGGATTCCAAATGGCAGAAACATGAAGGGAAAGAAAGTGGGAAATGACCAAGTCATTTGCTATGCCATGCATTTGGTATTTGCACCATTCCCTTCAGCCAGAGATCCAGTATGCTTTGTAAATGTTAAACCAAGAAAAAAAGCATTCTAGGAGTTTCCTTTGAGACTCACAAACATTCTGCTAAAGAGAAAGCAATCCAAGGCAACATTTGTTTAAATTAAAAATAACAATAAAAAGAAAAACTCGACATCTATTCCTAGCCAAAGGTTGAGCATTAAATAACATTCAAATTTGGCTTTGATAAAAAATGTATGTTGCTTTGGATAGCTATATTTAAGCAATTTTTGCAAGCCTCAGAGGGAACTAAAAATTCCTTAATTGCTTCCTCATTTTTACATACTCCATTACATTGAACCTCAACAGCATCTGTCACTAAATTACCAGCATTACAAAAACAGTGTGTATTCCATACATGGAAGAACCTCAAATACCTGAAAATAACTCCAAATATTTAAGGGACCTATTGAGCATTTTTTAACATTAATTTTAGTCTTTAAAATTTCTTGTTATGCCTAGTTATCTGGAACATATCCTAAGGCCTTTTTTTTTTCATTTATAATAAAAAAAATTTTCATGTAAATTCTCCCTAATCAGCCTATTTATGAGAAGAATAGTTATGCATCTTCAAGAAAGCAAAGATAATTATGCATTTGACATTTTAAGATACTGAACCTTATATCAGAGATTTTAAGAAAAAAGAGTGTGTGAAATGGAAATCAATATTTTGGGAGCTTCTTCTATGTGCCAGATAGGTGACTAGGCCTTTTCCATTCCAACATCTCTGCAATCCAAACATCAGCGTTTGGAGAGCTGTCATCTGCCCCAGTGATACTGCCCTTCAGAGGCCAGGTAGTTGGAGCTGAGAAGCAATTTACTTGAGGCCACATAATAATTAAGTGGGTGAACTGGACTTTAACACCAACTAGATAAGACACTAAAGCTCTTGCCCTTTACGAATAGAATATGTATTTTTTTTCAAGAGCCAATAGTCTTGAGTCTCCATCCCTTTCCCACTCCAAATAATCTATAAGACGAAAACAAGACAAAAAATGAAGTTTTCTAAAAAGACTAGTGGTCGATGCTTTGGCTCTTGTTTTGAATTCTAGCCTTGCCTCAGTTGCTCAATGATCCAACAGCTATCACAGGATTGCCACATGCCACTACCTTCTGACACATGGCAAACCCTGAAACTCTGAAATGTTAATTCTAATTCTTTCTTATTCATTAACTCCAAACTGATCACCAAGTCTTGCCAATTCCATCTGCATGCTTCTTAAAACTGCCCAGGAAGCTCCAGGTCTATCCCTTTTGCCAGCATTTTCATGATATGGCATCGTGATGTGCTGCTTCTCATTTTCCACTTCATTTTTCTATTTCTCCCACTAGGCTCCAAGCACTGAAAGGCAGGGCCTGAGTCTCCTTTGTCTCTGGGTGCCCCATGCCTAGCACAGATCCTGACATAGCACTGGGGCTCAGCAAATGTTGGCTAAATAAAGGAACAAACATGTTATGTATGAGAGTAGATGCGTGAACCCTCTAAAAGCAATAATAGAGCAATACAAACAGAATAGTATTGGCTCTGGTCTTCAAACGCCTTTTTTAAATTCATGTGCCTTTTCTGTTTCTGGCTGTTCTCTTTGCTCCAATTAGACACTTTTTTTTATTGTCTCTTGAGTTCACCTTTCCCTGCTTCCCTGATATTTTGGCTTTCTCACCGTACCTAGAATACATACAAACTATAATTGGACATATATCATATGCATGTACATTCACTGCCTGGATCCAGCATTCCTATCTAAGCAATTCTACTCAATGAGCACTAAAGGAAAGGCAAAATACACTTACTATTAGTTTTCTTTAGAATACTCTTTTTTGCTTTGTGTGGTCAATGCTGGTCTCTCAAAGGATAGTTGCTAGTCACCTTTACTACAAAGGCCTTTCTGACCTGCCCCCATCATGTCTGGTGTCTTCTATTAGGACATCTCATTCAGATGGTGTATCATTCTAGGTTCAGTCAGAAAATGGAAGCCGTGCCAGAGAGTACACTAGAGGTAATTTAATATGGGAACTAGTTACAGCACTGGGAGGGCTAAAAGGGCAAACAGGAGAAGGTGAGACCACCCAGAGGTTAGCAGCAGCAGAAAGCCACTATCCCTGCTGTGGACAGAGCATCAAATGGTGGAGGCATGACCAGAGCTCAGGTCCTACAGCTACTCTGAAGTGAGGGGCTGCCCAGCAGGAGTTGGAACAACAGGGAAAGCTACGACTATGGCCAGAGATGCTTCTTGAAGGAAAAAGAGGCAGGCAGAAAGACCTTGGCATTGTCCCTTTCCCTGTTGTTCAGCTTCCTGAAAGGGCCTCCCATTGGCCAATTGATAAAGGTTGCCTGGCCATGCAAGTTGCAAAGGTCACTCCCTGTGGTGCGAAGTCAATTAGGGGAAGAGTGTCGAGTAGATCTGAATCCAGACAGCAGAAAATATCATACTCTTTGGGTCTCTTCCCTGCTTTTCCAGTGTATACACTTATTTAAATAATGCATATCATGTCTATTTAATTAGGCCATTATGTAATTGAGTTTAAGCCCCAAGGCAATGGGAAAAATATCTGTGGGCTCATTCACTACCCTCCCAATCCGGTCATTCACACTTTCTGAGCCACAGTTTCTTCACCTCTAGGAGGGAATTGTAATACTTACATCGGAAAATAGAAATTCAATAAGGTAATCGACGTAAAACATCTAGGAAATTACTCGGAATGCAGGAAGTCTTTTGATAAATGGAAGTTTTATTTCTTTCATTGTCCTAACATCTGGGAAAGGGTAAATTTCCAGGAGAGCTGGTTGTGTTCTGTCACTTTACAGTCTCTCCCCATACCTTTGTCTCTCTCTCTCTCCCTCTCCTCTCCCCTCCATACACAGTAGATACACACATATATCATGATTTAGAACTTCATTCGCTGAATTCAAAACCGGCATCTTCATCATTATGTATCCCTCTTTCCTTCATCTCTCACCTAGTAAGCCCTCTCCTTCCCATCTCTTCACCTCTTTACTTTTTCTTGTTTGCTTGCTTTCTTCCTCCTAAGACAGCATCCCTTTAAACTTCAAAGCACTTATGACATGAGGAAAAATATTTGCCCATAGAAGTTGGTCTAGAAGGAATTTCAGCAGGAGTTGAGATGAAGAATTCAGTAAACAGAGCATGGGGCCAATAATAGACCAAATTTGCAGCATTGTGCTTGCTGAAGAACCCTGGAATAACTCCCTAGATGTTAGAAAATCAAGAAGACGGATCCCTGAAAATCCATTGTTTTCAAATTCAGTCACTCAGGTGCTCAAAACATGCTTGATATCTACAATACATCTCATTGATCTGTTAATTACTAAACTTTCAGACCTTTTCCATGCAATACCTTCTTTCTTTCTCCTTCTCCTCCTTCTTTTCCTTCTTTCTCATTTTTTAGGAAAAACTGGCCTCAGAAATGCCTATAATTTCTTACCTCCTCCTGCCAAAAAGTGTTTCAGTCCCTACCACTAAATTTATTACTAAAATCCTGGCTTCTCCCTTTTTCTTTATCAGATGCAAATTAGTTTTAAAAATCTATGAAGGACCTATTATGTACAAGGTTGCATGATAAGTACTTTGGGGGTGATTTTTCTTTGAGTACTTCAGGTTATTTGGTTATTAACTTGACACCATAGAAATACATCTGAAGAAAAAAAAATTCTCCTTCTCTAGTGCTTATGTTCTTAGAGGAATTAGAAAAAGACAGTCACAAAGGAAACTTTTCTAGCACAGAGAACTATAAAATACAAGTCTTTGTTTCTAAAATCACCTGTACTCATTGTTTCTATCCCCTAAACCACAATATGGTTACTTTAAAGCCATTTCCTAATTACAAATGTTCCAGCTATACTCTACTTAAACAAATTTACAAGAAAAAAGCAAACAACCCCATAAAAAGGTGGTCAAAGGACATAAAGAGACACTTTTCAAAAGAAGACATACATGCAGCCAACAATTACATGAAAAAAGCTCAACATCACTGATCATAAGAGAAATGCAAATCAAAACCACAAGATACCATGTAATACCAGTCAGCATTACTATTATTAAAAAAAAATCAAAAAATAACAGACGCTGGTTAGGTTGTGGAGAAAAAGGAAGGCTTATCCACTGTTGGAAGGAATGTAAATTAGTTCAGCCATTGTGGAAGACAGTGTGGCAATTCCTCAAAGACCTAAAGATAGAAATAACATTTATCTCAGTAATCCCATTACTGGGTATATACCCAAAGGAATATAAATCATTCTCTTATAAAGACACATGCAAACGAATGTTTATTGCAGCACTAATCACAATAGCAAAGACATAGAATCATCCTAAATGCTCATCAATGATAGACTGGATAAAGAAAATGTGGAACATATACACCATGGAGTACTATGCAGCCACAGAAAAGAACAAGGACATTTCTTTGGAGGGACATGGATGGAGCTGGAGGCCATTATCCTCAACAAACTAATGCAAGAACAGAAAACCAAATATCGCATGTTCTCACTTATAAGGAGAAGCTAAATGATGAGAACACATGGACACATAAAGGGGAACAACATGCACTGGGGCCTTTCAGAGGATGGAGTGTGAGAGGAAGGAGAAGACCGGGAAAAATGACAAATAGATACTAAGCTTATTACCTGGGTGATGAAATAATCTGTACAACAAATGCCCACGACACAAGTTTACCTATGTGACAAACCTGCACTTGTACACCTAAACTTAAAAGTTAAACAAAGAAAAAAGAGAGAGAGAAAGAGAATTTCTAGGGAGCTAATATAGTTTGGATATTTGTCCCCACCTAAATCTCATGTTGAATTATAATTCCCAGTGCTGGAGGTAGGTCCTCGTAGAAGGTTGTCTGGATCATGGGGGCAGACCCTCATGGCTTGGTGTTGTCTTCCTGATAGTGAGTTCCCATGAGATCTGGTCATTTAAAAGTGTGTGTGTGTCCCCTCACCCGCCAGCTTTCTCTCTCTTTCTCCTGCCCCCGCTTTGCCTTCTGCCATGACTGTAAGCTTCCTGAGGTCTCCTCAAAAGCAGAGGCTGGTGCTGTGTTTCCTGTACAGCCTGCAGAACTGTGAGCCAACCAAGCCTTTTATTTTATATATTACCCAGTCCCAGGTATTTTCTTACAGCAATGCAGAAATGGCCTAATACAGGAGACCACATACGACATTTGAGACAGTGCCAAGCTCTTGGGAAACAGAACAAAACAGAGCTCCTCTGGACAATATATTATGATAAATTTCACAAGAGATGTCAGGACCCAAGCACACCAAGGAATGAGAGACTAATGCTGTTTCCTCAGATGTCCTTATTTGTCCTAAAGAAGAGTAGGAGTTTACCAGCTAGAAGAGGGGCTGAGGCTATTCAGGGCAGGGAAAGGGCAAGTGAAAAGTCGCATCACTCCAGCTCACAAATACTGCTTTTGTGGGGTAGATTTTATTGTTCTTCCTAACAATATAATGTTCTTCCTGTTGTCCTAACAATTGAAGTTTCTGTCCATTCTTGTAGATGAATTAGGCATCGCCACCTGATACCATGATACAGTGTCTCCTGTGGAACGATAGATTTCCCCAACCCCATTGATGTTGGCTTCGGCCATGTCACTTGCAAATTGACTTGATACTTATTATGTCTAAGAATATTTAAAAACCACTGCATGTATTTCTACAGACTCTCTTTTACACTTTTTTTTTTCCACACAAAAAAGCAGGTCCCTGATAAGAATTGCTTCTTCATCCTGGTTTCTGAATGGCAGCTGACCCACAGATGCCAACACAGATGCCATAGGAAATAAATGATTGTCCTATGACATTTGAGATGTGGCAGGGGGCGTGTAAATGCAACAAAACTACATCATACAAATCCTCCTTTCTCTCTGTCTCACAAAAAATATTTTATACTCTCCCAAATTCTATACCGCATTATGCATTAAGCTTAATATGAAGAGCTATTACTTCTATAATTAATTTTAAAAATTAAAAAATTTAAGGTTTAGTCAATGCCTCTGTAAAAATGAGTCTGATTTTTCCAGTTTCTATAAAAATAAAAGTGGCTCAACAACTCTTCCTAAAAGAGCAGACACTCTACTAGGAACTAAGGGGACACAGAAATTAATGAGGACTAATTTAATTTCCTTTTTCTTCCATCTGTTCCAAGACAGTTACACTGTTTTTTTACTATCAAAAGATAGCAAGTAGAGGCCACATGGCTTGGGAAAAAAACATTGAAAAATAACTGAATTCTAGGTTTAGTCAGCTCTGAAATGAAAAATAAGACCTATTCTTACTCAGGTTTAAGTATCTCTATTATACAATTAAAGAGTTGAAGAGCAAATCCCCAAGGTTCTTTCCTTTTATAAAATTATTTCATTTCAGTTTGCCTAAACATATAAAAACATAGTGAACCCTAAGCTCCAAAGGATCCTTTCATGTCTGGTTTATTGTAGCTTTCCAATGTCTGGCCCAGTACCAGGCATGGAATAGGTGTTCAATAGAGGTTTGCTGAGTGACTGAGTGACTGACTGAGTAAACATATGCAGGAAACAAATATTGAACACCATTGTGCTTCAGGCTAAAAATCTTAGTGTTAGCCACTAAGATCCCCCAAGTGGAAAAGATACAATCTCAGTTACTTTCAATAAAATACAGTGAGTACAGCAACAGAGAAAGGCATGGGGTGATATAAAAACCTACACATATAAGAACTCAAGTTGGCTCTTTGACCCAACCTCGTGTTGGAAAAGGCTTTTCACTTCTCAAAATATTTGCACATCTATTAGAAGTATTTTCAGAGTCATATTTGAGGAGTAGCTATTTAGGGATTACAAAATATCAGTCAGGTGAGATATGTCCCCTTAAGCACCATATAAAAATGGTTCAAGAAACTTAAGAGGGGCAGGAGGATAATAAAACCCAGGCTTCCATAAATTGGAAATAATGGAGAAAACAGAGCTCTTCAAACAACTGCTCTGGAGACATCCCAAGAGATAGAAATTTAAGACAAGATTTTTTTAAAAGTCTGGGTGTGAGGCTCAATCACTGTGTACTAAATAAGGAGTTAATATTACTTTTATATATAGAACATATAGTTATTTTAAAGGGGGCCATGGATGGGGCTCATTTTAGTCTGAGACCAGTTGAGAAATTTTGGATGGCTGAGATGAACACCTATTAGTCAGTGGTCTCCAGTACTATTATTTGACCATTTCTCTATTTAGAACTCATTCAAGCTTATATGGCATATTACATTTAATTAATTGAGTGTTTATGCGTTAAGGAGTTATTTGCTTGTGACTGTAGTGAAATTTCCAGGATTTACGACAGGAACATTTTAGAACAGCGACATGTGTTTCCCTCCGATTTGTATAGCTTCATTCATTATAATTTTTCCTGATGTTTTGCCTACCATATTATTAACTTCCCCAAAGCAATGAAATACCAGCTTGTCTTCTCACGGCAGAGAAATGAGAGGAATAATTATGAATGTGGAAATCCCAGTGAAAACATGCTTCTATTGAAAGAGGCTAGTAGTCCAAGAAGGAGCTCCCCTAGATTTATGGAGACCACTAAAAGAAAAAAAACACACACACACAAGAAAACAAATGCATTTTTTTCATCCAGTATGCTGGATGACCCATATGCAGGGGAAAGAGATTATATATAAGTATATTATATATGTATATGTACACATGCGTGTGTGTGTGTGTGTCATGCTGGGAAAGAATTTATATTTTACTACAAGTTATAAAGTCTAAATAAATCATCAAGGTTACAAGTGTGTGCCGTGCATAAATATTTAATCACTGCAAAGTGTTCTTTTCAAAATGTAAGAGTTTGTAAGCACAGTGTTTGATTTGTAACTGACTCCAGGGGCAATGTTGAGATGTGTTCCTCACAACTCTTGGCTACTTAAGATCTTACAATCATGAGGAGGAGGAAAGTGTTAGGCAGATTTCAATGCCTGTCAATGAAAAGACATAGAATAGTCTGGGAAATCAATTCCAGTCAGGGCTGTAGATCAGCAGTTATTTTACAAAGAGCTGGGGCTGACAGGACCACCACAGTCATTCGTGTTTATTGTTCAAACAGGTGTTTGGGGGCCATCCAGGCTCAATGCAGATCATGTGAAGAAACCAGCAAGGGGCAAGTGTAGGGAGAAAGGAAGAGGACAGTAAGGGGCCAGGCAGCAGGAGAGGGCAGGGTGTAAGGACGGGCTTGGAGGCAGCCTTCCCCCAGTTTGAGATGGTGTTTGGCTTATGACATCCTGCAGCCTCCATTGTTATTTCTCACAACATCACGACCGGTGTAGGCACTCTGTCCATCCGGGTGGCCTCTTCTCACAGGAAAAAAAGAAGCCCTTGATTTATATTCTCCCTTCAGAAATGTTCCCTGCTTTTCTGCTTCATGTTGCCATGTTTTCCTTGCCTACCCTGATGTTCCACATTCGTTTACACAACCTCTCAACTGGCCACCAGTTCCAAATGTGTGTTCATTAAGAGGAAGGTTAGATTGAAAAATAACTCCCAGCCTCAATTCCTACTTCCAAAATCTGTGCCTGAAAGTGGCCCCACAGTTTAAAGTTATTTCTATCTGTGGATATGTGGGGAAGGGAGGGAAATTTACAAAGTAAAAGTAACCAGCCCAGGACAGGTCGTTTGGGTGATGAGGTAGGGATAAGTATATTTTCTTAATGGTCAACTTTTTTTAAATTTTCTTAAAGACAAAAGGTTTATTTAGGAAAAAGACCCTAATCACCCATCTGGGACAGGGAGACCCTGTACAGCAAAGAAGTTTCCAAATCACCAAACCTCAGAGAAGCAGGTAATTGCTATTCACGAGAGAGGTAATGGAATTGTACTAGGCTCCTGAATGGCAGGAACAGAGAGGGATCCAAAGAGACCAGGGGGCACATGTGAAAAGGTCCTGGGGAAAGGTTGAGAGAAAATCCCACTTACGCTCTGGCTAAATAAGATTTTAGGGAAAAGAAATGTTTCATGAAATATACACTGCTTACACTTTCTCAGATTTCTTCCATCACCCCCCTTCTTCCTCTCTCTTAGGCAGAGCTCCTGATGGGCCAATTATGCCTCCACTTCTGGAGACTGATAAAATTCTACAATGCGGACATGAGATCTGATCAGCCAACAGTCCAGATGATTCAACATGGGAGAGAGAGAAAGAGTTAGCTATCCTTTGGGATGAACTTTGATCAATGGGAAAGAGAAGGCAGGGGGATACTGAGACATAAATCCCATTTTGTTTTTTCTTCCTGGGACTTCTCTCTGCTCCCTTTTTCCCTACCAGATGAATTCTGTGTGGTAACCAAGCACACCTACCTAGTGATCTCCTGGGTCTCTTGTTGACATGTCTGTTTGTTTCATATTTCATTAAATGTATTTGTTGAGCTACTGCAATGCAGACACTCTACTAGGAACTAAGGGGACACAGAAATTAATGAGGACTGACTTAATCTGTGGGAAACCTATGAGGGCTTCCCTGGGAAGGACATGTTTAAATTAGTACTTGCAGTGTACTGTGATAATAGCAATAAGCCAAGTGTTCTAGAGGAACAAGCTATGACACACGATCATTGTGAGGGCCCCTACCAATGACAAGCCAAAATTTGGAACTCAAACCAGTGTATGAAGCTGAGGAAAATGTGATGTTTATTATTAAGTTTTATATGTCTCAAAGCAAGATTGTGGGGGTTCAGAAACCATTGATTCTCAATGCCTTATTTTTAAATCCTTAGCTTTTACAATAATTTTCATTATAAATACGAATCTCATAGAAATGACCCAAATCCACCTTTTTAAAAACACCTAATAGCTGGAACAATTGCCAATCATGAGGCTAAAGCTCACACCAAGTTTCTTATCAAAATGAACAATCCAGAGGAGGCATGGAAGGTGGCCTCATTGAAACACTGACCTCGTCAAAACATCAGGGCATAAGATCCCAAAGAACAGCAATATTCATTAAGAAATAATGCACCCGCTTTTAGTCTAAACTTTGTTATTCTCTGATTTTTCAGAAGTAGCACCAACTTCAGTCTGCACTGAAGAATTCCCCAAGGTAATGTACTATAATTTTTAAACTTCTATATTAACCATTCAACTTTTCACCCTTAACACATGTAAACGTGTATCTGTATAATAAATATTTGGAGAATAAAATAGATTTTCTGGAATTTCATATTATCATATTATAAGATAGATAATTTGAATTGTGATCATTTGCCTTGCATCTTCTGTGTCAAGTTTCCACCAAGTGATATGTTGGAGATCCCCTGACATGATGTACCCATTTCTCAGAAAGCGAGGAGCAAGTGAATGTTCTAATGCTCCAAATATAAACAAAGTATCGTTGTGATAGATTGCCTATAATATGGACCCCAGGGATGTCTGCCTCCTGGCATTCACCTTTTTGGGTAATCCTTTGTGAGTGGCTGTACCTAGTTATTTGCCTGTACTGAATAGCATAAAGCAAATGTGATAGGATGTCATCCATAGATTACGTACAAAAAACTGTAACTTCCATCCTGTTTCCCTTCTCTCCCTGCCTTTCCCTCCCCTCCCCTCCCCTTCCCTTCCTTTCCCTTCTCTCTTCCTGGAACACTCACTTTGGAAGATATAAGCTGCCATTTTGTGAGCTGCTTCTATGGCTACAGCCGCAAGACAAGAAACTGATTTCTCTGACCAACAGCCAGTGAGGACTACCAATAGGCAGTAAGTGAGTGAACTTGGAGGCAGGTTCTCCCCAACTCGAACAATTCAATCAGAAGACTGCAGGTGCAGGCCCAGCCCCAGCCCCAGCCCCAGCCATGGGACTGCAGCCCATGAGAGATCTTGAGCCAGAGAATGCAACTAATCCTCATCCAAATTTACTCATCCACAGAAACCATGAAATGATAACTGTTCTTTGAAGCTGCTAAATGTGGGGATTATTTGTTGTACAATGACACATAAATAAGACAATAATCTTCCTCCCAACTTTAAGATAGTTTCTCCATAAGTCATTGCTAATGTGTATTAGTCCATTTTCATACTGCTATGAAGAAATACCCGAGACTGGGTAATTTGTAAAGAAAAAGAGGTTTAATGGACTCATAGTTCCACATCACTGGGGAGGCCAAGGCTTCACAATCATGGCAGAAGGTGAAAGAGGAACAAAGGCACATCTTACATGGTGGCAGGCAAGAGAGTGTTCAGCGGAACTGCCTTTATAAAACCATCAGAGCTTGTGAGACTTATTCACTATCGCAAGAACAGTACAGGAGAAACCCACCCCCATGATTCAATTAACTCCCACCAGGTTCCTCCCATGACATGTGGGGATTATGGGAGCTACAATTCAAGATGAGATTTGGGTGGGGACACAGCAAAACCACATCATAAGTCATACCTCAAAAGTCTAGCTATTGAAATAAAATCATTGATAAAGAACAATTGAAAAGCCAAGATCACAACTTACCACGACTCATTGGCAAAATTTTCCCCAAAGTTCTATAAAACCAGTGATTCTCCATATTACCCATGCTGCCCTTATCTTTTAACACATTGCATATAAAACACACTATATTTATTCGTTGTCTTCTTTTCTTCCAATTAGAATAGAAGCTCCATCAGGGCAGGAATTTTATTTTATTTTTTTCCCCACTCACATGTCTCAAAGACTAAAACTAGTGCTTGGTGCATGGGAGTTGCCCAACAAATGTTTCTTGAATGAATTAATTTGACATGTTTCAATGTCAAATTTATAACTTCTACCCACAAGCCATAAACCATGAAATCTGCTGTTCCCCAATCACTGCTTCCATTTTCCCAAACTCACAGTTTGCCCCAAGCTGTTAATTCCACCTAAAATCCTGTGTGTCTTAGATGGCATTTCTTGGATGCAGAATCTGAGACAAGAACTTGTGGGAAATCAATTTATTAAGAAACTATGCCCAAGAGAAACCAGAGAAGAGTGAGGAGCATGACCAACAGGAGAAATCAAGCAAGGGTGTGATTTCAGGCAAAGTATCAGAGAGGGTAATTTCAGCTTAATCCCACTGGGGAGCTCTTAAGTGTAAATTATCCCTCCAAATTACACCCATACTAATCAGTCATTGACTAAGGGCTGCCCCAGGGATGTAAACTCCCAGGTACTTGCAGCTCTCCACAAGTGTGGGTAAAGCCAAGGCTAGGCTGCTAAAGAAGAGACACAGGTGCTGGCTTTAGAGGCAAAACAGCATGGGAGCCGAGAGAAAGGAATGGAGACCCAGTAATAGGGAACCAAGGAGACCTGAGTGGAGCTCCAACAGTGTCTGCTATTCTACATAGGATTTTTACCAGTTTATTTTATTGAAATCCTACCAACATTCACATAATTCTTTCTCTATGTGCCTCAGCACTATACTAGAACCATGTATACAGCCTTGTTATTAATTTTCCCTCTACTTTCCTAGATTTTAAACTCCATAAAAACAGAGATAATAAGTTACAGAATTTTGTGCCTTCCCCACTGTGTTGTAAACATAGCAATAACAGTTGATATCTCTAGACTGTAATCCCCATGATGGTGAAGATCAGTGTATCACCATATATTCAGCAACTGTCACATATACCATACGTAATATACCATATACAAGTGACTGGTGTATGGTAGACACTAAGTAAATGTTTTTAGAATAAGTATGAGGGCTTTATAGGCTACAAAAAACGCTTTCTTATCTATTATTTTATTTATCCTTCACAGGATACAGAGAGGCATATGTAGTAGAAGGGACTATCCCATTTTTCAGGAAAAAAAAAAGGGGGCTCAGCAATGCAGACTGACTTATCCAATGACAGACTTACTAAATAGGTACTGAGCAGTGCCTCAGGACTAAAGTTGATTTCAAGTCCAATTTGCTTTCCCCTAAGCAATCCTGATTGATGAACAGGCTGGGAACATATTTGAAGATTGAAATCAGTTGAGAGACCCAAGATGACCCAGTCTTAAAAGACAAAGCTACCTCAAGATGATTTACTCCAAGAAAAGTCATAGAAGGCACATTTATTGAGCACATAAAAGATAATCAATAAATTTTTAATTTGATTGAATTAAGTCACATGAAATAGAATGGAAATGGTTGGCTGGAATTAAATTAGATTGAAATCATTTAAATTCAACTAAGTTTTCTGATATCTGTTACTTCCCGAATCACCTGTTTTTGTGTAAAATTGGGAGTGGGAGAAGTAGAGAGGAGTCTAGAAGGGAGGCTGCTGACTGCCCACTGCTGGCTATAATTCATTACCATGTGGGAAGAACTATCAACAGGTGAAATCTCCAGAGCACAGCATTGCAAACTCATCTCAAACCATGTGCACCTGCTATTCTCCAGGCAGCATTCTGTTTACCCAAACCCTTCATCACAACTCCTGCCACCTTCAAAAAAAATCTATTATTTTCCATACTACTCTATCGTCAATTAGATATCATTGGTGAAAGCATTCAGTCTAGTTTATGGCAAGGTGGGAAGGACTGATTGATAGAAACACTATAACAGATGCTCTCTGTACCTCAACCCTATCCTGTTCCAGGACACATCCATAGAGACCAACTACAAACTCTGGAGACTGCCTGAGAGTTTGGCACTAGCACGGCAGACAGGA
Organism: Pongo abelii; assembly: GCF_028885655.2. Classification (NCBI taxonomy): domain Eukaryota; kingdom Metazoa; phylum Chordata; class Mammalia; order Primates; family Hominidae; genus Pongo; species Pongo abelii. The sequence goes on from NC_071988.2 coordinate 12,000,637, forward strand.
AGACAGTGTTAATGTCCCCTGAAAGTAGCTCTCACCAATGGCAGGTGGGAGTTGAGAAAAAGTACGCTGATTTTCTCACTCTCCTAATGGGCAATTCTATAGTGTAGTCAACATGTCTTTCTAGAGTTTCCCAAAAGGATTGAACTTTGGTTGCCCATAGCAGTCACCTTTTCAACTGTGTACCTTTTCTTGGTTTCCTTGTCTTTCCTGTCTCTTTCCCACTCCCAAGCCAGTTGCTATGGTTTAAATAAGTTCCCTCCAAAATTCATGTTGAAATTTAATCCCCATTTTGGGGATATTAAGAGGTGCTATTAGGAGGTCTTTAGGAAGTGATTAAATCATGAAGACCTTCATGAATGAATTAATGCCCTACAAAAGGGCTGGGGAGAACTAGCACAGGCCCTCTTTGCCCTTCTGCATTTCTCCATGTGAGGACAGAGAAAGAGGACCCTCACCAGATGCCAAATATGCCAGCACCTTGATCTCAAACTTGGCCTCCAGAAATTTGAGAAATAAATTTGTATTATTCATAAAATACCTAGCCTCAGGTATTTTGTTATAGTAGCACAAATGAATTAAGACACATTTTTTCCCACGATCACCTCTAAAATAAACTATTTGCATCCAAATCCTCATCTCGGGGTTTGCTTCTAGTGGAATCTAAGCCTAGGTTGTGTTATGCCATTCAGGTGCATTTAACTGTTAAAAGCAGACAGGCAGAGCAACAGCCCAAAGGCATAAACCAGATTCATCAGCATCTGGGCTTGAGTCATGTGACAACCTTGGCAAATAGATTATAAAATCTTTGACTTCTTAAGTGCAACGGGCTTTAAATTTGTGTTGATCTATAGTTAACACTGACAGAATTAATCTAGTCTGAGAATTGGAGAATGAGAGAATGTTAATAAATAAGATAGTCCAGAAGAGGGAATAAGTTGCAATAAAGAGACTGCACAGAAGCATCTCTAGGAGTGGTCATGTTGTCTGTCTACATAGCAGGTAGACTGGCATGGTGGAAAGAGCTCTGGACCAAATGTCAGAAACCTGGATTCCAGTGCTGTCGTTGCCATGAATTCATGGCTCAGCCTTGTTATTTTATCTCTTTTATCTTCAGTTTTTCTTCTGGAAACTTACAGGACTGGATTATTTGATTTCTACAGCCCTTTTGGGCCCCTGGTTTCCATGAATCCATGGAAGCGGATAAAGTGCATAGCACTTCTTTAAAGATGTGTTCCACAAGTAATTAATAAACAAGCAAACTGTTCACACAGCACTGGCTGTGCGAAGAGGGACTGTTTAATTAGGCACACCAGCTGTTCCAATCTGTCTAGACAGACTTCTCTTTTTCCCCAAGACGGCTTTGGCCACACTTGCTCCGACATTATGACAAGGTGTCCTTTGGCTGCAGATAGCAATTTTGTTGGGTGATAATTCTAATGCCCATAGAGTCAGCTATGGAACTTTCTTTAGTTTTAATGCTGTTTGCCTTTCCAAGTGGAACTGGAGAGATTTACCCAAGAAATAGCTAAGAGAGGCAGTTTGTGCAACAGAAGTCACCAAAAATAGCTTCTAGTGTAGCCTTCATGCCTACCTGTCCATCATCATTAGTGGGCTCTTTAGTTCCTGCTCCCATTTCCCATCCCTGCCTTTGTGGAATAAAATATTTCAACATCAAAAGGAAACTTCCAAGTCATTTAGGTGAACCTCCCACCAAACCAATATAATAAGTCTTCTCAAGATCTCTGACCAAAGATCTTGGAGCAGAGAAAGTGATTCCTTGACACCCAGGTTCCTCAATATCCAGGCTTGAGTTATGGGACAACCTTGGCAAATAGATTGTAAAATGTTTGACTCCCTAAGTGCAACAGGCTTCAAATTTGTGTTGATCTATAGATGATTTTGAACAGAATTTATCTGATCTGAGAATTGGATAGGAAATCTATGAAATAGCTGTTAGTAATTAAAGAGCATTTTCAAAGTGTAGCCAGTCAATTAGATAAGCACAACTCATTGGATATGATTTTTTAAAAACATTACATTTTCACCTTTTATTGCCTTTTTCAAATGTATTCAGGAGAAGAAGATGAAAAGTTGTCAAGAAACATAACTTTTTGTTTTATTCTTGTAGTCCTCCAGTTATATTAAGCCATAAAACAACCTTCATTCAGTTACTGAAAGTATCTGGTCAAGACACTCCTCAACAGTTCAATCCTTATTCATGCTTAGACTTCTCCTAATTCTCACCCCACATAAACATAGAAAAATTATTTTTAAATAAAATAAGCAATTCAAAAGTCATATATTAGAAGGACAACGCATCATGATCAAGAGTGTAATCAAGGTTCATTTAAGAAATGTAAGGTTGATTTAACATTCAAAATCCAACCAATGTAAAGCTTTTCCCCTAAGAGTGGGAATAAGGTAAGTGATATACTTCCACTCTTACAGTCAATTGATTTTTGATGAAATATTCAAAGTAATTTAATGACGAAAGAAAGTTTTTTCAAAAAATTGTGCTGAAACAACTGAATATTCATAAGGTAAAGATTTATATATATTATAAAATATATATCATATATATGTATATATAAAAAATAAACTCTTACTTCACACTACACACACAAAATAGATTATAGACCTAAAAGTAGGAGAGAGGTTATAAAGTATAAGAGGATATCTTCATGACCTTGGTATAGGCAAAATTTTCTGGGCAGAACCCTGAAAGTATTAGTCAAAAAAGGAAAAGAACTGATAAATTGGACTTGATCAAAATTTAAACTTTTATCCACCAAAAAAAAATAGAAATGACTAGGCAAGGCACACAGTGGAAGAAAAATATTTGCAGGATAAATATGACAAAAGACTGTATTCAGAATACATAAAGAACACCTACAACTCAAAAATAAAAAGTCAAACAAACTACATAAAAGTGGCAGTGCAGAGAAAGGGGGAAAGTGAAATACTGGAGCAGACATCTCACAGAGGAAAATATGTGAATGGTTAAAAGCCTGTAACAAAGTGCTCAACGTCATTAGTCATCAGGAAAATTCAAATTAAAACCACATGGTGATATCCACTACACACCTACTAAAATGGCTAAAACATTTTAAACTGAAAATAACAAGAGTTGATGAAGATGAAGATAAAAAGCAACTGGAACTCTCACACATGGTTGGTGGGCATGTAAAATAGTAAAACCACTTTGGAAAATGATTTGACAGGTTCTTAGAAAATTAAACATATACTCTACCCTACAATCCATGAATTCCACTTCTCTGCATTTTCCTGAGGGAAATAAAAACTTAGGTTCTATGTCCACAAAAATATTTTCCCACAACTATTCTGAACTCTTTATTCATAAAAGCCAAAAACTTAAAAAAACTCAAATGTCCCAACAGAAATATAAATTTCATGATATTCATTGAATAAATAAATTCTGATATATGTATATAATGGAATACTACATCATAGTAGTAAAAAAGAAATACACTACTGATACATGCAACAATATGAATGAATCTCAAATATAGTGTTCTGAGTGAAATAAAAATAATCATGAAAGGGCATATACTATATGATTTTATTTATATGAAGTTCTAGACAAAACTAAACATGGTGAAAGAAATCAGAACATTGGCTGGTTTAAGAGAGAAGGATGTGTGGAAGTTGGCTGGAAGTGGCATGAGGAAACTTCCTGAGGTGATGGAATTCTGTATCTTATAGGGAGGTGGATTATGTGGATGATTGCATTTATCAAAAGTGATTAAACTGTATACCTAAGATCTTTATATTTCATTGAATATAAAGTATACGTCAGTGAAATATGGCATCTTATTAATAAAAAAATACACCCGGTAATAAAAGTGTTATAACTGAAATAAGCGACAGGAGTGACAATGGCACCAAGAAGGAAGCAGTCAAACCTGGTAGAGAGAGGCCAGAAAGTCTAGAGACAAGAATGAAATCTGGATCTGGAAATAGCAGTAGGAGATTGTACATAGAATGGAGAACAAAACACGAATTGGGGATGTGCATTTGGGACCCAGGAATGCACTAGCATGTGCTAGCATGCCTCAAGTTAGTTATCTATGAGAATGTGCTAGCAAGCCTCAAGTTAGTTATCTATGAGAGATAATATAGCCAGTAGTTAACACCTTGCAACCTTCCAAATTGTCTAGGTTGATATTTCAGCTCCACAGCTTACTTGCTATGAGTCTTCGGGCAAGTTTCCTAACATTTCGATGCCTCACTTATCTTCTTTGTAAAACAAGGAAAAATAATATTACTTACTTTAGAAAGTTGTGAAGATAATACACTTTAATACATGAAAATACAGAAAAAAAAATCTGGCTATACCTAACATTCACTAAACATTAGCTGCTATCATTGCTTATGTTTTTCTGAGGGAGAAGGAAAGAATATTGACCATGGGCACCTGAAGGAGAGGTGGGAAGTAGGATGAGAATGGGAAGTCATCTGTTTCTCAATCAAACCTGGGAACCAAATCATAACATCTATATAAAATTCAGCTACAGCCAGAAGGCTAAGAAGTGGTTTCAGGGATGCTCACTTCAGCAGCACATATGCTAAAACTGGAGTGATCCAGAGAAGAATAGCATGGCCTCTGTGCAAATTTGATCCAGAGAGGAATAGCATGGCCCACTAAGCACTATTTCCATGATGATGTGCAAATTTGTGAAGTGTTCTATATTAAAAGAGAGAGAGGGAGAGAGAAAGAGAGAGAAGGAGAAGAAGAAGTGGTTTAGGGAGATTCTCTGAGATCCTAAGGTGCTATTCGAGACTTCAGATATTGAAGCACGACACAGAGTTGGTGCAAGTTCATTCTTGCCTTGGAGAGTGGCCACCAGCAGAGAAATGCCATGCAGTGGGATTAAGTAGGGCACCCAGCCTAGTGCAGTCTCATCAACACACTCACAGCAAAACAGTGGTGTGGTGTGTCCCTCATCAGACCCCAAAAAAGAGCATGGAGACAAGGATCATGAAGAGGTGTGTTTCTTTCTTTTTTTTTTAATTATACTTTAAGTTTTAGGGTACATGTGCACAATGTGCAGGTTAGTTACATATGTATACATGTGCCATGCTGGTGTGCTGTACCCATTAACTTGCCATTTAGCATTAGGTATATTTCCTAATGCTATCCCTCCCCCCTCCCTCCACCCCACAACAGTCCCCAGAGTGTGATGTTCCCCTTCCTGTGTCCATGTGTTCTCATGATTCAATTCCCATCTATGAGTGAGAACATGCGGTGTATGGTTTTTCGTCCTTGCGATAGTTTACGGAGAATGATGATTTCCAATTTCATCCATGTCCCTACAAAGGACATGAATTCGTCATTTTTTATGGCTGCATAGTATTCCATGGTGTATATGTACCACATTTTCTTAATCCAGTCTATCATTGTTGGACATTTGGGTTGGTTCCAAGTCTTTGCTATTGTGAATAGTGCCGCAATAAACATACGTGTGCATGTATCTTTATAGCAGCATGATTTATAGTCCTTTGGGTATACACCCAGTAATGGGATGGCTGGGTCAAATGGAATTTCTAGTTCTAGATCCCTGAGGAATCACCACATGGACTTCCACAAGGGTTGAACTAGTTTACAGTCCCACCAACAGTGTAAAAGTGTTCCTATTTCTCCACATCCTCTCCAGCACCTGTTGTTTCCTGACTTTTTAATGATTGCCATTCTAACTGGTGAGAGATGGTATCTCATTGTGGTTTTGATTTGCATTTCTCTGATGGCCAGTGATGGTGAGCATTTTTTCATGTGTCTTTGGCCGCATAAATGTCTTCTTTTGAGAAGTGTCTGTTCATATCCTTCACCCACTTTTTGATGGGGTTGTTTGTTTTTTTCTTGTAAATTTGTTGGAGTTCATTGTAGATTCTGGATATTAGCCCTTTGTCAGATGAGTAGGTTGCGAAAATTTTCTCCCATTTTGTAGGTTGCCTGTTCACTCTGATGGTAGTTTCTTTTGCTGTGCAGAAGCTCTTGAGTTTAATTAGATCCCATTTGTCTATTTTGGCTTTTGTTACCATTGCTTTTGGTGTTTTAGACATGAAGTCCTTGCCCATGCCTATGTCCTGAATGGTAATGCCTAGGTTTTCTTCTAGGGTTTTTATGGTTTTAGGTCTAATGTTTAAGTCTTTAATCCATCTTGAATTAATTTTTGTATAAGGTGTAAGGAAGGGATCCAGTTTCAGCTTTCTACATATGGCTAGCCAGTTTTCTCAGCACCATTTATTAAATAGGGAATCCTTTCCCCATTGCTTCCAGATGGATTCACAGCTGAATTCTACCAGAGGTACAAGGAGGAACTGGTACCATTCCTTGTGAAAGTATTCCAATCAATAGAAAAAGAGGGAATCCTCCCTAACTCATTTTATGAGGCCAGCATCATCCTGATACCAAAGCCTGGCAGAGACACAACAAAAAAAGAGAATTTTAGACCAATATCCTTGATGAGCATTGATGTAAAAATCCTCAATAAAATACTGGCAAACCGAATCCAGCAGCACATCAAAAAGCTTATCCACCACGATCAAGTGGGCTCCATCCCTGGGATGCAAGGCTGGTTCAATATACGCAAATCAATAAATGTAATCCAGCATATAAACAGAACCAAAGACAAAAACCACATGATTATCTCCATAGATGCAGAAAAGGCCTTTGACAAAATTCAACAACCCTTCATGCTAAAAACTCTCAATAAATTAGGTATTGATGGGACGTATCTCAAAATCATAAGAGCTATCTATGACAAACCCACAGCCAATATCATACTGAATGGGCAAAAACTGGAAGCATTCCCTTTGAAAACTGGCACAAGACAGGGATGCCCTCTCTCACCACTTCTATTCAACATAGTGTTGGAAGTTCTGGCCAGGGCAATTAGGCAGGAGAAGGAAATAAAGGGTATTCAATTAGGAAAAGAGGAAATCAAATTGTCCCCGTTTGCAGGCAACATGATTGTATATCTAGAAAACCCCATTGTCTCAGCCCAAAATCTCCTTAAGCTGATAAGCAACTTCAGCAAAGTCTCAGGATACAAAATCAATGTACAAAAATCACAAGCATTCTTATACACCAATAACAGACAAACAGAGAGCCAAATCATGAGTGAACTCCCATTCACAATTGCTTCAAAGAGAATAAAATACTTAGGAATCCAACTTTACAAGGGACATGAAGGACCTCTTCAAGGAGAACTATAAACCACTGCTCGATGAAATAAAAGAGGATACAAACAAATGGAGGAACATTCCATGCTCATGAGTAGGAAGAATCAATAACGTGAAAATGGCCACACTGCCCAGGGTAACTTATAGATTCAATGCCATCCCCATCAAGCTACCAATGACTTTCTTCACAAAATTGGAAAAAACTACTTTAAAGTTCATATGGAACCAAAAAAGAGCCTGCATCACCAAGTCAATCCTAAGCCAAAAGAACAAAGCTGGAGGCATCACGCTACCTGACTTCAAACTATACTACAAGGCTACAGTAACCAAAACAGCATGGTACTGGTACCAAAACAGAGATATAGATCAATGGAACAGAACAGAGCCCTCAGAAATAACACCGCATATCTACAACTATCTGATCTTTGACAAACCTGAGAAAAACAAGAAGAGGTGTGTTTCTAAGCACATATTTCATTACCTATTGTGACTGCTGGAAGTAATTTAGAGGCTCCATAGTAGGGATCTACGGTTATGAAGGTATGAAGTTGGAACTTTAAGCCAATGAAATGTGTTTATCAATGTTAATGTGACCTCATTTCTCCACATGAGCTGGTAAATCCTAGAGCTATTCAAGGGAGAGAAGCAGGTTGATGTAAAGTTTGGTAGATTAGCAGATACAGGGGCAAGAGATACAAATATTAATATAGTCCGCAAGAAAGGAAAGAACATGAAACACCATGCACTAATATGTTATACATCCCACCTTTCTCATTAAATCATTTGATAATACTTTCTTTCTTTTTTTTTTTGAGCCGGGGTTTCGCTCTTGTCACCCATGCTAGAGGGCAATGGCGTGATCTCAGCTCACTGCAACCTCTGCCTCCTGGGTTCAAGTGATTTGTCTGCCTCAGCCTCCCACGTAGCTAGGATTACAGGTGTCACCACCATGCCTAGCTAATTTTGTATTTTTAGTAGAGATGGGGTTTCACCATGTTGGCCAGGCTGGTCTCGAACTCCTGACCTCAGGTGATCTGCCCACCTTGACCTCCCAAAGTGTTGGGATTACAAGTGTGGGCCACAGCACCTGGCCAGTTGCAGAATACTTTCATTTGTTCATTCCACATTCACATTTTCAGTGCCTATTATGTTTGTGGCACTAAGTATTTGGTTTAGCAGAGAAAGAAATTCTAAAACTGCCTCTAAAGAGAAATGGGTAACAAAACATGGCAGCTTGAACAACAAGACAAGACAATGGCCAGACCCTGTAATAAACACTTCATGAGCTTCCAGAAAAGAGAGATGGAGGAGACCACAGTGGCCTGAAGGATGGGAGAGGATTCCTTGGAGAAACTGAGCTGATGGGACATGAGAGTTTAGATATCATTTGGGTTAATTGAGGAGAGAACAAAGGGAAGAGAAGGAGAAAAGAAACATGATTATTAACCCTGGAGGTTCTTGAATTCTTCCCAATATGTATGCACCTTTTGATATGTGTGTAGAAGAAGGGCCATAGCTACCAACATATTCCCTATGGGTCCAGGACACAAAAAGATTAATGGCAATTATTTCAAGACGTAGATGGGCCCAAAAAAGGGAAGAGTACATTTGATAACTCTTAATTGAAGGGTCCCACAAAGGCCTGTTAGGCACTCTGGCTCCTGGAATTTTTTCTGCTCAGATGGCGTATAGAAAGAGTAATTAAAATAATATAATGTGTGTGTGTATTTATGGGACTCCCATACCCGCCTTGTAGTTAATGAAGGTGGTATTGATCCCCATGGGAGTGGGCGGAGGATCAATTTAATCAGTTTAAGTGTTAGCATATCTATCTCATGTGGACTTCACTCTTACCTCACATGCTTACAACCATTTGAGAGATGTATAATGAAGCAACATAAACCATAGGCACCAGGGCCAGACAGACCCAAATTCAAATAACCTCTCGAATGTCCTTTGCTATCTGTGGCACTGTGAATAAATTACTCAAACTCTCTGTGGTTTTGTTTTGCTTTTTAATCTACAAAAATAATAATATCACACATTTACACTGCTTGTTAAATTCAGTATGACATACACTATAGTTCTAGATTCCATGTCCTAATTAATTAATCTCCATGACAACTGTGAGAGAAGCACTTCTATTGTTTCCATTTTGTCCTTTAAGAATCTCAGTCACAGGGAGTTGTGTCATTTGCAATAGTCACAAGGCTAGCAAATAAGGAAGTCAGATTACAAACCCAGACAATCTGGATCCAGATGTGTGCCCGAGTCGAGGATATGAACAGTACCTTGCACGTAGTGGGTTGTAGTGAGGGCCACATCGGCTCATGTCAGCAACATACGGGACACATGGTGGGTGTTGATTTTGTGATGGGGTAGGGGTAGAATGCTTTGTCCCATTTCTGATCTTTCCTTCCACTTGAAAGGAGACTTGTCAACAGAATATTCTTGGTCTCACTGTCCCCTTACACACTACCTTAGCAGAAGAGGAAAGACATGTCTAATATGTCTAACGCGTCGATTTTACAGAAATAAAGGGAGGCGCGCTTATACCAGTTCTTACTTCTCCCTCCCTCTTGGGATAAAGTTGCCCTTAGGGTATACTTGTTTTCCTTGGTGACTCTTCACCCCAAGATTTGAAATCCTATACATTGTCTATGACTTGGGCAGTCTTTCTGTCTTACTAAGCCATGTCCTCCACTCTTGTCACTGTCAATCAAAAGGTAGTGTTCTGGCTCTATTTGCTTTACTCTTTTGTCTTATTTCTTTTTTTTTTTTTTTTAATTTGAAATTTATTTATTTTTTTTTTATTTTTTTTATTATTATTATTATGAATATTATTATTATACTTTAGGTTTTATGGTACATGTGCCCAATGTGCAGGTAAGTTACATATGTATACATGTGCCATGCTGGTGCGCTGCACCCACCAACTCGTCATCTAGCATTAGGTATATCTCCCAATGCTATCCCTCCCCGCTCCCCCCAACCCACAACAGTCCCCGAAGTGTGATGTTCCCCTTCCTGTGTCCATGTGTTCTCATTGTTCAGTTCCCACCTATGAGTGAGAATATGCAGTGTTTGGTTTTTTGTTCTTGCGATAGTTTACTGAGAATGATGATTTCCAATTTCATCCATGTCCCTACAAAGGACATGAACTCATCATTTTTTATGGCTGCATAGTATTCCATGGTGTATATGTGCCACATTTTCTTAATCCAGTCTATGATTGTTGGACATTTGGGTTGGTTCCAAGTCTTTGCTATTGTGAATAATGCGGCAGTAAACATACGTGTGCATGTGTCTTTATAACAGCATGATTTATAGTCCTTTGGGTATATACCCAGTAATGGGATGGCTGGGTCAAATGGAATTTCTAGTTCTAGATCCCTGAGGAATCGCCACACTGACTTCCACAAGGGTTGAACTAGTTTACAGTCCCACCAACAGTGTAAAAGTGTTCCTATTTCTCCACATCCTCTCCAGCACCTGTTGTTTCCTGACTTTTTAATGATTGCCATTCTAACTGGTGTGAGATGGTATCTCATTGTGGTTTTGATTTGCATTTCTCTGATGGCCAGTGATGGTGAGCATTTTTTCATGTGTTTTTTGGCTGCATAAATGTCTTCTTTTGAGAAGTGTCTGTTCATGTCCTTTGCCCACTTTTTGATGGGGTTGTTTGTTTTTTTCTTGTAAATTTGTTGGAGTTCATTGTAGATTCTGGATATTAGCCCTTTGTCAGATGAGTAGGTTGCGAAAATTTTCTCCCATTTTGTAGGTTGCCTGTTCACTCTGATGGTAGTTTCCTTTGCTGTGCAGAAGCTCTTTAGTTTAATTAGATCCCATTTGTCAATTTTGGCTTTTGTTGCCATTGCTTTTGGTGTTTTAGACATGAAGTCCTTGCCCATGCCTATGTCCTGAATGGTATTGCCTAGGTTTTCTTCTAGGGTTTTTATGGTTTTAGGTCTAACATTTAAGTCTTTAATCCATCTTGAATTGATTTTTGTATAAGGTGTAAGGAAGGGATCCAGTTTCAGCTTTCTACATATGGCTAGCCAGTTTTCCCAGCACCATTTATTAAATAGGGAATCCTTTCCCCATTGCTTGTTTTTCTCAGGTTTGTCAAAGATCAGATGGTTGTAGATATGTGGCATTATTTCTGATGGCTCTGTTCTGTTCCATTGATCTATATCTCTGTTTTGGTACCAGTACCATGCTGTTTTGGTTACTGTAGCCTTGTAGTATAGTTTGAAGTCAGGTAGCATGATGCCTCCAGCTTTGTTCTTTTGGCTTAGGATTGACTTGGTGATGCGGGCTCTTTTTTGGTTCCATATGAACTTTAAAATAGTTTTTTCCAATTCTGTGAAGAAAGTCATTGGTAGCTTGATGGGGATGGCATTGAATCTGTAAATTACCTTGGGCAGGATGGCCATTTTCATGATATTGATTCTTCCTACCCATGAGCATGGAATGTTCTTCCATTTGTTTGTATCCTCTTTTATTTCCTTGAGCAGTGGTTTGTAGTTCTCCTTGAAGAGGTCTTTCACATCCCTTGTAAGTTGGATTCCTAGGTATTTTATTCTCTTTGAAGCAATTGTGAATGGGAGTTCACTCATGATTTGGCTCTCTGTTTGTCTGTTATTGATGTATAAGAATGCTTGTGATTTTTGCACATTGATTTTGTATCCTGAGACTTTGCTGAAGTTGCTTATCAGCTTAAGGAGATTTTGGGCTGAGACAATGGGGTTTTATTTCTCAGCCCAGATAAGGAAGCCAGAGCAGCGGAACAAGGCAGTATTTATGGATCTTTCCCATCTCTTAAACCCTAACACTCCCCTCCAGATTTTCTTTTTCTATAATAGGCTGCAGGATTTCTTCTGGACTGTATGCCTCAGCCTAAGCTTCTTTCAAGAACTTGAAAGATGGCTTCCAGGTACATGAAGGTAACATTAATGGAGAGTAACTTATTTGAAGGCAAGGTCTTGTTCTTTTGAGTCGCTTCTTTCAACTTTGTTACCCAATTAACTATAACATTCCTCCAGGAATCAGCTAAGCCAGGATTGCCATTGCCTCGCCTGCCCTGGCCAACATACACACTTAATTCCAGAGAGAGGAAGCTATCCAAGGCACCATAAGTCTGAAAAATCTGGTACCAAGATGATTCAAGTAGAGAGATATTTTAAACAGACTCAGCCTCATAGGGCCTTTCCTGAGCTCAGGCTATTCAAACCTGAGCAAGGCGTTTTCTCATGAGCATTGCCAGCTGAGTTTCACAAAAAAATTATTACACTCTGTTCTTCCCACCATGAGAACATATTCAGTTCTTGGATTGGAAATAAAGACTCCAGCTCCCTCAGCTGAGCTGCTGATGTTTGATGTGTTCTCCAAACTCATTCTTCTTGCCCTGCCAAGTTAAGTGAAATATTTCCACCACTGTCCCTGAGGGCATTACAGCAAATAAGGTGAATCAGACTGACATGTATACATATAATTGTTTCTCTTTTTTCCCATCATTCCTTCCTCCAGATATAACTTTTTTTAATGGAGCTGAATTTGAAAATGAGAAAAGTACCGCAACACAACCAGATGAATTCTGTTCATAGAAAGATTCAGACTGGGAAAATGAATCTTATCTCTACTCAGCATGGTCCCTGGATATAACTTCATTTATTCATGCATTAGTTTATTCATTTCACAAATATTTACTAGTATCACTGTGTGACAATTAGCATATTTAGTGCCAGGAACACAAAATCTTTTCTCCTAAACGGTGTATTACATAGAGGGGTTAACAAGTAAATCCGGGAGCATACAATATGATAAGTTATAATATGTACTACATTGAAATTATAGAAATTATAGATCAGAAGGAACACATTGTGTTTTGGAAATGCAAAGGTGTTGCCTCAGACCTCAAGCTAATAAGGAAATGATTTGCAGGTAAAAAGACCTTTGAATTAAACATTAAGAATGTCCCCAAATGCCAGCCAGAGAAGAAGAAAATGAGGTTTCCATTTGAGAGAAGAAAATGTGCAAAAGCAAAGGCTTTGAATTGCAAGGCATTAAATTACATTTTAGGAACTAAGAAAATTTCATGGTGAGAATTATACACAATAGCTTAGCCTCTGCCAGACAATTGACATTATTTAGTATGCAAAATGCTATACAAAGTAGTTTGGAAAGATACAGAAGGAGAGATTTAAAGACAGGGAAAGGGTTGCAGGCTGGCAGTAATCAAATAATAAAAAATGAAATAATTGAGATGCCAACAAAAATCTTTTACAAATTCTCCCTTTGCAAAGGCAATTCTACTTGTACTTTGATCTTTGACCTGGACCCATACAATTAATTCCACATCATATTTCTGCATATTGCTCTCCAAGGAGAATCAAGTTTACACTTCCCCCCGATCCAAACCATAACAGTACTTAATTAGGTGACAATTTATGTAGTACTTAGCATGAACTTTTGGCACTTGCTGGAGAAGGCTGTACAAGTGTACACGTGTTATCACCTGACTACATCAAGAAACGGGGCCTGGGCATTGGCGAGGTTTCTTGGGCTTTACAAGGTATCAAATGACTTTTATAACTCTGTAGTACCTGGCTTTCTAGTAGGCAGGACCGTCTCTAGTGTGTATTAATATACTAAATATTATGCCCACATGCACTTAAAGCACTGATTTTTGAGCACTTCAAAACAACAAGGAGCCTAGAAAATCAGAGAAACAGATGTTGGGTGAATAGTAGGCCTTCTCAGAGTCCATCATTTAACTTAAGGGAAATGGCACAACAGCAGAAGGGAATCATTCAAACCCACTCAGTGAAAAATAAACAGAGCGTTCCCCAATGGCAGACATGGTCTGTGGTGATAACGAGGCTCTGGACACCTGGCTGCAACCCTCAAGCCCCAGCCTCATCAATAACACTGACCCAGAAATGGTTCTTTTCCAGGTACCCCATGGGGGCTGAGAAGACATGGCCTCAAAACTTTGGAGATGCTCATTTAAATAATTCTAATGAACAGCAGATGCCTGGACTGTGGTGAGTGTGGTGAGTGTGCAAGCTTGGATACAAGCCCTGGCAACATAGAACCAAGAAGACTGTCTTCCCATTTTCCCCGATTCTCACTGTGCTCGTAAACAAAAGAAGAAGGAAACACAAAAGGACATTATTTTGGATCTTGGATATGGCATCACATCTGTCCTCTCTCTAAGGACAGTTGCAGAATTGGTCCTTTTTTGTTACTTCCTGGAAGACACAGCAAGATGGAGAGAAAACAGAACAAGGCTTGTGTCCCATTCTGAAAACCACAAGTTCACTCCAGGTCCATGGTCATAGGCTGACTAGGCAAAGTAGCTCTTATCAAGGATGTCTCATGCCATGAGTTAATCTGATCCCCCATACACCACTGACAGCTGTTTGCAGCAATTGCAGATCCCTTACTTTAGCTTGGTCTTTTTCTGAGCAAGGTCCACCTGGCATGTCACACAGACCTATCTTCTAGCCATGTCCCTACTTTAGCTTCATAAATTGGGCCCTTGACTTGATACACACAGTTTTGACCCTTTGCAGGCCCTGAGAACTGTAGCTTGAGCACTGTTCCTGGCTACCCCCAGCCCCTGGCTGCCTTGGTGAGACCATCACACCCTCACACTGGCTCCTCGGCTATCTGGCTCCCTGCTTGGGCACATCCTCCCAAAGCAGGGCTGTTGTCAAAAGGAAAGCAAACAGAGGCTTAAAAATTCAGCTATGAGATTAAAATTAAAAATGAACCCTGTTTCTTCTTCCTGGGATATGTCAGTCAAAAATAGAAGTAGTATATCCTTATACTACCTCTTGACAAATCCAGTGTGTGTCTAAAAGAGTGTTGAAATCAAATGTATAACAGTTTCACAAACCACGTGCTTGTTCTTTCTCCAAGAATTCTTTTAGCATCAAAAATAAGTAAAACATTGTTCTGGGTGTTGTGGAAAAAAACAAAGATGAATAATGTGTTCTGCCTTTATGGAATTTACAATCCAACTCAGGAAATAAGATACAAGTGCTGTAATTCCAGCAAAGTAGAAGCATAGAAAAATAGGATCTTTAGGATGGGAGATTTCTGCAGGATCATCCAGGGTTATAGCCTAAACTTGAGCACCTCCAGTGATAGATAACTCACAACTGTTAACATTAAACCATTTCATCTTTGAAGTACTCTGGATGGTGGACTTTTTTTTACATGAAATTTAACTATGTGTTTGTGGCTTCTGCCAATATGTCCACACTGGAATCTCACAGGAAAATCCAAGTATTCTCTGCTAGCCATGACAGTCATCAATTTTTTAAGTGAAATCAAGTTTATTAAGAAAGTAAAGGAATAAAAGAATAAAAGAATGGCTACCCCAGAGGCAGAGCAGCTAATTATTTAAAACTACTCATTACTCTCCCCAACCCTGCAAAATTCTTCTCTTTTTCAGATCTCTTTTCCTAATTCTTTGAATCGTATTTTATGTTACATAGTTGATTACAATTATAATTACATGACAATTATAATCACTCTGTTTATATTTGTCTTAATTCTATTCAGTTTGCCTAACCTTTTGAGAATATGAAAATCATTACAATGTCCATATACGAGACATGGTTTAATTAGAGTAGGGAAAAAAACGAGCTTTCTCCTCCCTTTTCTTAAGTACTATATTAATATAGCATTCACTTCTTTTTTTTTTTTTTTTTTTTTTTTTGAGACAGAGTCTTGCTCTGTGTCCCAGGCTGGAGTACAGTGAAACAATCTCTGCTCAATGCAAGCTCTGCCTCCTCGTTTCAAGCAATTCTCCTGCCTCAGCCTCCTGAGTAGATGGGACCACAGGCACATGCCACCACACATGGCTAATTTTTGTATTTTTAGTAGAGACAGGGTTTCACCATGTTGGCCAGGCTGGTCTGAAACTCCTGACCTCAAGTGATCCACCCACTTCGGCCTCCCAAAGTGCTGGGATTACAGGCGTGAGCCAATGCGCCCAGCCAGCATTCACTTCTTGAGAGGAACATCATACCTACTGAGCTTACTGCTAATTTAAGTTTGTCAGAGTGCCAATTTGATAACATGATCAATCTATCTATATGGTTGGTTTGGGGAAGCCAGGCATTTGCCACAGAATAATCTATCCTGAGTCCACTGCTCCAGCTTGTTTTAAAAATAACAGATCCCTGTTTTGTCATCCAGCCTTCCAACTTATACCATAACCTCCAGAGGTCTTGTGAACCTATGTGTTTAGATTTTCTGCTGCTGATGTCAGTGTTAGTGAGGACAAGAAAAAGGACAAAGCTCTAGGGCACACTGCAAGAAAATTCCCAGAATCAGCCTCCTTCATGTAACCTGCATCTCCTACATTCTCATCCAAGCTATCATCATCCGCAATAGGATTAATGCAAAAGCAAAACTTAACCTTTCTTCCTGCCTCCACCCTTGCTTCCCTCATAGTCTATGCTCAACCCTGCAGCCAAAGAGATTCTGTTAAAGCCAAGTCAGATCATCCATGCTTCCTCTAACAACTCTCTCAATGCCTTCCGTCACGGTCTTGATAAAAGCCAAAGCTCTTTCAGTGGTTGACAAAGTGCACCTTTCAACTCTCTCCCTTCTCTCACCTAACCTCTTTCCACCCCCACCATCAAGCCCTCTGTTCAGCCAAACTGGAATCTCTGCTGATCCCCAGACACACTAGGCAAGCTCTGGCCTCAGAGCCTTTGCACTTGCACTTACTTATGGCTCTTCCACCAGAAAGACCATGGCTCACTCCCTCACCACTTCAAGTCATTTAAATGTTACCGGCTCATTGTGGGCTCTCCTGACTAATACATGTAAAGCCACGCCCTCCTGACTCTCCTGTCACTGTGCCTTGCTTTCTTTCTCTCTCTCCTGCTGAGAAACGATCAGATGTATATCTTTCACGGTTATTGACTGGCTGGGCTAGAATGTGGAACATTGAACTGTGGTGTTCACTGGTGCATCTCTAGTGCCCTGTAGCATCTGACATAATGTAGCCATTCAATAAGTGTTTCTTTTTCTGTGCCTGGCTCATTTCACTTAGTATAATGTCCTCCAGATTCATCCATGTTGTCACAAATTAAAGGATTTTCTACTTTTTTAAGGCTTCCATTGTGTAAGTAATAGTACTCTATTGTGTATATATGCATTTTCTTTATCCCATTATTGATTGATGGACATTTAGGTTGCTTCCATATGGTAGCTATTGTGAATAATGCTACAATGAATACAGAAGTGCAGGTTTATCTTTGCAACACTGATTATAATTCCTTTGGACATGTATCCAGTAGTAGGATCACTGGATCATATAATTTTACTTTTAGTTTTCTGAAGAACTTCTCTACTGTTTTCCATACTGGCTACATTAGTTTACATTCTCACCAATAGTACACAAGTGTTCCCTTTTCTCCACAACCTTGCCACTTGTTATCATTTTTCCTTTTGATAATAGCATTTCCAACTGGTGTGAAGAGATACTTCATAGTAGCTTTAACGTGTATTTCCTTGATGATTAGTAATGATTAGCCCTTTTTAATGTATCTATCAGCCATTTGTATGTCTTGAGTAGCATCTTTCAGGTCTTTTGTCTGCTTTTTAATTGGGTTGTTTTATTGCTATTGAGTTGTTTGAGTCTTTTATATATTTTGGATATTAGCGCCCTACCAGATGTGTGGTTTGAAAATATTTTCTCCCAGTCCATGGGCTGTCTCTTCACTCTATGGTTTCCTATGCCTTGCAAAAGCTTTTTACTTTGATACAATCTTGTTTATTTTTGCTTTTATTGCCTGTGCTTTTGGGGTCATAGCCAAAAATCTTTGACCAGACCAAGGTTGTGGAGCATTTCCTCTATGTTTTCTTCTTGTATTTTACAATTCTGAGTCTTCCATTTAAGTCTTTAATCCATTTTGAGTTGATTCTTGTATGTGGTGTGAAATAAGGGTCCAATTTCATTTTTCTGCAGGACATCCAGTTTTCCCACCACCCTTTATTGAAAAGACTATCCTTTCTCCATTATATGTTCTTGACACTTTAGTCAAAAATTAATTGACCATAAATGTGTGGGTTTATTTCTTATCTCTGTATTCTGTTCCATTGGTCAATGTGTCTGTTTTTATGCCTGCACCATGCTGTTTTGATGACTATGGCTTTTTAGCAGGTTTTGAAGTAAGGTAGTGTGATGCTTCCAGCTTTCTTCTTTCTGCTCAAGGTTCCTTTGGCTATTTGTGGCCTTCTGTGGTTTCATATGAATACCAAAGTTTTTTTGTTTGGTTTGGTTTTTTTTTTTGTTTGTTTAGTTCCATGAAACATGACATTGGCATTCCAACAGAGATTGTAGATCATGTTGGGTAGTATGAACATTTTAACATAATTAATTCTTCCAATCTATGATAATGGGATACTTTTCCATTTATTTGTGTCATCTAAAATTTCTTTTATCCATGTTTTACAGTTTTCAGTAAACGGATTTTTCATTTCCTTGGTTAAATTTACTCCTAAGAATTTTATTTTAATTTTTGATGCTATTGTGAATGAGGTTTATTTCTTAATTTCTTTTTTCAGAGAGTTAATTATTAGTGTAAAGAAATGCTGTTGATCTTTGCAGGTTTATTTTGTACCCTACAAATTGAATTTGTATATCAGTTCCAGTAGTTTTTGACTGGAATCTTTAGGGTTTTCTATACATAAGAACACGTCATAACAAACAGAAAATTTTACTTTTTCTTTTTTTATTTGGATGATTTTACTTTTTTTTTTAATTTAATTGCTCTTTCTAGAACTGCTACTACTATGTTGAATAGAAGAGGTGAGAGTGAGCATTCTTATCGGGTGTCTAATCTTAGAGAAAAAGCTTTCAAGCATTTCATTGTTGAGTGTAATGTTAGCAGTGAACTTTTCATAGGTGGCCTTTATTATGTTAAGGTACAGTCTTTCTATGGCTACTTTGTTGGGAGTTTTTATCACGAAAGGATGTTAAATTTTGTCAAATGTTTCTTCTGCATCTAGTCAGATGACTATATGATTTTTGTTCTTTCTGTTAATATGGTGTCACATTGCTTTCTGCATGCTGAACCATCCTTGCATCACTGGGATATATCTCACTTGATCATGGTGATTATCTTTTTGATGTGCTGTTGGATTCCATTTGTTAGTTAGAACTTTTGCATCTACATTCTTCAGGGATATTATTCGGGATAATTTTCTTTTATTCTAGCGTCTGTGACTGGCTTATCAGGGTAATCAGTTGTCAGGGTAATGCTGCCTTGTAAAATTAACTTGGAAGTATTTTTTCTTCTTCAATTTTTTGGAAGAGTTTGACAAGAATCTTTATTAGTTATATATATATAGTTATATACATATTAGTTATATATATAGTTATAGATATTAGTTATATATATAGTTGTATATATATACTTGTATATATATATAGTTGTGTGTCTATATATATAGTTGTGTGTCTATATATATATAGTTGTGTGTCTATATATATATATATATACACAATTCCACTGTGAAGCCATCTAGTCCTGGGCTTTTCTTTAATAAGATATTTTTTATTACTGATTCAATCACCTTACCCATTATTGGTCTGTTTGAAATTTCTATTTTTTCTTGATTCTGTCTTGAATGGTTGTATGTTTCCATAAATTAGTTTTGCTATGTAATCCAATTTTTAGCACATAATTGTTCATATTAGTCTCTCATAATTCTTTCTATTTCTGTGGTATCAGTTGTAATCCTCTTTTGTTTTACATTATATTTATTTGAGTCTTCTCTCATTTTCTTCACTAGTCTGGCTAAAAGTTCATCAATTTTGTATTCCAAAAAAACTTAGTTTCATTAATCATTTCTATTTTCTTCCTGGTTTCTATTTTATCTATTTCTGCTCTGACCTTTATTATTTCCTTCTTTCTCCTAATTTTGGGTTTAGTTTGTTCTTTTTATAGTTCCTTGAGGTATAACATTAAGTTGGTTATCTGAGATCTCCTTTTTTGATATAGGTATATGTTGCTATCAACTTTCCTTTTAGAATTGCTTAAAAGGCAATTTTTGAAAACTGGTTTTGTTTCATCTCAATGTTGTGTTTGCATTTTCATTTGTCTCAAGGTATTATATTTTTAAGATTTCTCTTTTATTATTTGATCCATTATTCAGAAGCATACTATTTAATATCCATATATTTGTGAATTTTCTGAAACTTCTCCTTTTATTAATTTCTAGTTTCATTCCATTTTGATCAGAGAATACACTTAATATGCTTTCATTCTTCTTAAATGGTTTAAAACTTGTTTTGTGGCCTAACATATTATCTATCCTGAAAAATGTTCCTTGTGTGCTTAAGGAGAATGTACATTCTGCTGCTGTTGGATGGAATGTTCTATATATGTCTATTAGAGTCACATGGTCAAAAATGTTGTTCAAGTCCACTGTCTCTCTACTGATTTTCTGTCTGGATAATCTGCCCATTGTTGAATGTATGTGGAATATTAAAGTTCCCCTACTATTATTGCATTACAGTCTATCTCACCATTTAGAACTAATAATATTTGCTTTATGTATTTATATGCTCCAATATTGAGAAGATATATTTAATAATGTATATCCTTTCAATGAACTGTTTCCTTTATCATAATATAATAATCTTCCTTGTCATTTTTTACATTTTGAGCTAAGACTATTTTGTCTGATGGAAGTTTAGCCAGTCCTGCTGTCTTTGGTTACCATTTGCCTGAAATATCTTTTTCCAATAATTTAATCTCGGTCTGTGTTTCCAAGGCTAAAGTAAGGCTCTGCTAGGGAGCATAGAGTTGGATCTTGTTTTTAACTTTTTTTAAAAAAATTCATCCAGCCACTCTGTTACTTTTGATTGGAAAATTAAATCCATTTACACTTAAAGTAATGATTGATACATAAGATATACTGCCAGCATTTTGTTAATTTTTAATGACTGTTTTGTAGTTATTTTATCCCTGTCTTCTAATTTTATTGTCTTTCTTTGTGACTTGTTGCATTATTTTGTAGTGGTATGCTTTGATTTCTTCTTCTTTACCTTTTGTGTATCTACTAAAAGTTTTTTTCTTTGTTGTTACCATGAGGCTATACATAAGCTGATAGTCCCTTAACTTCAGTTGCATATAAAGACTCTAAACTTTTACTTCTCTCTGCCCCTATATTTTATGTTATTGATAGTATGCTTTACATCTGTTTTTATTGTGTATTCATTAACCAGTTTTTTATAACTATACTTGTTTTAACATATTTGTCTTTTAACTCATCAGCTTGACTTAAGAATGATTTACATACCATCTTTACAGTATTATTCAGAATTTGACTATAGATTTACCTTTAGCAATGAGTTTTATAGTTTTATATGTTTTTATACTGTTACTTGTCATCCTTTTGTTTCGTCCTTCAGCATTTCTTGTAAGACTGGTACCATGGTAATGAACTCCCTTAGCTATTGTTTATCTTGGAATGTCTTTAACTCTTCATTTCTGTAGGGCAGCTTTATTGAATACATAAAATTTAATAAATAAATAATAAATAAAATAAAATTTATTTAGTTAGCAATTTTTTTTAGCATTTTACATGTGTCATCCCACTCCTTTCTGGCTTGCAAGACTTCTGTTGAGGAGTCCACTGATAGCCCTATGAGAGTTCCTTCATATGTGATGAGTTTCTTTCCTTTTGCTTCTTTTGAGATTATCTCTTCGTCTTTGACTTTTGAGAATTTGATTTTAAGGTCTCTTGGAGTATTCTTTTTTGAATTTTGTTGCTTGGAATCCTGAGTCTGAATTTTCACATCCCACCCAAGATTCGAGTTTCAGACAATATTTTTTTGAATAAGCTTTCTTCCCCCCTTCTCTTTCAGGTACTCCTGTAATTCAGATACTCATATGTTTTCTGATGTCTCTTATGCTTTTTTCACTCTTTTTCAATCTTGTTTTCTTTTCATCCCTCTAACTGGGTAATTTCAAATGACTTGTCTTCAAGTTCACTAATTATTTCTTCTCCATGATCAAGTCGACTGTTGAAATTTTTTAATTTTTCAGTTCTGTCATGGTATTCTTCAGCTCTAAGATTTCTGTTTGGTTTGTTTTTATCGTTCCTATTTCCTTATTAAACTTCTCATTTTGTTAATGCATTGTGTTTCTGAGTTTATTTAGTTCTCTACCTGTATTTTCTTGCACCTTACTGAACTTCATTAAGATGATTATTTTGAATTTTTTTGTAGGCAATTAGTATCTCTTCATTTCTTCTTTCGAGTTGACAATTGGGGCTTTATAAGGTCCATCTGGTGATGTCATGTTTGCTTGATTCTTTGCTATCCACATAGTCCTGCATTGGTGTTCATGAATTTGAAGAAGCAAACTCCTCTTTTAGTCATTACAGACTGGTTTCAGCAAGGTTAAGTATTTTCCTGTTAGGTCTCTGGGATAATAGGATTGCCTCTGGAATTGCAGTTGAATGGGCTTGGATCCACATCATATGGTTGATGCTTTGTCTGAAGTGAAGGCCACATTTGTTTGGCCTATTTCAGGGGAACTAGTGGGTATGGGGCCTATCTGGGACCTAGGAGGACTTGACTATCTCCAGGATTTTGGTCTGTGAGGCTGTGATGAGTGTCTGCTTCAGAGTTCACAGGCAGTAGGCCTGTTACCAAGTGCAATGACAGATGTAGCTTCCTCAGGGTCTCTGAGGGTGTTCCTGTTGGATCACAGAATGGATCCCTGGGCTGCCCGTACTGCCTAGTCTGTGGCTGAGATGGACCGGCACTGAGATACAAGGTTGTTTCAGGTCCACAGCTCAGACCAAGATCTTCAAGCCTGACTCCTGGATCACAAACATTCACGTCTCCCAGTAAGTTCCTGATTGAGAAGGACTGCTCTCAGATTGTTTCAGAAGGGCTACAGCCAATGTATAGGGCTCTTTTAAGATCCACAGTGGAACTGAGATCAGGGCATCGGCCTGCAGGATATGCCTCTTTCCAGACCTGCAGGCAGGCAGAACAGCTCTCTGTCCATCACTGAGAGGGGGTGAGACCAAGATACAGAGCCATTTAAGGATAAACTGAGGTAAACAGTCTTGTAAGCCTGCCACAGAGACTCATGGGTGCATCTTCCAGTGGGACCTAAGTTTGGCAGAATGGTTCCCAGACCACAGATGGAAGGGACTGAAACTGAGCTTGAGGGCTAATTGTGAACCTGCTATGGGACCGATATTGGCAAGCCCAACTGTGGTACTAGCAGACAAGACTCCCAGTAGTTTCCTATGTGTGCAGGACTGTTCATAGACCACAGCTAAATAGGAGTGGAGCTGAGATTCAGAGCCCCTTCAGGAACTTCTGTGGGATGGAGGCCAGCAAGCCTGTATAAATGCATTTCCCAGGAGTTCTCTGCACAGGGTTGGTAACTCTGGGTCTGCGGCAGAGAAACAGGGCCCCTTCAGGATCCATTGTGGGACTGAAGTTACAAGCCTATCAAGTTGGCAGAGATGGGCATATTGCCCAGCAGTTCCCCATGCCATTGGGATTGCTCACAGGCTGCACCAAAGAGGGTCTGAAGTTAAGCTCCTAAAGGCATACCCCTTTAGGAGCTAATGTGAGATGGAAGCTGGCTAGGCTGTCATGGTGGCACAGATGAGTAGTCTCGCAACAGTTCTCTGCATGAGTGGGATAACTCCCAGGCTAGAACCAAGACAGAACCCCTCTAGAATCTACTATGGGACAGAGGCCAGCATATCTGTTCTGGTGGGACAAATAGACAAGTCTTTCTCTGGATCCTTGTGCAAGTCATACTAAGCTGGGACTACAGCTGATTGGGCTGGAGTTGAATTACAGTATAACTTTAGTTTCCACTACCAAGACCAATGTCAGCAGGCAAATGAGTCTGTCTGCCAAACACTCGTGTGCAGTGGTAGCAGCAGCAGCAGCTTTCCTTATAGAAGTAGCAAAGTCCAACAGTAACTGAGCAGTAAACTGTGTGCTCAGCTATATGTTTTATTTTTAATTAGATGTCTATTTAACAAGCAATATGCCAAGCAACATTCTAATCACTTTACTAATTACTGTCATTCAATACTGATAAAAATCCTGAGAGGAAGGTATTGTGCAATTAAAAACAAAAAACTGTGACACAGAGAGGCTAAGTAATTTACCCAAGGTCACACAGCTAGAAAGTGGCAGAGATGATCTTAGGAAGTGAACTCCAGACCCCATGCTTTCTTGAGAGCACAGCTTTATGCTTTTATTATATCCTCACTATCAATCGGGGGTAGGCATTTTTTTGTTGTGGTTCTTATCTCATTTTATAGATGAGCAAATAGGTTCAAAGAGCAGTGCATTCACCAGCACCTCATGGCTAATTTCTATCAAAGCCCAGCTACAAGCCCCAAACTGCAGACTCCAGACCCCATGCCCTTACCATGTCCCTCCAACTGGGTTGTGGTCTTGTGAGTTTTTAATTAAATCTCAGAACCTCATGTGTGTCTGAACCTACTTCCAAAAAGCTTTGTTTACTGAGAAGACAGTTTCAGTTTACAAAAAATCAAGGAACCAACAAATGGCTATTCATCACTTACTGTGCAGAAAACATAAGGGAGAAGAATATCAGGCCATATAATAAACTATTCCTAACTCAAAGATCTTATACCCAGCTGAAAGCAAGATACACTGTCAAACAGTAAAACAAGTACAGTAGTATGGGGCAGTAGGTAATAGATGGTGAGAAATTACAGAAACTTCACAAAGGGCTCCAGGAAGGGAAAAGGGTGAAGACATATAGTCGTGGTCAGTGGGAAGGATTTTGACAGTTGGGGAGGAGACTGTGGAGTTACTTAGGCTCTGATTCCAGGGTAAAAGCAGGAAAGTCCAGGTTTGATTAAAGTGGTGGGACACCAGAAGTTAGATGGGTGAGGGTCAGTGTGGAGGAGCCAAAATTCCCAGTTAAGGATTGGCACTCTGCTCTGTGATAAGTAGTTCAGCCTATTAAAAAGATACAGCCTTAATTCAATGGGTCTTGGGGTAGATACCAGTGTAGGGTCACCAATATTGTCTATTGCCCCTTTGAAACACTGGCTGGACAGAGAATTTCTACAGCATCAGTCATTGTGGCTTCTTTGTGAGTCACCTGTACATAGACCTTAAGGAACAAGAGAGAAACAGAAGCAAACAGAGGAGGACAGTCATCAGGGAAAGAAGAGTGAGCAAAGAGAAAATGAGAGCTTATAGCTGAGACAAAGCCCAGGCTACATTCTGTTCATGATCAACCCAACCAAAATTAACCTTAAAAAGAAGTTTGCTCTGTAAATGCAAGTTAACATTATTGAATTGCTCCATTGCCATCAGGACTGTTTTCATTTTTAAGCACATGGGTGGTCGCCTCCACATTGAGGAACCATTCACAGCCAGGGAAAACACCCCCAAAATGATTTTCCAGGGCATCTGTGCCCTTGTAGAGGCTGCCACGATGTTTTAATTGAGTTGGATTAAATTTCAGTGGAAGGAGTAGAAGTCATGCATTTTCAAGAACTAATAATTCTGTAATTTTGTAGGTAGAGAGTACCTTTTTGGCACAAATAGACAGAGAAGGCATCTGCATTTCTCTACAGCATGCATTCTCATTTGGAACAAGACCAGGACTATCAAAAGTGCATGCTGTTTCTTTCTGACTCTCTTAGAGGAGCCTGGAGAAAATGTGCCTAGAGAGGGTCTCCCTCGATGGGAGGGGCAATAAGGAGGTTTGCCAGATGGGAGACCTGCAGAAGGAGCCAGGAGATGGTGATCCAGCCTCACTGAGTCCTGGGTGTCCTCATCAGCTTCTCGGTGACATCTACACCCTTCACTCCTGAGTTATTTCTACGGAATCCACCCATTCTTTCTGGAGCTGGCCACATAGACAGACGATTAATGCAAAAGGAGCAAAGAACAATGGTATTTCACCAGGCACACGAAGGTTTGCATAAATCTTTGCCAAGAGAACCAACGCAGCATCACTCGGCACAAAGAGAGCTGCTAGGCTGGAAGAGATGAGAATTCTGATTTGGTTTCTTCCTTCTTAGCCCAGTGGGACCTAAGTAAGTCATTGCACCTTTTTGCACCTTGGTTTCTTCCTCTGTATGATGTCTAAAGGTCTTCACAGCTCCGATGTTCTACAATCCCATGACTCCTTTGTGAGGCATTCAAGTCTTCACAATAAAAACAAAATCCACCTGCCCTTCCCTCCAGCATCACGTCCTCAGCTCCCCACACAACCTCTTATTTGTTTCATTTGTTGTCTCCTTTTGCCACAAAGTCCCACTGGGCCTTCTAACCTTGGCACAAATTCCCTTTTGCCTCTGTAAAGCCAACTTTGCATTCAGGTTTCCCACTGGCAGCAGGGACCCACTTGGAAGGGAAAAGATCCCAAGTGTTCCCCTGTGCCACGTTGCACCCCAGTGCCTCAGAACAGACTTAGCACCTTGTACTGATGAATTCATATGGAGACCCACTTCTAGGGTAGTGTTTCTCACGCATGTTGGGTCCTGGACAGGCTTGGTAATCTAATGAAACAGGGACCCAAGTTGAGCCAATTAGAGTTAGTTTTAGGGGATTGATATAGGTGACGGGGAAGAGAGAGCTATATTCTTTTCCCTAGGATCATTACTAGTTGAAATGTTATAAGCTTGGAGCTATTAAAAATGATCTTTGCTGTCATGAGGGAAAGAGCGGCTCAAAACAGAAAGCCAACACAGAACAAAGCAGTTACAAAATGGAGAACAATGGAGTCTTCCAGTCTATTTGCAACCCTCAATGTAGCCATGATTTCCCATTTTCACGAGTCTACACTTTCCTGTTAGTATCAGCAACAGCAGCATTGTTACTATGACTACTATTTTCTTTTTTCCTTTTTTTTTTTGTGTGTGTGTGTGTGTGTGTGTGTGTGTGTGTGTGTGAGATGGAGTTTCTCTCTTGTTGCCCAGGCTGGAGTGCAATGGCACAGTCTTGGCGCACTGCAACCTCCACCTCCCGGGTTCAAGCAATTCTCCTGCCTTAGCCCACCGAGTAGCTGGGATTACAGGTGCCTGCCACCACGCCTGGCTAATTTTTGTATTTTTCGTAGAGACAGGGTTTCATCATGTTGGCCAGGCTGGTCTTGAACTCCTAACCTCAGGCGATCTGCCCACCGCAGCCTCTCAAAGTACTGGGATTACAGGCATGAGCCACCACACCTGGCCTATAACTACTATCTTTTTAAGCCAATTTGAGTGGTGTCCATTGCTTGCAACAAAGAGTCCTGCCTAATATAAATAACCCACACACACAGTTGCAGAGAACTCTAGTTTAGATGGGCTAAGGTCCTAGCAGGGTAGTTGCAAAGAAACTAAACAAGGAAAGACAGGCATAAGTCTGGCTTGCAAAAATGACTCCACCAGCAGGGAAAAAGAAGGGCTGTGATTCTGAGGTGCCAGTGCTCAGACTCTTGCTCTGCCATAGCAGGTAGACAGGAAAGGAGACTGGGCAGAGAGGAGCCCAGTACCCATGGTTGAGTCTAAACACATAACCTCATAGCAAAATCTACTGTCACTCATGGACAGGCACTGGACTGCAGGCTTTCCATGCATCATCTTGTTTAATCATTGCCATAAAACTTTAAAGTGTGTTACATATATTTCACAGTAAAAGAAAGAGAAGTTCAGGGAGGCTGAGAGAAAAAGTTGTGGCATCAGGATTGATGCCCTGTTGTATTGGAATGCAGAGCCCATACACTTCACTTTCCTCAAGCCTCAGGGCCTGGGAGAGGAGCAGAAGTTGGAGGTGTTTGATCAGAAGCTGAAGCAGGACTGGATCTTCAGTGAGGCCCATCAGCAGACTCAGCTGTGAAGAGCGCTGCAGAGCGAAAAGAGGAAGTATACAGCTAGCAGGTGGTCATCTATACAGTGCTGTCTCCCTCCAACCCACTCTTTGCAGACTCCAGGCCAAGCTCAGACATGATACAGCACATTAGTGCTGCCCTCAGAAAGCTTATAACCTAGTCTATTACCCCTTGAAGTCTAAACAATCTTGTCGTAGCTTTTCATTTGCTGTCTTCAATAATTTCTTACGTTGTACATTATGTCTGGTACAGAGGAGAATTTATTACTTGCTCTGCCACTAACTCTATGATTCTACATTTTTCACACTACCTCAACAAATGACGAATACCTGAAGATCTGGAATCCCCGGCCAGGAATGCCTTGGTATTTATTCCCCATGGGGAACTGCAATGCTTGGGAGGCAGTCAATGAGTATTTGTTGGAAGGGTAAACAACAAATACTAAGGTTCTAGGGATTTTTTTTTCCAACTCTATTGTAAAAATGAAGCAGAAGAAAAGCATTTATTGTACTCATTTGGAGCAGTGATTTCTACTCCAGAGAAATCAGCAAGCCTCTATTACTCTAGGCTTATGGCCAGGTCTTTAAAATATTATTGTTATAGTAATATTTTTCCAACCATATTTGCTGTAATAGGATTTCACCTTAATTTGTTCTCTTGCTACAATGCAAATCAACAAACTATAGGACTAGAAGAAAATCAATCAAAAACGAACTCAAGAAATTGAGACCATCTACTCTAAAACTGCATTCCTCGGAGATATTTAAAAACACTACATGTACACATGCACGCATGCACACACACACGCACACGTGCACAAGGAACAAGGATAGAGGATATGGGAGAAACCTATAAACAAACATAATTCTTGTTCCCCTCAGTGATTCACAATGGACCTTAACATATGAAAGACTTTGAGAAGC
This sequence comes from Pongo abelii, assembly GCF_028885655.2. Taxonomy (NCBI): domain Eukaryota; kingdom Metazoa; phylum Chordata; class Mammalia; order Primates; family Hominidae; genus Pongo; species Pongo abelii. The sequence continues at coordinate 12,029,648 of NC_071988.2, forward strand.
CCTAAAGTAAAGAAACTGATCAGCTTTGAATCACTCAGCATTCCTCGACTTATTGGAGCAAAGCCTCGATGAACCCAGAGATGAATCAAGTTGTGCAGACTAAACATCAGAAACTCTGATCTGGTATATTCCCCTCATTAGACTGATAAGGAAGCTGGAGGTAATGTGCAAAACTCACAGAGTTTTAATTTTTTTTTTTTTTTTTTTTTGAGTGATAAGGAAGCTGGAGGTAATCGTGCAAAACTCACAGAGTTTGAATTTTTTTTTTTTTTTTGAGACGGAGTCTCGCTCTGTCTCCCAGGCTAGAGTGCAGTGGCGCCATCTCAGCTCACTGCAAGCTCCGCCTCCAGGGTTCACGCCATTCTCCTGCCTCAGCCTCCCGAGTAGCTGGGACTACAGGCGCCCGCCACCACACCCGGCTAATTTTTGTATTTTTAGTAGAGACGGGGTTTCACCATATTAGCCAGGATGGTCTCGATTTCCTGACCTTGTGATCTGCCCACCTCGGCCTCCCAAAGTGCTGGGATTACAGGCGCAATTACAGGCGTGAGCCACTGCCCTGCGCCCGGCCCAGAGTTTAAAATTAACATGACCTGGTGCTGGGTTTCTTCTCTACCACCTAGGAGTTTGATGCAAACAAGTAAGTTTACCTCTTGGAGCTGTGTCTCTTCCAGCAAAACTTCTTTTGGCACTTGCTATGTGCCAGGCATTGTTATAATCACTTGGGATATATGAATGGACAAAAAAAGACCCGAATCCCTGCTGTAAGATGCATAAAAATACCTACATCTCATAGCTATCATAAGGCTGAAATGGGGGATAGTTTTCAAGCATCTGTCATGTTGTCAGTCTTAATAATTTTAAACAAACAAACAAAAAGCTATCAGATTTTTAAAGGAGGTAATGAGCTCATTCTACCAGAAGAAATCAGGTGCTACTGGTGTCTCCTGACTTCCCACATGCCACAGAATCTTCCTGGTTTATTATCCTATCGTCCAGATTTTTCCTACCAAAAGCTACAAATCACTGTACCAGTACTCAGTTATTTAAAAAAAGAATATGATAAATTTATTAATGAGCCAAGAAGAAAGTATATTGCTGGAGAAACTTGAAGAATGAACTTCAAAAAGGAAGAATATAAATAGAGGTGTGAGGAGACAGAGGAAAGAATTTGGAAAAGCAAATGTGATTTAAGAAAGAAATATCAGATAATGACTGGATTATCTTCATAATCCAATTTCCAGATTAGATTATTTTCCTGAACTCCAATCCTGAATGTTCAACTAACTCCTAAAAACCTCTACCTAGGCCAGATGTGGTGGTTCACTCTTGTAATCCCAGCACTTTCGGAGGCCAAGGCGGGCAGATCACTTAAGGTCAAAAGTTCAATATCAGTCTGCCAACATGGTGAAACCCCATCTTTACTAAAAATACAAAAATTAACTGGGCATGGTGGCACGTGTCTGTAGTGCCAGCTATTCTAAAGGCTGAGGCAGGAGAATCACTTGAACCCAGAAGGTGGAGGTTGCAGTGAGCCAAGATCTTGCCATTGCACTGCAGCCTGGGTGACAGAGCAAGACTCCACCTCAAAAAAGAAAAGGAAGGAAAAAGAAAAAATCCTACCTGAGGCTCCTCAAGAACCCAACTATGACTTCATGCCTTCCAAAACCAAACATCCCACTCAATTTTTGAAACCAGTTCTTCCTCTTATGTTACTCACTGCGTTAATGAACTATACCACAATGAAATCATCTACACCAGCAAACTCAGAGTCATATTTGCATTCTTCCTTTTTGTCCTCTCACTTGCAGCAGTAATAAGACAAAGAAGAATTAAAATCTGTGACTTGTGAGCCATTTTGGAAAACAGTTTGGCATTTCCTTAAAACATTAAACATAGAATTAACGTATGACCCAGCAATTCCACTCCTTAGTAATTACCTAAGAGAAATAAAAACATATATCCACACAAAAACCTGTGTATAAATGTTTATAGCAGCACTATTCACAATAGCTAAAAAATAAAATGGCGGCCAGGCGTGGTGGCTCACGCCTGTAATCCCAGCACTTTGGGAGGCCGAGGCGGGCGGATCACGAGGTCAGGAAATCGAGACCATCTTGGCTAACACGGTGAAACCCCGTCTCTACTAAAAATACAAAAACATTAGCCAAGCGTGGTGTGGGCACCTGTAGTCCCAGCTACTCGGGAGGCTGAAGCAGCAGAATGGTGTGAACCCTGGAGGCGGAGCTTGCAGTGAGCCGAGATGGCGCCACTGCACTCTACCCTGGGCAACAGAGTGAGACTCTGTCTCAAAAAAAAAAATAAAATAAAAATAAAAATAATGAAATAAAATGGAAACAACCCAATGCCCCTTAACTAATGAATGGATAAAGAAAATATGTTATAGACACACAATAGAATATTGTTGAGAAATAATATTGAGTAATTGAGTTACTGACACACACTACAACTTGGATGAATGAAACATGCTAAGTAAAAGAAGCCAGGCACAAAAGCCCATATATCATATGATTCTATTCATATAAAATGTCCAGAATCTATATAAATTCATAGGAAATCTATAGAAATGGAAAATAGATTAGTGGTTGCCAGAAGTTGGGAAAGGAGGAAATGGGGAGTGATTGCTAATGGGTATCATGTTTCTTTTGGGAGTGATGAAAATGTTCTGAAATTAGATAATGGTGATGGTTGCAATACTCTATGAACGTACTAAAAACCACTAAATTGTACACCTTTAAAAGGGTAAATTTTATGGTATGTGATTATATCTCAATAAAGCTGTTCCACAGTTCCCAATGTGTATAGTGTATAGTGTATAGTGTGTGTATAGTGTTCCACAGTTCCCAATGCTCCTTCCTAAGTTTTGTCAAGTGTATATTAGGGAAAGTGCCTAAAATTCAAGAAATCTACTTCCTTCTCTGCACTTGCCTTAAAAGCAGAGCATTCTGAGGAATTAATAGCTGGATTTCAGAAACTGTATGACTTCTCGCCCACAGTTCTAGAAATCACTCACATGTTTAGGGTAAAGAAGTAAAGGCATAGAAAATCTTCTTAAATAGTAACACAGGATTTTGAGAAAAGAAAAGATTCCATTACAAACTGTGATAACTCATCAAGAATGAGGATAAATCCTGAAAATTTTCTAAATGTAATAATGGGCCTATTAATGATGCACAGATTAAAAACTGAGGTCAGAGGCAACACAACAACCTTCAAATTTGAGCTTAGAATTAAAAGCACTTGTGCACAAAATTGCTGTAACTTCAAATTAATTTCACACCATTAATTTCCAAGTGCCCTGAGCCACACCGACTCTAAGAGACAGACTTTTGTTTGCAGCTGAGCCAGCTGGACTCAATTACTAGTTTCACTTTTGTTTTAAAGCCACCAATATTTTCTTTTAAAAAGAAGGAGGAAGATTTTATTTTTTGAGACGGAGTCTCGCTCTGTCGCCCAGGCTGGAGTGCAGTTGCGCGATCTTGGCTCACTGCAAGCTCCGCTTCCCGGGTTCATGTTATTCTCCTGCCTCAGCCTCCTGAGTAGCTGGGACTACAGGTGCCCGCCACCACGCCCCGCTAATTTTTTGTAGAGACGGGGTTTCACCGTGTTAGCCAGGATGGTTTCGATCTCCTGACCTCGTGATCCGCCCGCCTCGGCCTCCCAAAGTGCTGGGATTACAGGCTTGAGCCACCGCGCCCGGCCAGAAGGAGGATTTTTAATCAGTTATCTTAACATCTTTTTCATCTAAGACACTGACATTCTGCTTGGTAATGTCTACTTTTATTTGTAGTGGAGTTCCATCCTTGCTCTGTGGGAATATTTGTTGGGGGGTGGGGTGCTGGGGGGGTGGTGTGCTGAGGGCCTGGGGGGATATGGGAAAGTAGATCATATTTCAAAAACCTACGCCAGTCAGAATCATGGGGAGGAACTTTGAGAAGAGACAATAGAGCTAAAGCACATAATCCCTATTCTTCCATGTTTATTGACAAAGATAGAAATGAAAAACAAAAATGAAAATATACAGGGGCAAAAACGACAGGGAATATCTTCAGTATGCTAAATAATTGTGGCAACACTATGTAATGATATATTTATATATTTTATTATAAATATACCTTATATAATTATGATTATAATGTTAAAATATGATAATAATATGGTAAGAATAACTTATATTTATTGAGAATGTACTATGTGCCTGGCACTGTTCCAAGCACTTTCCAAATGTTAATGCATTTAGCCTGTGTAGTAGATATTTTATGATTCCCACTGTGCAGATACAGAAACTAAGGCGTGGAGAGTTTACATATCTAACCACACTCACAGAATTAGAAAGTGCTTTTCTAATGTTTGCAGAAGTTGCCAATGCTCATTTCCTTTTTCCTTGTTTGAGATAATCGTTTATGGACGAATTAATTGCAAGGTGTTTTTTCAGTTCAAAAGGCAATACTTTTGTGATTTAGAAGTGGTCTTCTAATTAATAACATTTAATCGTGAATTTCTGAAGCTCTAGAAACTATTAAAAAGACAGAGAGAAATAACCTAATCAGATGGATAAGTCAAACATTTATCTGGTCATCTGGTAGGGTGTCTACATTCATTCACTTATTTGTTTGATAAACAATGATAAGCCCCTACCATGGGCCAACAGTGGTAACGGGCAGAAAATATGCTGAAAATGATGGTCCTGTGGGGGGATATAAACTGAACTTTTAAACAGAAAATCCCAAACAGTTAAAAAACAAATGCTTAACATATACATGAAAAGTATTTTAACATGTTATATGTTTATTGTATTGTAAGTACTCTCAAACGAGGGAAAAACCTCAAATGCTTCTTAAATATTTACCTAACATATCCAGAACACACCATAATTTTTTTTTTTTTTTTTTCAGACAGAGTCTCACTCTGTCATCCAGGCTGGAGTGTAATGGTGTGATCTTGGCTCACTGCAACCTCCGCCTCCTGGGCTCAAGCAATTCTCCTGCCCCAGTCTCCCACGTAGCTGGGATTACAGGCACGCACCACCACACCCAGCTAATTTTTGTATTTTTAGTAGAGACGGGGTTTCACCATATTGGCCAGGCTGGTCTTGAACTCCTGACCTCAGGTGATCCACCTGCCTCAGCCTCCCAAACGCATCATAAATTTTAAGAACAAAGTGTACATGTTAAGTGTTTAATTAACACTTTGTGCTGGGACCTATTCTAAGCACATTACAGATTTTAACTCATTTAATCTCCACAATAATCCAACGAACTAAGTTCTATGATCACCTCCCTTTTACAAAAGGAGAACTTGGGCCACAGAGAGGTTAATAAGTAACTTGCCCAAGGTCACACAGTAGTAACAAAAGGGTTGCCAAAAAATTGATGATGTCTAACAATATGATAAAATAAATGGCATATAATGGCATGGAGGTTGGCATAAGGTGCAGAAAAGAGATGCTCCTAAACTTTTCTGAAAGCAGTCAAGAAGGGCTTCAAAGAGGAGGTGACATCTTAAAGAAAAGTTCCATTTCAGATGCCCTTAAAAACAGACAGCTTGGAGGGAAAATGGATCCAGGCACCAATCAGACAAGAGCATTCACAAGATCACAACTCTGAGCCAATCAAGAGTCTCTCCATAGTTTCACCTTAATTATAAAGAATTTTGTGTGAAACTGTGCTATGTCATCTCACATGACATTTTTATCGCCTGCTTAACATTTCAAATGAAACATTTTATTGCATTTGATGTTAAACACTTAACGTGTACTCTTCATGCTCACAATTCCCAATGTGTTCTGACTATATTAAGCAAACATTGAAGAAACATTTTGGCTGTTTTTTTATATTTAAGTATTTAATCTGTAATAAACCTACAGCATGTTAAAAATACACTTCATGTACAGTATGTGTTAAGTGTTAAGAATATATTTTTGAACTGCCTTCTTTGAGCCTGTCAAACTTTCCATTACAACCCCTAATTTAAGAGGTTTTTTACCCAACCATAAAAATATCTTCATGCTGATATTACAGGTAAAATATCTCTCTTTCCAGATGCCTTTTTCAGTTGTTGGTGGTTTATTTTTTAGTATTAATACATTTAAAAAATTGACTTTGTGAAATTGATTATAAAACAAAGATTTTTCTCATAGGATGTTAGTGCAACCCTCTCTGTGCTTTTTAAATAATTCACATATTAAAAGCATGTCTTAAAAATCATAGATCTTACCCCAAGATTTAGGACAGAAAATGAAGCTGGTTGATGTGAATATTATCTGTATATTTCCAGATTGTATTAAAATTCAGAATCAAGGATATTAAATAAGGCTGTGGCTACTTTTCAGATAGTCCCAGAAAACTTCATAAGCATATAATGATGTAATTATATTAGTTTAGCATATCATTAACACAGTTGCAGATGAATTTCACATCCCTTTTTCCACCTGCCCTTCAGGGTGCTGGAAGGTAAGAAAGCTCTTGTCATAGTGTCATCTTGCCAATGGACAAGCAAAGTTTTTGGAAAGGGTGAATGGTTTGCCCAAGTTCCTGCAGCCACTTATTCATGACGATGAGTTTTGAACGCATATCCCTTTGTTGACTCTACATGACTGAGGCCCACAGGTTGCAAAAGGTTTGACCTGATGTGACTTGGTGTTTCCACTTACTTACATTTTAATCTGGTAAAAATCTGAAGTAAGTAAAATTCAACTCTCCGGTACAGCTAAATAACTGGATTTTTTTTCTATCACTTTCCATTCTTAGAATTGAGATCATATCAGTAAACAAACTCAAAAACCCCTTGTACAAGCCACCTAGCCAATGACCAATGCATCCTTCACAATATGCTGTTGTAACATGTTTTCTAACTACATCCACAAGTGGTGGTAAAAATGCATGTAGCCATCATACCCATAGGTTCTTTGAAAGCAAGGACTTATCTTACTTATCTTTGTCTCTCTTTTCTGTTCTTAGCCATCCAATGTCTTGCACATTGACTGGCGTATTATAGAGGTTTATTAAATGTATGCCAATGAAAGGAACCAGTAGAAGTTCACAAAGAGAACTGATACTTGTGTAATTTTGTGCAATATTAGAGGTGAAAGGCATCTCAATTATCGATGCCAGCATTTCTCAAAGTGACTTTCTCCAGTCCCGCAAGACCCTACATGACAAAGATTCCATGAACAGATAAGTTTGGGAAATACTGTCTTCACAAGAAAAAAACATCAGGTGAGCTCCTTGACTATAGTTCCGCCCTTCCCAATTTTCCCTCTTTGGAGCAGGCTGGCTGTGAGGAGCCAATGCTGTCTGCTGGAGACAGTACTACCCCTGCTGACTGAGTCAAAACCAACTCTGCCCACAGCAGTGGCAGAGTAGTAGTGTCTGCCTTCTCCTGGATACAGGACCCTTTGGCCTTCACCCTGAGCCATCTCCTCATCTTTAGCATTAATTAAAATTATATTTTGGCCCACATGAGTCACATTCTTTATATTTTATTTTTTATTTTATTTTTAAAAAAATTTTTTTTCTTTTTCTTCTTCTTCTTCTTCTTCTTCCTCTTCTTATTATACTTTAGGCTCTATGGTACATGTGCACAACGTGCAGGTAAGTTACATATGTATACATGTGCCATGCTGGTGCGCTGCACCCACCAACTCGTCATCTAGCATTAGGTATATCTCCTAATGCTATCCCTCCCCCCTCCCCCCACCCCACAACAGTCCCCGAAGTGTGATGTTCCCCTTCCTGTGTCCATGTGTTCTCATTGTTCAATTCCCACCTATGAGTGAGAATATGCGGTGCTTGGTTTTTTGTTCTTGCGATAGTTTACGGAGAATGATGATTTCCAATTTCATCCATGTCCCTACAAAGGACATGAACTCATCATTTTTTATGGCTGCATAGTATTCCATGGTGTATATGTACCACATTTTCTTAATCCAGTCTATCATTGTTGGACATTTGGGTTGGTTCCAAGTCTTTGCTATTGTGAATAATGCCACAATAAACATACGTGTGCATGTGTCTTTATAGCAGCATGATTTATAGTCCTTTGGGTATATACCCAGTAATGGGATGGCTGGGTCAAATGGAATTTCTAGTTCTAGATCCCTGAGGAATCGCCACACTGACTTCCACAAGGGTTGAACTAGTTTACAGTCCCACCAACAGTGTAAAAGTGTGCCTATTTCTCCACATCCTCTCCAGCACCTGTTGTTTCCTGACTTTTTAATGATTGCCATTCTAACTGGTGTGAGATGGTATCTCATTGTGGTTTTGATTTGCATTTCTCTGATGGCCAGTGATGATGAGCATTTTTTCATGTGTTTTTTGGCTGCATAAATGTCGTCTTTTGAGAAGTGTCTGTTCATGTCCTTCGCCCACTTTTTGATGGGGTTGTTTGTTTTTTTCTTGTAAATTTGTTGGAGTTCATTGTAGATTCTGGATATTAGCCCTTTGTCAGATGAGTAGGTTGCGAAAATTTTCTCCCATTTTGTAGGTTGCCTGTTCACTCTGATGTTAGTTTCCTTTGCTGTGCAGAAGCTCTTTAGTTTAATTAGATCCCATTTGTCAATTTTGGCTTTTGTTGCCATTGCTTTTGGTGTTTTAGACATGAAGTCCTTGCCCATGCCTATGTCCTGAATGGTAATGCCTAGGTTTTCTTCTAGGGTTTTTATGGTTTTAGGTCTAACATTTAAGTCTTTAATCCATCTTGAATTGATTTTTGTATAAGGTGTAAGGAAGGGATCCAGTTTCAGCTTTCTACATATGGCTAGCCAGTTTTCCCAGCACCATTTATTAAATAGGGAATCCTTTCCCCATTGCTTGTTTTTCTCAGGTTTGTCAAAGATCAGGTAGTTGTAGATACGTGGCATTATTTCTGATGGCTCTGTTCTGTTCCATTGATCTATATCTCTGTTTTGGTACCAGTACCATGCTGTTTTGGTTACTGCAGCCTTGTAGTATAGTTTGAAGTCAGGTAGTGTGATGCCTCCAGTTTTGTTCTTTTGGCTTAGGATTGACTTGGCGATGCAGGCTCTTTTTTGGTTCAATATGAACTTTAAAGTAGTTTTTTCCAATTCTGTGAAGAAAGTCATTGGTAACTTGATGGGGATGGCATTGAATCTGTAAATTACCTTGGGCAGGATGGCCATTTTCATGATATTGATTCTTCCTACCCATGAGCATGGAATGTTCTTCCATTTGTTTGTATCCTCTTTTATTTCCTTGAGCAGTGGTTTGTAGTTCTCCTTGAAGAGGTCCTTCACATCCCTTGTAAGTTGGATTCCTAGGTATTTTATTCTCTTTGAAGCAATTGTGAATGGGAGTTCACTCATGATTTGGCTCTCTGTTTGTCTGTTATTGATGTATAAGAATGCTTGTGATTTTTGTACATTGATTTTGTATCCTGAGACTTTGCTGAAGTTGCTTATCAGCTTAAGGAGATTTTGGGCTGAGACAATGGGGTTTTCTAGATATACTATCATGTCATCTGCAAACAGGGACAATTTGACTTCCTCTTTTCCTAATTGAATACCCTTGATTTCCTTCTCTTGCCTAATTGCCCTGGCCAGAACTTCCAACACTATGTTGAATAGAAGTGGTGAGAGAGGGCATCCCTGTCTTGTGCCAGTTTTCAAAGGGAATGCTTCCAGTTTTTGCCCATTCAGTATGATATTGGCTGTGGGTTTGTCATAAATAGCTCTTATTATTTTGAGATATGTCCCATCAATACCTAATTTACTGAGAGTTTTTAGCATGAAGGTTGTTGAATTTTGTCAAAGGCCTTTTCTGCATCTATTGAGATAATCATGTGGTTTTTGTCTTTGGTTCTGTTTATATGCTGGATTACATTTATTGATTTGCGTATATTGAACCAGCCTTGCATCCCAGGGATGAAGCCCACTTGATCATGGTGGATAAGCTTTTTGATGTGCTGCTGGATTCTGTTTGCCAGTATTTTATTGAGGATTTTTGCATCAATGTTCATCAAGGATATTGGTCTAAAATTCTCTTTTTTTGTTGTGTCTCTGCCAGGCTTTGGTATCAGGATGATGCTGGCCTCATAAAATGAGTTAGGGAGGATTCCCTCTTTTTCTATTGATTGGAATAGTTTCAGAAGGAATGGTACCAGCTCCTCCTTGTACCTCTGGTAGAATTCGGCTGTGAACCCATCTGGTCCTGGACTTTTTTTGGTTGGTAAGCTATTGATTATTGCCACAATTTCAGCTCCTGTTATTGGTCTATTCAGAGATTCAACTTCTTCCTGGTTTAGTCTTGGGAGGGTGTATGTGTTGAGGAATTTATCCATTTCTTCTAGATTTTCTAGTTTATTTGTGTAGAGGTGTTTGTAATATTCTCTGATGGTAGTTTGTATTTCTGTGGGATCAGTGGTGATATCCCCTTTATCATTTTTTATTGCATCTATTTGATTCTTCTCTCTTTTTTTCTTTATTAATCTTGCTAGCGGTCTATCAATTTTGTTGATCCTTTCAAAAAACCAGCTCCTGGATTCATTTATTTTTTGAAGGGTTTTTTGTGTCTCTATTTCCTTCAGTTCTGCTCTGATTTTAGTTATTTCTTGCCTTCTGCTAGCTTTTGAATGTGTTTGCTCTTGCTTTTCTAGTTCTTTTAATTGTGATGTTAGGGTGTCAATTTTGGATCTTTCCTGCTTTCTCTTGTGGGCATTTAGTGCTATAAATTTCCCTCTACACACTGCTTTGAATGCATCCCAGAGATTCTGGTATGTTGTGTCTTGGTTCTCGTTGGTTTCAAAGAACATCTTTATTTCTGCCTTCATTTCGTTATGTACCCAGTAGTCATTCAGGAGCAGGTTGTTCAGTTTCCATGTAGTTGAGCGGTTTTGAGTGAGATTCTTAATCCTGAGTTCTAGCTTGATTGCACTGTGATCTGAGAGATAGTTTGTTATAATTTCTGTTCTTTTACATTTATTGAGGAGAGCTTTACTTCCAAGTATATGGTCAATTTTGGAATAGGTGTGGTGTGGTGCTGAAAAAAATGTATATTCTGTTGATTTGGGGTGGAGAGTTCTGTAGATGTCTATTAGGTCCGCTTGGTGCAGAGCTGAGTTCAATTCCTGGGTATCCTTGTTGACTTTCTGTCTCGTTGATCTGTCTAATGTTGACAGTGGGGTGTTAAAGTCTCCCATTATTAATGTGTGGGAGTCTAAGTCTCTTTGTAGGTCACTCAGGACTTGCTTTATGAATCTGGGTGCTCCTGTATTGGGTGCATATATATTTAGGATAGTTAGCTCTTCTTGTTGAATTAATCCCTTTACCATTATGTAATGGCCTTCTTTGTCTCTTTTGATCTTTGTTGGTTTAAAGTCTGTTTTATCAGAGACTAGGATTGCAACCCCTGCCTTTTTTTGTTTTCCATTTGCTTGGTAGATGTTCCCCCATCCTTTTATTTTGAGCCTATGTGTGTCTCTGCATGTGAGATGGGTTTCCTGAATACAGCACACTGATGGGTCTTGAGTCTTTATCCAATTTGCCAGTCTGTGTCTTTTAATTGGAGCATTTAGTCCATTTACATTTAAAGTTAATACTGTTATGTGTGAATCTGATCCTGTCATTATGATGTTAGCTGGTTATTTTGCTCGTTAGTTGATGCAGTCTCTTCCTAATCTCGATGGTCTTTACATTTCAGTATGATTTTGCAGTGGCTGGTACCGGTTGTGCCTTTCCATGTTTAGCGCTTCCTTCAGGAGCTCTTTTAGGGCAGGCCTGGTGGTGACAAAATCTCTCAGCATTTGCTTGTCTGTAAAGTATTTTATTTCTCCTTCATTTATGAAGCTTAGTTTGGCAGGATATGAAATTCTGGGTTGAAAATTCTTTTCCTTAAGAATGTTGAATATTGGCCCCCACTCTCTTCTGGCTTGTAGGGTTTCTGCCGAGAGATCCGCTGTTAGTCTGATGGGCTTCCCTTTGATGGTAACCTGACCTGTCTCTCTGGCTGCCCTTAACATTTTTTCCTTCATTTCAACTTTGGTGAATCTGACAATTTTGTGTCTTGGAGTTGCTCTTCTCGAGGAGTATCTTTGTGGTGTTCTCTGTATTTCCTGAATCTGAATGTTGGCCTGCCTTGCTAGATTGGGGAAGTTCTCCTGGATAATATCCTGCAGAGTGTTTTCCAACTTGTTTCCATTCTCCCCGTCACCGTCAGGCACACCAATCAGACATAGATTTGGTCTTTTCACATAGTCCCACATTTCTTGGAGGCTTTGCTCATTTCTTTTTATTCTTTTTTCTCTAAACTTCCCTTCTCGCTTCGTTTCATTCATTTCATCTTCCAGGGCTGATACCCTTTCTTCCATTTGATCGCATCGGCTCCTGAGGCTTCTGCATTCTTCACGTAGTTCTCGAGCCTTGGTTTTCAGCTCCATCAGCTCCTTTAAGCACTTCTCTGCATTGGTTATTCTAGTTATACATTCTTCTAAATTTTTTTCAAAGTTTTCAACTTCTTTGCCTTTGGTTTGAATATCCTCCCGTAGCTCGGAGTAATTTGATCGTCTGAAGCCTTCTTCTCTCAGCTCGTCAAAGTCATTTTCCGTCCAGCTTTGTTCCGTTGCTGAGTGAGGAACTGCATTCCTTTGGAGGAGGAGAGGCGCTCTGCTTTCTAGAGTTTCCAATTTTTCTGCTCTGTTTTTTCCCCATCTTTGTGGTTTTATCTACTTTTGGTCTTTGATGATGGTGATGTACAGATGGGTTTTTGGTGTGGATGTCCTTTCTGTTTGTTAGTTTTCCTTCTAACAGACAGGACCCTCAGCTGCAGGTCTGTTGGAGTACCTAGCCGTGTGAGGTGTCAGTCTGCCCCTTCTGGGGGGTTAGGCTGCTAGGCTGCTCGGGGGTCAGGGGTCAGGGACCCACTTGAGGAGGCAGTCAGCCCGTTCTCAGATCTCCAGCTGCGTGCTGGGAGAACCACTGCTCTCCTCAAAGCTGTCAGACAGGGACATTTAAGTCTGCAGAGGTTACTGCTGTCTTTTTGTTTGTCTGTGCCCTGCCCCCAGAGGTGGAGCCTACAGAGGCAGGCAGGCCTCCTTGAGCTGTGGTGGGCTCCACCCAGTTCAAGCTTCCAGGCTGCTTTGTTTACCTAAGCGAGCCTGGGCAATGGTGGGCGCCCCTCCCCCAGCCTCGCTGCTGACTTGCTGTTTGATCTCAGACTGCTGTGCTAGCAATCAGCGAGACTCTGTGGGCCTAGGACCCTCTGAGCCAGGTGCGGGCTATACTCTCCTGGGGCACCGTTTCCTAAGCCCGTCGGAAAAGCACAGTATTCGGGTGGGAGTGGCCCAATTTTCCAGGTGCCGTCTGTCACCCCTGGAAAGGGAACTCCCTGACCCCTTGCGCTTCCCGAGTGAGGCAATGCCTCGCCTCTGCTTCGGCTGGCGCACGGTGCACCCACCCACTGACCTGTGCCCACTGTCTGGCACTCCCTAGTGAGATGAACACGGTACCTCAGATGGAAATGCAGAAATCACCCGTCTTCTGTGTCGCTCGCGCTGGGAGCTGTAGACCGGAGCTGTTCCTATTCGGCCATCTTGGCTCCTCCCCACTTTATTTTTTTTTTATTCTCCATTTGTTCAGAACCCAAATGGGGATAAGAAATGCTATTTATTTTTGGTACCCCTAAACTTCAACAGAGAAAAATACCTAAAGTCTTCTGCAGTCAATTGCTTTTCTTTCAAATCCATCTTCCTTCCAAGTGTACCAAAAATATCCTCAGGCCTTCAGAGTAATTATATTTATGATCATTCATTTTTTCATTAGTCTAGAGCAAATATTGTGGGAACTCAAGAAAGACGATGTTCCAAAGTCAACCTCAAGTTTGGAATTGCAAGAAAGAACCACAGATTAAAATGGAACTGGAATCAACTGAACCCTGGATACTCTCTCTAATGAGAGCTCGGTACAGGAACCACATATTATACTGTCCTAATATACAGCCTTAAGAAATTAGGTGGGCTGGACCTAAAATCATACCTAGAAGACTTAGCCACAACGTCAAGGGAAACTTCAGGACCCAAGTAGGGAAACCAAAATTCAACGGAGGCATTGACAACAGTGCGAAATGTTTGAATGTTGATTTCTAATTCAGACATAATGTCAAATAGGAAAAATGTTCTGACTTCATTCATTGGCTCAACAAATATTTACTGAGTGCCTGTTATTCTCCAAGGTCTTTAAGAGGCATTAGAGACATAGCAGTGAGCTAAAGACAAAAATCTCTGCCCTCGTAAGGTTTACAATCTAATGGGGAGAGAGACAATAAAAATTAAATAAGTAAGGTATACAGAACATTAAAAAGTTTACATGGTATGATGAAAATAAGGCAGGTAAGGGAGGCAGAGAATACAGGGGTGTTATACAGTGAAGGGACTGAAACTTTAAATAGGTTTAAAGTTTCAACTAGCAAAGACCTAATTGAAAATGTGACATTTGAGCACACACTTGAAGATGCAGATATTCAATTAGAAGTATTCTCAAGCAAAGGAGCAAGAAAATACAGATGTCATGAGAGGGAGTGTATTCAACATGTTTGGTAAATAAGAGGGGGATGTCTCTATCATCTTGCACAGCTATAACAAACTATTATAGCCTAAGTAGCTTAAACAAGAAACATTTATTTTCTCAACAGTTCTGGAGACTGGGAAGTCCAAGATCAAAATCCTGCCAGACTTGGTTTCTGGTAAGTGTCATCCTCATGGCTTCTCCCATGTCCTCACATGGCCTTTTCTCAGTGTGCCAGAGCAAGTTCTCTGCTGTCTCTTCCTATAAGGGCACTAATTCCTTCAGGAGGACCCCACCTCCATGACCTAATGTAATCCTAATTACCTCCGAAGGCATCATCTTCAAATATTATCACACTGGGGATTAGGGTTTTAATATTAATTTGGGGGACACAATTAAGTCCATAGCAAGGGATTTTTCCAGTTGGAACTAATGAGGCCAGCCGAGTCATTAAAATCACCTTCTCAAAGTTACTCTCCCCATCTTGTCATTCTCACCATCTGTTGTACTTTCATGACAAAACCAATCCAAGGCAACTTTTTCTCTGAAGCTGAAGGAAACCATAGATTCATGTTCTCTGAATGCACTTTAACTCATAGTTCCAGTATCTTAGGATCACACTACATTTGCTGATATCCATCTCACACCCTTCAAGACAACTGTTTCCTACCTTCTCTTTTCTCCTCACAGCTCAGTACCTTCTGGCTTCCTCTCTCTGGCTTTCTGTTTCATTGAAAAAATAAAATCAGTCAGAAGATAACCTGTACATGCTCCCCCCCACCCACCTACCTCTACGCAACCACCAGCACTTATTTTTACAGTTGAACTAGCTATGCTCTTCTCTAAGGCCAGCCTCCTCCTGGGCCCTGGACCACACCCCCTCCAGCATACTGAAGGACATTCCATTTCTCTAGCACACATCCTTCTCTCCACCACATCATTACTCTCTCCACTATATTAGATAATTCCCATCACTCTGGAATTCTTCCATAGCCTTCCTTTATCTAATTTTTAAAAATAACATCTAGTTTATTTTCAAGCTTTGACTCCATATCTCTGCTCACCTTTAGAACAAATCCCCTTAGGGAGGCACTGTTGTCAATGCCTCCACTGAATTTTGGTTTCTCTACTTGGGTCCTGAAGTTTCCCTTGACTTTGTGGCTAAGTCTTCTAGGTATGATCAGTGTCTCCAGGTCTTCTCCTCCAACTATATACATACCTACCATTCACATAATCTCTTATTAATAATTCACATACAATAAAATTCACCCTTTTTGCTGTACTTTGTTGTGAGTTTTGACATATAGTCACTTTTTAGCCAATTTTTGCACTGCTATAAAGAACTAGCTGAGACTGGGTAATTTATAAAGAAGAGAAGTTTAATTGACTCACAGTTCTGCATGGCTGGGAAGGCCTTAGGAAACTTACAATCATGGCAGAAGGTGAAGGGCAAGCAAGGCACATTCTTCACAAAGGGGCAGGCCATCGGATCTCATGAGAACTCCCTTACTATCACTAGAAGAGTGTGGGGGAAATTGCCCCATGATGCAATTACCTCCCACCGGTCCTTCCTCAACATATAGGGATTGCAATTCAAGATGAAATTTGGGTGGGGACACAAAGCCTTGCACAGTGCAAGCTGTCAGTAGATCTACCATTCTGGGGTCTAGAGGATGGTAGCCCTCTTCCCAGAGCTCCACTAGGCAGTGCCCCAGTGAGGACTCTGTGTGGAGCACCAACCCCACATTTCCCCTCTGCATTGCCCTACTAGAGTTTCTCCATGAGGGCTCCACCCCTGCAGTAGCCTTCTGCCTGGACATCCAAGTGTTTCCATACATCCTCTGAAATCTAGGTGGAGGTTCCCAAAGCTGATCTCTTGTCTTCTGTGCACCTGCAGACCCAACACTACATGGAAGCTGCCAAGGCTTGTGGCTTGCATCCTCTGAAGCCATAGCCTGAGCTCCACATTGGTCCCTTTTACCATGGCTGGAGCTACAGTGGCTAGGAAACAGGATGCCAAGTCCTGAGGCTGCACAGAGCAGCAGAGGCCTGGGCCTGGCCCAGCAAACCATTTTTTCCTTCTAGGCCTCTGGGCCTGTGATGAAAGGGGCTACCACAAAGATCTTTGAAGTGACCTGGAGTCAGTTTCCCCATTGTCTTGGCTATTAACATTTAGCTCCTCATTACTTATGCAAATTTCTGCAGCAGGCTTGAATTTTTCCCCAGAAAAAATTGTTTTTTCTTTTCTACCTCATGGTCACACTGCAAATTTTCCAAACGTTTATGCTCTACTTCCCTTTTAAATAAAAGTTCCAGTTTCAGAGAATCTCTTTGTGAATGCATATGACTGAACACTTTGAGAATCAGCCAGCTCTTGAATGATTTGCTGCTGAGAAATTTCTTCCACCAGATACTCTAAATAATTTTTCTCAAGTTCAAAGTTCCACAGATCTCTAGGGCAGGGGCAAAATGCCACCAGTCTCTTTGCTAGAGCATAGCATGAGTGACCTTTACTACAGTTCCCAAGAAGTTCCTCATCTCTGTCTGAGACCACCTCAGCCTGTACTTCATTGTCTATATCACAATCAGCATTTTGGTCAAAATAATTCAACAAGTCTTTAGGAAGTTCCATACTTTCCCACATCTTGCTGTCTTCTGTGCCCTCCAAACTGTTCCATCCTCTGCCAGTTACCCAGTTCCAAAGTCACTTCTACATTTTCAGGTTATCTTTATAACACCCCACTCGCAGTACCCATTTACTATATTAGTCGGTTTTCACACTGCTATAAAGAACATTGCTGAGACTGGGTAATTTATAAAGGATAGAGGTTTAGTTGATTCACTGTTCTGCATGGCTGTGGAGGCCTCTGGAAACTTACAATCACAGCAGAAGGCAAAAGGGAAGCAAGGCATGTTCTTCACAAGGTGGCAGGAAAGAGACAGCACAGGGGAAACTGCCACTTTTAAACCATCAGATCTCATGAGAACTTCCTCACTATCACGAGAACACCATGGGGGAAACCACCCCCATGATTCAATCATCTCCCACCAGGTCCCTCCCTTGACATGTGGGGGTTACAATTTGAGATGAGATTTGCGTGGGGACACAGAACCAAACCATATCAGTCACAATCTGCTAGTACAAACTGCTAACACAACAAAGACATAGACATAACTTATCGAACTCCCCCAAAAAAGGAACAGAAATCTTGACAGTGTGGTGGCAGCATGTGAAGGTAAGGGTGTCATTCTTTAGGAAGTCTCTTCCTCTTTTGGCATATTTTCTTCATGTACTTTAATGTTTCAACATTCCGGTGCTCTTGAACTTAAACTGCTCTTGAAAATAAACATAGGCTAGGCATGGTGGCTCATGCCTGTGATCTCAGCACTTTGGGAGGCCAACCCAGGAGGATCACTTGAGTCCAGGAGTTCAAGACCAGCTTGGACAACACAGTGAGACCCCATCTCCATTTTTGTTAAATAAAAAAATATATAAACTTAGAATGAGGGAACATTTTCAGAGCAAATTAAGGCTAAATTTGAAGTTTCTTAGAAACACTTGCACATAAAGTGTGCACACAAGAGACTAAGAAGCCTAAAAGATACCAACCTCTTCATTTCACTCACAAAACATTTTTGGTCCCTGCAAACAGGCAGCGCAATTCTAATTTTTTCATATGATATTCTCTGATTAGAAGCTGTTAGGTTGAGTAAACTGTGGAACATATATTTGCATAAAAGTGTAACATTGCAATAAACTATTTACAGCATGTTTATTTAGTTTGTTTTTTAAGTAAGAGTTGTTATATACCTAAGAAATGGAACCATGTAAAAAATGAGATTGTTTTGAAGAGGTGTTATGGTGAAAACTTGTAAACTGAATAGTCCTATTGTGAGGAAAAATTGAGTATTCACCTCCACCACTGACAGCATTATATCTCACGTGAATTGTTGCAAAGGCCACCAAATTCATCTACACAGACTCTTCTCAACTCAGTAGCTACATCATGTCCCCCTCTGCTCAAAACTCCCTGGCTTCTTCTGTTATTCAGTACATGCCAAAGTCCTTACACTGTGCTGCAGGACCTACAGCATCTTGCCTTTCATTTCTATGACTTTTTGAAACTCTGTCTTTCTCACTTACCCACCTGGTACCACTGCCCTTCCTTCAGCATCTGAAATGCACCAGGTGTACTCTGACCACAGGCCATTTGCATCAGCTGTTCATGCAATGAATGAGCATATGCAATGAGCATATCAGCAATCAGTGTCTGTATGGCTCATTTCTTCACCTTCTTTCCGTCTTTATTCAAATAAAACCTCTTTAGTGAGGATATCACTGATCACCCATGTAAAATTTGATAAGTTCTCAAGCCTAATACCTTCTGTCTCTCTTTCTTGCTTTATTTTTCTTCACCACATCTCTCATTTTCTAATATCTTATAAGATCTATTTATTCAATTTGTTTCCTGTCTCTCTCTCTCCTCACTAGATAATGAGTTCATTGACTTTTGTCAGTTTCATTCCATTATCACATCAGTGTCAAACAGGGACCTTCTTTATCCAAGATTTATAGCACTCAGGAAAAGTTATTGACTAGATTTTCCAAGACCTTGACACTAACCTTTAGGGAAGTCTGTGTCTTACTCAAAGTATGAGATCAAGTATGTCCTAGCTCAATACCTCTCTTGACCCAATTCACATTTTCCAGCATTTAGCATATATGCGTCCACCTACATTTCTATTATTTCTCTCTGTTTTACCTTCTTTTATTGTTTCCCAGTGGGTATTGAGGAAAGTGATAAAGACAGAAGTGCTCTTTTAGCTACTGAATTTAACAGGTAGCCACATCTCTGTTTTAAAAGTATTTATATAAGTTTTACTTATGAGCCCTTAGCAAGAAGAAATAGACAATATTCTGGATACATTACTCATTGCAATATGCTAGCACAAAAGATTTTCACATTTCCTTGTGTATCAGAATCACCTGGAGGCCTTGCTAAAACAAATTTCTGGGACCCATCACCCCCACAGTTTCTTATTCAGTAGTTCTGAGGTGGAGTCTGATCATTTTAATTTCTAACATATATGCAGGTGATGCCAATTCTGCTGGTCTGGGGACTACACTTTAAGTACTACCATGATAATAAAGTGTTTTCATTTTAGGTATGTCTAGAATTCTCTAAGGAGTAAAACTAGGAAAAAATAATACAAAACATTGTAAGAATTCATAAAATCTTATGAGAATGATAGAAAACCTGCCACAACCAAAATGAGCATGTACACTATTTCAGATGAGGCTGATGCCATAGAAAGATTCCCAGCCTCCTGCTTCCTGCCTCATCATCTGAGTCTAGTCTTGGAGTCACTGTGAACTAGCTTTGTAATCTAGAACTAGGCATGCCAACAGCTTTCATGGCTGTGCAATGATGCTCATGGATCATAAGGTCTCATTGCATTTATGTGTTGTATAGATGTATTTTCAAACACATGTGGATTTTAATGTGTATGTTAAGACCCTTATCTCTTCCACTAAATACATGCATAGCCCATTTTATTGTACTTTGCACAGATACTGCATTTTTTAAAAATTGAAGGTTAATGGCAATGCTGCATCAAGCAAGCCTATCAACACCATTTTACTAGCAGCATGTGCTCACTTCGTGTCTCTGTTTCAGCAATTTTTTTTGGAATGATGTATTCTAAAATTAACATATGTAAATTGCTTTTAAAGCTTTATGTTATTGCACACTTAATAGACTACAGTATAGTGTAAACATAACTTTTATGTGCACTGAGGAATCAAAAATGTGTGTGACTTGCTTCACTGAGATAGTTTATTGCGGTGGTCTAGAGCCAAACCTGCAATATCTCCAAGGCATGCCTGCACAAGATTTTTTAAAAAGTGTGCTACAAATGATACCCAATTAATGAATGTAAGACAATCATCACATAGGCAAACTTGGACTTTTCAAGGTAAATGTTCAGTTTTTAGTGCTTCTCCCCAGGGCCCTCCCATTTCCATCTCTACACATAGTTGGACAATAGGGGAAAGCTTATCTCAGTATGGAAACAGGAGTGGGAGTCTGGGCTGTGTGTGAGCTTCTTTGCTGGTTCCCACCAACTTCTGGCCTAAGGGTAGCTCATGCTTCCTGGTCTAGGCTAGTATAAAGTCTAATCCTCGGACTCTACTCTCAGAGCTGCTGCATGGGAAGTACCTGCTGCTCCTTGCAATGACTTCTCCCAGAAGCTCAGCCATCTTCCCCTGATGGGTGGACCCTCCGTCTCTTCTCTTGCTTCATTTATGAACTCTCTGACATCCCTGCATTGTTCATCTGGCTGGATTCTTTGGGTTTTTCCATCCTGTAGCCTCCTCTACAGAGGGCCCTTGCCCCATGCTTCTTGAACACAGAGTCCAGTCTCTCACTTCTCACTACCTTCCTTGTCCCAAACAGGGTCACCTCCGAACTTGGAGATTCCTTCCGTGTCACCCACCGTCTTTGAGGAAAATTGGAGGTGACCTTGTAGATACCCTTTTTAGCCTCAACTGAACCCCACTTTTACTTGACTACTGTCTCTTCTTATGCATTTTAGACACTCAGTCATTCTCTTTCTAAAATTTCAAAAAGAAATTGAGGCAAGCTGTTTTTCTTTCAGCTTCTCTCTCAGCCTATCAATAATATGTCTAACATGTTACCCAACTTGATTAGAAATTCAAGGAGTGAATGTTGCTTTAGGAAGCCCTAGGCAGCATCTTCATCCGCATCTCCTGGCTCCCTTCCACACGTTAGCATGGTTCTTCCTTTCCTATTTGAAATAAACATACATATTCTTTCTTATCATCTCTACACAATGGCTAAAGGCAAATATAGCTCAGAAATTCAGCCTCATCTTTTATACATAAAATTGGGAAATTTAAGAAAAATAATCTCTCTTTATGAAAAGAAGACTGTCAAGACTATTATCTCACTATGCGCTTTAAAAAATCCAATATAAAACTCAAAATTGAGCAATGAACTCTTTGTTCTGGTTGGTAGCCACAATCTCCTGAAAGGAATGAATGGCATTGATTCATTGAGCAGGGGAAACTGCTAGGCGACACAGTTTATGGGGAAGGAAAAATACCTTGTTTTAATATTTTTTTGAAAGTATTATCCCTGCTGCAAACATAGGAAAGTATACCTGAAAAGGGGAACAGCAAAATTCCAGTGAGACAGTAGCAGAAAGTTTTAATTGTGGCTAATGCCAGTGGGGAGGCTGCAAAAAAATAAAGAAAAGATAAAATTGGGGGAGGAAAAGTCATGGACAAAGACTCCAAAAAGTAGAATTCAGAATGGAATCTGTCCTCCTCTCACCAAAAAAATATTAAAGCTAGAAATTCTGGAAGATTTCTTCTACTACAGTGTTAAGAGAGCATTTGACACTTTTGTAGATGCAATAAAATAGAAGGTATTATGGTATGAAAAGCATTTTCTCAAGGAACCCAGAGCACTTGAGCATTAAGTACAATTACAAAGAATCAACAATTAAGGAAGTTCCAATATCAAATAGAAGCTCGGGAATAGCCTAAGCAACATGCCACCTCTGGGGCCAGATGACATCCTCTTTTCTTGCTTAACTATGCAGTTTATAAATGTCTGCACATACGCAATGGGAAAGGGAATTTGGGAGGCATTTCATCATGATATTTGTATACATTACTCTGTATATTTAATGTCAATTTTATATTTCCTCAGCTTATATTTAATCTTTTAACATGAGTGCTTTTCACTGTCTTTGGTGCATGGCAGGCCTTCTCAGGAAAGCTAGCAGACATGTTTTGTAAATCTCTACAAGCAACGCAATAGATGTGAAAATAGCATTATGCATTTGAAAGCATGAAATTTTGAAAACCAGGAAATTTGAAAGCAGCAAACTTTTCTTAGCCATCGTTGGATTCCTAGTGCCTAGCTCAATGCTTGTCAAATAGCAGGTACTCAGTAAATGCTTCATGAAAATATTACATTATTTGAAAGTCTCTATCATAAACAGCCTATCTACCTGCTAAAAGACTAAATTCATAGAATTTGAACATTTAAAGACATTTTAGCATTCATCTAGGGAAATCCAGTTGCCTCACTTCAGAGACAAGGAAATTGAGACCCAGAGAAATTAGGAAATTTGATCAAGGTCTCCCAGGAAAGCAATGACACAATCAGGACTGGAACCCATGTCCTCAATTCTTATTTTCATGCTCTTTCATTTCACTGTTTTAAAATATAGGTCTTATTATTATTCAGGGATGACAAGGCCAACACTTAAGGAGACAGCTGCCATTGAAAAGAGAGTTTGTTGTGCTCATAGATCCCAAGAGGAAGGGGCACGTTGTAGCATGAGGGAGCCACACGGGAAGGCACCAGTATGGGTCAGGATACCGAGGGAGTAGAGGGAAATGTGGACAAGAACTTTTACTGTGGTTTCTGCAGGAAGAAATGAGTTAGGGAGGGCAAGCAGTATTAAAATTGGCTATTTTGAATAATTTCAGTAGTCCTGGGGCATAGAGGATGTCCCTAGTTGTCTGGTGCCTATCCCTGGGGTGATGAGAGCAAGTCAATAGTGGCCCAGAGTGTGACAGCTGGATAGAAGAGGTGGTTGGGGAGGTGGACTCTAGATTGGTTGGTTTGTGTTTTAAGAATAGGCTCTCAGGCAAGTTGTTTACCATCTCTAGGAATTAGCTAACCCTGGGAGGAGCTGCCCCTCAAGTGTCAGTGAGCCTCAGATGTCACAGCATCAAAATATGAAAAATAAAAAGACAGGCTCAATACACTCACCACCCTGAGTTTCGTAAGTCTTCACTGTATTAAAATTTTAGTTTGGATTTTGTGGATTTACCTGCCATTGCTTCAGTACTGTACAATAAAATAATTAGAAATAGGGGACTTCCACATGAAGTTCTTAAGGATTCTGGGTCTTCAGAGTTATGAAAAATGTCTTTTGGATCATAATCTAGACAATCTTTTCTGATTATTTATCTAAAACTAAAAGCAGGAAATGATTCATTTGATTTCTGCCAATCTTGGAGTGTTGCCACTTTCGGCTCAGGAAGAGCTGGCTTCCCTTGGCAGTCCTTGCTTGTAGGATGATGAATGAAGTTCTATGTTTGGTGCTAGCTAAAATTTTATAGGGTCTAAAAAAGCAATTTATACATGCTTCAGGAGGTGGCTATTTTTTTTCTTTTTTAGATAGCTCTTAGTCACAGTAGGGCACTCAACATACATATATCACATTGAGAGGTCATTATACAGGAAGCTTGAAACTTTGCTCTGTGCGTTGATAAACATGTTCTTGGCTTCTACAAGCCTGATGTGTGCTCAGAATTCGGCACATAGGTATTAGCTGAATTCTGAATTTTCCCAGTTATTTTCACACCTCAGGAACCCATGACCCTCAATGGGATATTGTGAGAAAAAGAAATAGCCTAACAAAACATTTTCTTGGTTCCAAGAGTCAATGTTGGTATTCATAAACAGGAGAGGCTAGTTCTCTTCTCTTGTAAATCTCAGGCTTGGGTTGAATGGCCTGGCATGCTAGCCAATCAGTCAACTAAGTTGTTAAGGGTCACAGCTAACTCAAAGAACAATGGCCATGGGCCAAACCAACCACTTACTTTAAGAGATGAGCTCTCTAAACACTTGCAACCCACCAAGCCTCATCCATATTGCATTTTTGTTGAGAGTTTTTTGTTTATCTTTTTTCATTTTGAAATATCTGAGCAGTGGTCTCTCTTAATCAAGTTTTAAGATGCTCTCTAGATTATCTTCCTGGTTTCTCTCATGAAAGCAGTTTTTTTTTCTTTGTTTTTTTCTTCCCTTTGCAGTTCCGAATGCCTGTTTTCACAAAGCACTGCAAAAGAAGTCAGGGCTGAGAACAGCTCTGCCAGGCATTGGCTGAAGAGCCTCAGGGAAGTTATTACACCACTCAGTCTGCATTTGTAACATTAGGACCCAAATTTTATCTGCTGTTTAGAAGAATTATGTAGTAATATGGACAAAAACTTGTGATAATTTTTAATAAAAAACGTAACCTATAAATAATGTACACAGAGAATTATTTTATGTTGTGGAAGGGCTGCTAGAAGTTCATCAAACCCATGTCCTTTTTCTTTGCTCTCAGTTACCCTATATGGCTCAGTCTTTCTTGGAGTTAGTGGTGATCATGTTACCAACTTATTACTTAATGTACTACCAACTTACTACTAAATTCTAGGCAATGGACTATGAAAGAAAGCACTGTGGCTACTTCCAGCTCCACCAACAAAATGTTCCTTGAAGATCCCCCAGCCCTTTTCCCTACACCTGCAATCTTGGAAGCCCTGGATTAAAGATGCCAGAATCGCAAGGTGGCACAATCCTGGGTCTATGAACTATTGATGAGAGGAGAGACACCCTGTAATCAGAGTCACCCATTTGAACTTTATTTGAGGGAAGTGTAAATTCTATTGGTTAACCTGTTTATATTTGGGTGCTACTCTATTACAGCACATAGCAATACATGAATATATAATAGCTTTTAAAAGGCATGTATAAAAATATAGAGAAGGATATGTTATCAGTCTGTTTGGGTGGTGGGATTGCAAATAGATTTTCATTTTCTTGATCTGTTCTTTATAGGGATATTTAAAAATCTTCTTTAAGAAACATGTATGGATTTTTTTAATTTCAAAAATTATTTAGAGGAGAAAAAAGAAAGAAGAAAAGTGGGATGCCATAAGGATAAAAGAATATGACCTCCCTAATCTGGCCATTGTCTGACCAGGTGTAATCTCATTTCACATTCAATCTAAACATACTAGTTGTACATTGATCCTGCATGCTAGCTGCTGGGATACTAAGCATAATAAAAGATTATCCCACTGGATCACAAAATATCCACAGTATATCAAGGACTATGGCTTGTAATTTAGATAAGACTTTCTAGAAGGAATGATGCCTGCACTAAGTTGTTAGCAAAATAAAACGGAAAACATAAAAGCATAAAAGAGGCTCAGCTCTGAGAAAAAAGCACACTGTGTCCAGGGCACTAGCTAAAGTCCCAGTCTAGCTAGAATTTTAGACCTACAGGTCTTCTTTATTTTTTCCACAGTACTAAATACAAGTCCTGGTATACAGTTAGTATA
This sequence comes from Pongo abelii, assembly GCF_028885655.2. Taxonomy (NCBI): domain Eukaryota; kingdom Metazoa; phylum Chordata; class Mammalia; order Primates; family Hominidae; genus Pongo; species Pongo abelii. The sequence goes on from NC_071988.2 coordinate 12,055,339, forward strand.
CAGTAAATATTTGTCAAATAAATAATTTAAAATGGACATTACTCAAATCAACAAGAAAAAAAAAACAAGCCCATCAAAAAATGGGCTAAGGACATGAATACACAATTCTCAAAAGAAGATATATAAATGACCAACAAACACATGAAAAAATGCTCAACATCACTAATGACCAGGAAAATGCAAATCAAAACCACAATGTGATACCACCTTACTCCTGCAAGAATGGCCATAATCAAAAAATCAAAAAATAGTAGATGTTGGCGTAGATGCAGCAAACAGGGAACACTTCTACCCTGCTGGTGGAAATGTAAATTATTATAACAACTGTGGAAAACGGTGTGGAAATTTCTTAAAGAATTAAAAGTAGAACTACCATTTGATCCAGCAATTCCACTTCTAGTTATCTACCCAGAGAGAAAGAAGTCATTATATGAAAAAGATACTTGCACATACATGTTTATAGCAGCACAATTTGCAATTGCAAAAAGGTGGAACCAACCCAAATGCTCATCAATCAACGAGCGGATAAAGAAACTGTGATATATATATGATGGAATACTACTCAGCCATAGAAAGGATGAATTAATGGCATTCACAGTGACCTGGATGAGACTGAAGACTATCATTCTAAGTGAAGTAACTCAGGATTGGAAAACCAAACATCGTATGTTCTTACTCATAAGTGGGAGTTAAGCTATGAGGATGCAAAGGCATAGGAATGACGCAATGGACTCTGGGGACTCAGGGGGAAAGGGTGGGAAGTGGGTGAGGGATAAAAAGCTTACAAATAGGGTGCAGTGTAAACTGCTCAGGTGATGGGTACAACAAAATCTCACAAATCACCACTAAAGAGCTTACTCATGTAACCAAACACAACTTGTTCCCCAATAACCTATGGAAATAAAAATAATAAAATAATAAATAAAATGGACATTTCTGACAAGTGGTTATCCAGGCTTTTCCTTACACCCCTCTTATAATAGTGGGTATCTTGTGAGGCAGCCCACTCCATCTCTAAGCAGCTCTGGCCACAGAACTGTCTACCTTGTATTAAGCCAATTGAAAACCCAGTTTCACCAGAGAGCAAATTTGCATAAGAGAAGAGGGTCAGCTAATAGCAGAGTGATGACCTGCAATGGTGAGGAATAAAGGGAGTTAGAAATGGGGAAAATAATTCAGGACAACAGGACACACTTCTGCTTTGTTCTTATTAAAAATTACTAACATATTGCTTTTCAAACATAGTTCTGTAGGCTATTAAACTCGTGTGTGTGTGCGTGTGTGTGTGCATGTGTGTGTGTGTGTGCGCCAGACACCATACAAGCACCTTGTAGTACTTGTGCTTTATCTCCTTTTCTCCTTTCACTACTTGCCGAGCACCACTGAACTCAGGAAATCTCTATTTTATGACAACGAAGCCAAGGTAAGGGCCAAGATGACTCAGTAAGTGAAACAGCCAAGATCTGAAGCTGTTTTCCCACCCAATTCCATGTGCTGTCAGAGAACGTTTTCCCCTGGAGAGCATTTTAGTTACTGCTCTTGGAAAAATTTGGACAAAGCTTGTGGCATCATACAAATGTTGCCTGATTCAGCAGCTGAAGTGAGCAAGGGATGGACTCAGTCACTGATATGTCATATTCTCTCTTGCTGTTTGACATGTGAGCTTGAAGCTTTAACTTGAGTGTGAGTAATGGTGGAACTCAGGCACCACAGCCAGGCTAACAGGGGAGGAAATTTTGGAAAGGAGTATAGCAAGAGGGTTGAGTGCAGGAGGCCTGTTTACTGAGAGCCTGCAAAGCACTCTGCCTTCCAACAGCAATGAAGCAGGGCTTATCGCAAGTACAGTCAGGAAGGCTATCTTGATGTGAGTTCCTGAGCAGATAGCCTAAAGCACTTCTGATTTGACTATCCAAAGGCCTGACTCTCCCAGGCACCAGAACAAAGACTGGCTGACCAAAGTTCTCCAACTATGAGACCAGCAGTTAAAGTGGGAAGGGAGCCCAGCAAATGCTGCACTTTGTCATGGGCCCTGGCTCTCAGGACCACTAAGGAAAGCCCTGGTCCCTCTGCTGCCCTCTCTGCTGTCCCTCCAATATGCTCTTCCATTCTGCATGAAATCTCATCTTGTTTCACAGCTCAGTAGTATCTGCTGGCTTAGAAAACATAGAGTTGAGAAACCTGGAGCTGCCAAGGCATTTTGGAGAAAACAAAGCCTTGGTGTACACTGCGATCCCTGGCCAGTACCTTTCACATCTCCAATGGAAAGCTCAGTGTCTCTGAGAGTGCACAGCCCAGCACTTGTGAAGAAATGAAAGGGATCGTGTTCATAATCACGACAAATATATTTGCGTTATTTGCAAAGTGTACTGGAGTTCTTGATGACCTCCTATTCGGTTTGATCTTTAATATATGTTGTTAGCAGAGCAAGTATTATTATATCCATTGTATACATAAATAAATTGAAGCTGCAGAAATTAAATCACATGTATTTTATTATCAAGATTATTTTAATTTTACAATGTGTTATGGCTTCAACTGTGTCCTCCTAAAAACAATATGTTGACATCTTAACCTCCAGGACCTCAGAATGTGACTTTATTTAGAGATAGAGTCACTTCAGATGTAATCAGTTAAGGTAAGATGAGATCATATTGGAGTAAGTTGTGTGCCTAATCCAACATGACAGGTGTCCTGGTCAAAAGAATGCTGTATGAAGAGACAGGGACACATGCAGGGAGGGTGACCAAGGGAAGACGGAGGCAGAAATGAGCATTATGCTGCCACAAGCCAAAGAACACCCAAGCCACCAAAAACTGGAAGAGTTGAGGAAGGAAGCAAGGTCATACTGGCTCCTTGTTTTAGACTTCTGGCCTGCAGACCTGTGAGAGAATGAATGTCTGTCGTTTTAAGTCACCAGCTTAAGGTACTCTGCTCCCGCAGCCCTAAGGAACTAATACACAATGTTACTTTCACTGCTTGTCCACTTTACAAACAACCTCCACATGTGATTTCATAACTAACTTGACACAAGGGAAGTATCTTATATGCCTGTTTTCCAGATGGAAAAAATTGAGTCTCAGAGACTTTGTGTTACTTGCCAGTTGAGTGGGTTGTCTTAGTCCATTCAGGTTGCTACAGTGAAATCCTGTAAATTATGTAATTTATAAGTAACAGAAATATATTGCTCACAGTCCTGGAAGCTGGGAAGTTCCATATCAATGTTCTAGCAGATTCAGTGTCTGGTAAGGGCCTGTTCCTCACAGATGGCAATTTCTGGCTGCATTATCACAGGGTAGAAGGGGCAAACACACTCCCTCAGGCCGCCTCCTTTGTAAGGGCACTAATCCCATTATGGGGACTCCACTTTTTTGATCTAATCACCTTCGAAGGGCCCCACCTCTCAATACTATTGCAATGGGGATTAGGTTTCAACATATGATTTTGGAGGAGATAAATATTCATACTATAGAAATGGCAGAGCAAAGACCCCCAAATGGAGCTTCTACAGCAAACAGCTAAAATTCTAAAGAGCGAAAAACATAAAATGTCACATGAAAACCATGTTTTTTATATATGTATATAGGGGTGTGTATGTTACAAATGGGCTGTGGATGAGAAAATATGTTAGCCTGAACTTGCATTGCTACAAAGAAATACATGAGACTGGGTAATTTACAAGAAAATAGGTTTAATTAGTTCAAAGTTCTGCAGGCTGTACAGGAAGCATGGTGCTGGTATCTACTTGGCTTCTGGGGAGGCCTCAGGAAACTTATAATCATAGCAAAAGGTGAAGGGGGAGCAGGCACAGCACATGGCCAGAGCAGGAGCAAGAGAGCAAAGGGGAAGGTGCCACACACCTTTAAATGACCAGAACTCACTTACAAGAACTCACTGTTGCAAGAACTGTACCAAGGGGATGGTGCTAAACCATTCATGAGAAATCCACCCGCATGATCCAATGACCTCCCACTAGGCTCCACTTCTAACATTGGGGATTACAACTGAACATGAGATTTGGATGGAACACAGATACAAACCATGCCAGAAGGACTCTCAACTTTTGTAGTAATCCTTTTTTCCGGGAAAACTGTCATTTACAAGTTGCAAACATCCTAGCTACTCGGGAGGCTGAGGCATAAAAATTGTTTGAGCTTAGGAGTTCAAATCCAGCCTGAGCAACATAGGGAGACCTCATCTCAAGTAAAGTGCAAATAATTTCCTTCCCTCTTAGAACTACAAACTCAACTTTATTTTTGAGGTAAATTCCCTCTATGTTCTGAGATTTAAAAAACCATTTGATACAGCCCCACTTAGGTATGCAAATAGACTTGTCTTCCCTTGAATGTCTTCCACCTCCAAACCTTAAAAGCAGAATAACCTCAGGCCACATGTTCCACATACTTACAGTGGAGGGTTAACTGTGTGCATACAGTGAAGCACTGGAGGCTCCCAAAGATCATCTTTTTGAAAGTCTGGGTTCACTGCCCTTTGCTGGCATTTGTGGAGACAGCCTGTAGGACAGCTTAAGAGTACCTTCCACTCAGCCCTAGGAGCTCCCTGCCGCATTTAAGGGAGGCTCCTCCCCAGTAGGGTGGATGGGGTTATATTATGTTGAAGATTAGATTAGGATGAAAAAGATGAAAAGTTTTCAGTGTGTGTGTGAGAATTTTCCTCTGAAGGAGTTTTTCTCACTTTGGGAGCTACAGGTCACGACCATACTCAGCATTTTAGAGTACACTTCAGCTCAAAATACATGCGTCGAAAGGAAACTTTGTACTGGTCCACAAGATCCAGAGATGCTATCTTCAACATTTTTTTTTACTTCTTCTTTTAAATTAGATAAAGTCATGGTGCCCACTTAATGCCAGTCTTGGATTTTATTTTCAACTTTTTATTGGTTCAAAAAGATTCACTGTTATGAATCTCTGCATAAAAGCAATATAGCATCATTATTAGGCTGGTACAAAACTAATTGCAGTTTTTGCCATCACTTTTTATGCCAAAAACTGCAATCACTTTTTCACCAACCTAATAGAAGATATTGAAGTATTACAAAATTACTAGCTGCCAATAGATGAATTTGCACAATATCCCAAGAACCAAGCCCCGGATGCTTTTCCTGACATTCGAACTCCTTCACATTCCATCTCCTACTGACCTGTAACCCTCCTCTTTCTATCCTCAACATTGCTGCCACTAGCTTATCTGCAGTTTCAAGACCAGGCCAGCGTCCTTGGTCCCTGTTGGGCCTTTTCTCCCCCTGCCTTGAATATCTCATATCCCCAAAAACTACTTGTCCTCTGTATTAGTCCGTTTTCACGTGACTAATAAAGACATATCCAAGACTGGGTAATTTGTAAAGAACAGAGGTTTAATTGACTCAGAGTTCCACATGGTACAGGAGGCCTCACAGTCATGGCGGAAGGCAAAAGGTATGTCTTACATGGCATCAGGCAAAGAAAGAATGTGAGCCAAGTGAAAGGCGTTTCTCTTTATAAAACCATCAGATATCATCTTGTGAGAGTTATTCACTACTATGAGAACAGTGTGGGGGAAACCGCCTTCATGATTCAATGATCTCCCACTGGGTCCCTCTTGCAACACATGGGAATAACGGGAGCTACGATTCAAGATGAGATTTGGATGGGGACACAGCCAAACCATGTCACTTCTCTATGGGGAGTTCTATCATTTGGGGTGCTCTGTCATTGCATCTTCCCTCAACACCGAAATTACCGGCTTGACTCTGCCTCCATTAGATGGAAAGTCCTTAAGAACCAGGACCCTTACACAACATACTCAAGTAACAAACCTTGTACGTGTTACTCCCTAAATCAAAATAAAATAAAATAAAATAAAATAAATCAAAATGATAAAATAAAGTTAAAAGCACGGACCACATCTAAATATGTTTGCTGAAGAGATGAGTAGTATTCAAGAATTGTTTCTTGTGTGTCCTTTGACTTTTACAAACTGCTGCTGATCTAACTTACACAAAAGGCTTTCATACAAGACCTTAACCTCTTTCTCAGTGTGGTACCTCAGGAGCCACAAAGCCTCAAACTGGCCTGAGAATGGTTGATGTCTCTTCCTACTGAGCTTTGTTAAATGCCTGCTGAGAATGCTGACTGTCCTACTGAGAGGATTTTCTCTCAGTTATTTAAAGTTAAATAAAACTTTAAAAATCAGTGGTTCCTATACTTCCTTAAAAGAGAACTTTGGTTTTTGCTTAAAATGCCTTTCTTTCCTTCACACACCTCTGTTTTAGACCCAAGAGATGTCTGCCCCAATAGGGCTTGGATAGCTTGTGTCAATTAAGCCTCTTTTTGTGTGTTTTTTCTTTAAATTGAGACAGAGTCTTCCTCTGTCACCCAGGCTGGAGTACAGTGGCATTATCTGGGCTCACTGCAGCCTTGACCTCCTGGGCTCAAGCAATCCTCCCACCTCAGCCTCCCAAGTAGCTGGAGATACAAGCGTCTACCACCACACCCAACTAATTTTTGTATTTTTTGGTAAAGACAGGGTTTCACCATGTTGTGCAGGCTGATCTCGAACTCCTGGACTCAGGCAATCCACCTGCCTCTGCCTCCCAAAGTGCTGGGATTACAGGTGTGAGCCACTGTGCCCAGCCTTGAATAAGCCTCTTTTGAATGTAAGGGGCAGAAATGCCAACTCAAATTTATCTAAACATACAGGAACATACTGCTTTCCTAAGAGAAAGGTGCAGGGATTTGGGCACAGCTGGATGTGGGCTGAAACAGTGACGTGCAGGACACATTTCTCTCTATCGCAGCCCTGCCTTCTACTCAGCTGGCTTCATTCTGACCACTACATGGAGCCTCCAGGCCCACATTATCATGCCAAGTTCATCAGAAAAAAAATAAAAAGTGCTTTCCTGAGAGCCTAAAGATCCTGGAATGGAGACTTCAGCTGTGATTGGCCTAAATTAGGCAAGGATTCACCCCTGAAGCCAACAGGAGCAAGAGGGGATACAATAACAAAGTGCTGACTGTCCAGTCTGGGTGCTGTCCAGTCTCAGAGCCCATGTTGCAGTCAGGCCTCAGAAATCTTTAGGACTGTGTCGGAGAAAGTGGGGCTCCAAGTGGCCATCACAGCATGCTTGTCAAAATAGCATTTGTCCAGTAAGGAGATTTCTTTCCATCTATTTGCAGCAATTTCTTGCTGTTTTAAAATCCCGACTTTGTTCCCCATTGTTTGTGAGATGAATCCCACACTTGAAACCAACATTCGAGGTATTCCATGAGCTGATTGAAGCTGACATTCCCACTGCTAATCCTGTAGCCCAAGGAAAACCAAAGTGAGCTGTTTGGTGTTTTCCACATATCTCCATAGTTTTCTGCATCTTTTTTTGGCCTAAATATCTTCCCACTAATATCCTAAATTTTGATAGTTACATGGTATACCCATACTTCAATCTTAAGCCCAAATGCCACCTTCTTGATGAAGAGTTCTATGATCCTTCCCAATTTAAACAAGAAAAAATTGACTTCTGCCTCTGGATTCCATTAGTATTCTTTGCCAATACCTCTTTTACATAACTGAGTACTTTCTTCTTTGTATGCTAGCTATTTGTATTTTTGACCCTTATTTCCCCTACTTGACTTTGAATATGGGCTGAGTATAATAAAATTTTCATCTGATTTCTTAGCTCCTAAATCACTCACCCTGGAGGAATGAGAGGAGGTAAAAACAAACCAGAGATGGAAGCCAGATGATCAATAACCTTATATGCTGTATTAGTCCCATCTCACATCACTCTAAAGAACTACCTGAGACTGGGTAATTTATAAAGAAATTGCCACACGGTTCTACAGGCTGTACAGGAAGCATCACTGGGGAGGCTTCAGAAAACTTACAATCATGGCAGAAGGTGAGGGGGAAGCTAGCACATCCTACACGGCTGAAGCAGGAGGAAGGGAGTGAGGGGGAAGGTGCAAAACACTTTTAAACAACCAGATCTCATGAGAACTCACAATCACAAGAACAGCAAGGGGGAAGTCCCCTCCCAGGATTCAATCACCTCCAACCAGGCCCCACCTCCAACAGTGGGGATTACAATTTGACATGAGATCTGAGTGGGGACACAGAGCCAAACCATAACATATGTCATAACAAGACATTTGGACTCGATCTCAGAATCAGCGGTTTTGAACTAGTAAACCGGAATCATGAACACCAGGGATGCTACAGTTATTTCCAAAGGCTCAAGCAGCGATCTATTCACCAAGCATTGACATTGCGACCTTAATTTTTCAAGCGTAAATGAATCAGTAGAAGACAAGTGAAGCATATCAGGTAAACAGTGAAGTCTTCAATGTCGACAGTAGCAAAGGGAGGGAGAGAAAATGGCAGCTTTAAGAGATATTTATAAAGTAGGATTTCCTGGATTTGGTAACTGATTGAATGTAAGTGATAAGAGAACAAACTATCTAGAACACTTCGTATGCTTAAGAAAAGACTCAGAGATATGGAAACAAAGAACATAGGCTCAACTCCAACAGTACTTTTTGCTATGTGACCTTGGATACATTTCTCGTCATTCCTGTGCTTCAGTTTTCTTATCTGTAAAAGAGATATAATATAATATAATATCTATCCCATAGGGTTGTTTTGATTACATATTGAAATAATCACATAGAATTATTGTAGAAATTCTGTCAATTAGTGTATGTTAAGTGCTTAGGACAATATCTGTCTCATGGTAAATGCTTAGGACGAAGTTTGTTAAATAAAGCAAATATTCTATATCAGTGCCTGGTACAATCAACCTTCAGTAAATGTTTGTTAATACTATTATTAACAATAATAGTAGTAAATTAAGCAACATGATTTATAAAGGAATCACAAACAGCAAATGATTTTTCAAAAGTGAAAACAAACAGGGGAAATTGATGAATTCTACTTTGAACATCTAGCATTTAAGGTGACTCTTTGACATGAAGGTATTCCTAGATAGTTGAATATTTGAGCCTGATGTTGATGGCCAAGTGAGAAATGCAAATTTAGGATTTCTATCGCAGCCAAATGTGTAGATAGAATAAACAGAATGGAGTTCAGAAAGTGAGAAAATTCCCAGGAGATGAAAATCTAAAGAGTAAACTGAGGAGAAGGGAACAGAGAGAGATGAAGAGAGATGACCATGATAAGGAGTTTGATGATGATCTTTGCAAGGGGCTCCTTAGTGGAGTAAGAGGTGGGTTTGTCTCATTGGAAGCAACTAAGGGTGAGTGAGACATGCAGCAGAGCACTCACTAAATGCTGACTCCTCTTTCAATAATTCTACCAACAAAGAGAGTCAGAGAAACTTCAAAAGGGAAATGGAGAGAAAAGTAGACGAGAGGCTAAAGAAAAGGGAGAATGTTACCACGTATTCTAAGGATGAAGAATCAGTGGAGAGTGATGAAGTGAGGTCCAGGAAAGGGAGGGTACTATGGACACAGTGACCCCTTGAGGAATATATGAGTGGATAGTTTCCAGAGAAGGTACGGTCTGGACTGGCTTCGTGGGCATGCGACCCATGCAGTGTCACAGAGACCTTTGCTCAGAAGAGCCACATACTTGGATTAAATATTTGTGATTACTGTCTCAAAATATTTAATAATTTTATCTTTGTTTTTTTCTTGCAAGTAAAGTCCAGTGGGGCAATGGAGCATGGGTTGGGGACAAGGAGCATTGGCAAATAAGTGGTCCCACCTCCCCACTCCTTGGTATAGGTTCTTAGCTACCTACCAGGGCCCTAGAGCCCTCCTGGTTTTCCCTACCCATTCAACAACCACTTTCACCCTCTGACAAGGTAGGGGCCAGGTTCTGTTGATAGAGGAAAGCCCTCTTTGCTAACACCCTCTTGTCTCACTGGGAGCCTGAGCATGGAAAAGTTCAGGGTTGGGTGTCTGCCCTACAGCATCTTGGGGCAGGGCATGGCAGCACAGGGGCTCAGTGGGCAATGCAGTGAAGGCCTCTCACTCATCTTCGACCCAGGTACCAAGTGCATTCCACCGTGCAGGTTGCAGTCACTAGAGAGTCTCCTGTCCACTGTGGATTGTGGCACCAGGCCATAGGAGAAAGACTGACTTCCTCTACTGGCACTTTCATTTCTCCAGGGGCCCTGCAAAATATGTCACTAGCCCTGAGTAGAGTTAGGCTTGGCCAGAAGGTAGAACACTTTCTTTACTTCAGACGGAAAAGACCAAGGGATTGGTTGAAAATGAGTTCACAGGATGAGCAGTGCATATCTGCCAGCCTCTATCTTGTCTTTGTGGTACAAAGCTTGGACAAACATTGAGGCAGGGGACTTTGATGCCAGCAGGGCCCTGCAGTTCTGTGGGGTTTAGAGGTAAGAGATCAGGATGGTACTGATGAAGCCACTGCACCCAACCCAGCCACTACTCATAGTAAGTGTTCTATAAATACCTGAATAAATAAATTAAAATGCTACCTCAGGAAAACAAACAACAAACAAAAAAATAAGGTGTAAGATATTGCTTGACCACACTAAACATAAGCACATTTCCAACCAATTTTAAATTCTCAATTTTGCTAGTTTTTAAAGTAGCCAAATTCTTTTCTTTTCCCCTCTGAATGTTTGAAAGGATATTTTAAAATAATGAATTGTAATGTGTATTGGTTTCCCTCATTCTTTTATCAGATGTTCAATAAATATCCCATTGATTTGTTGACAGATTGATTGATCTTGAATTTCCATGGGCTGAGACCCCTTTTATGTCTAAAATGCCATGTGCCTACCCCAGAGCCCCAGGAGAGAGAGAGTGTGGGATAGTTTCCTTCTTGCTCTAAGCATGGAGAAGAAAGCTTGCACCACTCAGCAATTGCTGTTATGCAGCCAAGTTCTCCTAATTCCCTTACCTCTGCTTTGCCTGGTGGACTCCTCTATGAGATCACTAAACTGCCTTCTGTCTGCACTATTTGAATTATTATTCCCTTTGCAATAATTTTCAGGAGTGGAGGACATTCATGGACACAGGGGAATTCTCACTTAAAATAAAGCGTATCTTCTCTCAATTAGAAATGGAAAGGAAAAAAAAGCAAGTATATGTGTGAGGAAACCTGATGGCAAGGACTCAGGTCTCAAAGTGACGACCCCCAACTCCATGGGGGGATGAGTCATGCTTACTGAGCTCAGAAGCTGAACAGACTCCAACCCTGTGGGCAGCCCCTCTGTCTTAATTAAAGTCTCCTATGCCCCCACATCAATGGAGCGTAGGCGCCACTCTATAGAGGCAACCAGAGTGAGTGCATGCTGGGCAAATGGCAGCTCGATTACACAAATCCCTGTGCTTGCAATGTGGTCCTGACCCAGGTTCTGAATTTGCACCTCCTGCTGCTGGCACCTGTTCGTGCTCCTCTCAGGTCTCCCTCTTGCTCCCTACTTCAGGCTGAGCCAAAGAATTAAGCCTCTTCTAAGGCAGACTTGGCCATAAGGCAGCCCGGACATGAAGTCACGTTCTACAGCCTCCCAACGGCACCGCTAGTGTGAGAGTTTCTTCGTGAAGGAAACTTCGACGATAAGTTAATTCTATTGACAGATGGCCAGGAAATTGGTCAGGCCTACTATGGTTTTTAGATTCACTCTACTGGTGGCACTGGCTACATTTCCTCGTAAATCAGAGGGTCTCAGAGTCCAAAGGAAACTTGGAAGAAGTGATGCTTTATGTTTGGAAAACTGAAGCACAGAGAGGTTGTATGACTTGCCTAAGTCACATAGCTAAAACTGTGGAAGTCTAGATTCAAATTCAGGTACATCTGATTCCAACAGTAGACTCTTTCTAATACACCAGAGTCTCAAAATCTTGCCCCTTTAAAGATGTTTCAGGAATTCCAAAAACAATAGTGTTTTCCACCAAATAATAAAAATGTTTTAAAATCAGTCATAAATAGTTCATCTCCTTTATCTATTTGTAATTGGAATTTATCAGGTTTCTATTCAAAGAAGTTTAAACAATATTACACTGACATGTGCTCAATGAAAATGAAATGATCCATGTTTTTGGAGTTAGTTGGCTGACTTAGAATTGGCCAACAGTACAACAGAATATAAAAAGAGCCTTGTTGGTTAAAGCATATGAACTGGGAATGCTCCGCACTCAGAAGTGGAGAGGGCCATGTGCTGCTAGATGCTGCCCTCAGGTTGGAGAATAATTGACTCTGAGATCCCGCAGCCTTTGTGGAAGAGTGCCCCCTCCACCAAGGGTACACCCCCTCCCCATGGACAGCTCTCTTCCAGTGTCTCATCACTAGCTTCTGCCAGGGTACAGTAGCCTTAAGGGAACAACTCGTCTCAGCATCCCAGCTCCAGAGCCCCTGTGAGACGAGCTGAGAACTTTTTTGCAACTGCATTTCAGCCTAATTTTCCCTTCTGCTCAATTCTTCCTCCCCTACCCCCTCACACTCCCCAGGGAAGCACATGTATGCAAACCACAGAGTCTCAGTGTCTACTTCCTGCAGAATCTGACCTAAGTCAGGTGGGTGAAACTGTGCCACTTAGAACTGTAAGATCTGTTATTACTATTTTTAAACAGAAAATATTAAATCCAATATGCAGTGATTTAGAAAAGTAAAATATGTAGTCAAGCAGATTACTTAATAAATATATATATTTATTATATATAAAAAAGATGTTTCTTTTTCTTTAAATCATAGGTCATATCCTCCAACTATGTGTGTATTCTAGTTTTTTAATCTGAAAAAGATATTTTTAATAGAACTAAGCTTCATTAACTGGATTATGTCTTCTAAGATCAGTAATCACACCTGATAAAACATTGTTTTTTGGTCCCCTATTAGCCAAGCTACTCCCAGTCACCATGTGGTACCTACAAGGTGCTGAGAGTGAGATAAACTCTATTTCAGTGTGACTAGCCCTCACCACTGGTAAAGATTCAACACTCGAAAAGGAAAAGGGACAGATAAGGTGATGGTATTTCCATTTCCTACGAAGACAAAAGACATATCTGAGGCAAACGTGGCAACATCTAATAAAATTAATAAAATTGAGTGGTATCAGATGACAGACTTCGGCCTTCTCTGTGTTTGAGATATCTTATAACTAAAATGATTCAATTTTAATAGTATTTATTCACTTCCAGGCTGGATATCAGCATATGATTAGTAACCATGAAACAAATAATATCTGATTGTTATTCTGCCATTGACATGATGTCCGTCACTCAGGTCACTTGCCGCCACCTCTTTGTCATCCCTGTGTTTTGTAGATTACAAAAAAAGTGGAATCACAAGCTGGGTATATATAAGTGCCCCTGTGAAAAACACTGCTCTTTATTTCCTAATATCTCCTCTTTTTTCCTTCCTTGTAAATACAAACTCTGAGAGTTACTCAGTGCATTGCTGAAATAGATGCATTTTCCACCAGTCCTTGCAAGTAAGTATGACCATGTGACCAACTATTAACCAATGAATAAAAGTATCCCCAATATGGGCAGCTTCTTGGAAGTGTCCCCCACATGAAGAGGTAGCCCTTTCTTTTTCCCTTTCTCTTTACTGTTGTCTGGAATAAAGAAATAGTGCCTGGAGCTGTTCTTGTCATCTTGGACAGTAAGGTGGCATTCTAAGCATAAAGAGGTAAGACAGGAGGATCCTGGTGCCAGATAATTATGGCACCATGCGTCCTGGACCAGACACTTTGTTTCCCTAAATAAGAAAGTCTGGTCTATTGCAATACAATCGTCCTGTTTAGGAAATTTGAGGTTATTTCTCACATGCAGATGAACCTAATCATAATAAAAATTGTCACTAAAAATCTCATCACTTCTAGATTGGGCCACACTTTACTCATTTTGAGAGACGACACAGTTTTAATTTAAAGAGTTCCAAAGAGGTAGAAATCACAAATACACGCTAAACAAGTATTTAATCATTATCAAGTATCCTTTCTTCCAGGCTGGTGAGTGAATCAGAATCTGAGAAGGTTATCATATGGTTTCATAAAGGACATTTTGTTTACGTTTTGGTATGTTGAATGTAGTAATGCAGAAATTAATAAAACTACTTATATTATTAAATTGATTACTAATTTCTTTTTACTTTACAGACCAGTTTGTCACAGCAGATCACAAAATGCTTGAGAATATAGCTAGATAACCAGGTTTTGTTCATGATGAATTTTTAGGAAATGGTTTTTGGGTTAGTTATAAAAGTTCTGATTATATTGTAGAGTTTTATTGTAGAGTTCATTATTTAATAAGGAAACCTACATGTTTAATAAACATCCAGTTCAAATGATGGGGTTATTTAAGTAGGTGATAAAAAGCAAAAATTATTCATTGATTAGGAGAAAGACAATAATTCTGAATTTTAGCAACATCACACTATCAGGTAATTTTATCCCACTTCCCATCCACTGGCCAGAGAGTAAGGAAAGAAGCAAGCTCTAGCTTTCAAATGAAGATGCAGACTGAACAAATAAATTAGCATCTCTCCATCTGAAGACCTCACTGAAATACCAGTAAAGGAATGTTTTAAGGCCTGAAACACAGTTCTAGAGGCTGGGAAGTCCACGAGCATGTTGCTGGCATCTGGTGAGGGTCTTCTTGCTGTGCTATCCTATGGCAGAAAACAGAAGTGATCACATGAGGCCAGGTGTGGTGGCTCACATCTGTAATCCCAGCACTTCAGGAACCCACGGCAGGCAGATCACCTGAGATCAGGAGTTCGAGACCAGACTGGCCAACATGGCAAAACCCTGTCTCTACTAAAAATACAAAATAAATCATCTGGGCCTGGTGGTGCATACTCATAGTCTGAGCTACTTAGGAGGTTAAGGCAGGAGAATCCTTTGAACCTGGGAGGCAGAGGTTGCAGTGAGCTGAGATCGATCCACATTACTCCAGCCTAGCCAAAAGAGTGAGACTCCATCTCAAACAAACAAACAACAGCAACAACAACAACAACAAAAAAAAAAAAAAAAAAAAAAACAAGAAAAAAGAAATGAGCCCATGAGACAGAGAGAGAAAATCAGGCCAAGCCCACTTCTGCAATAACTAACCCTCTCCTATAATAATGGCTTTAATCCATTCATGAAAACAATGTTCTCATGGCCTAATCACTTCTTAATACTGTTATAATGAGGATTAATTTTCCAATATAAGAAATGTGGAGGACACATTCAAACCATATATTCCACCTCTGGATCCCAAACTTTATGTCCTGCTCACCATGCACAAATATATTTTTTCCATCCCAATGGCCCCAAAGTCTTAACTTATTCCAGCATCAATTTAAAAGTCCAAAGCCTGAAGTCTGATCTAAATAAGATATGGGTGAGACTCAAGGCATGACTTCTCCAGAGGCAAATCACTCCAGCTGTGAGCCTGCAAAATCAAAACTAGTTAACTACTTCCAAAATACAACGGTGGGCATAAGATAAATATTCTTATTTCAAAGGGAGAAATAGACAAATAGAGGTAACTTGTCCTAAGTAAGTCCAAAACTCAATAGAATAAAACAACATTAAATCTTAAAGCTGGAAAATAATCTCCTTTGACTCCATGTCCTGCAACCTGAGCACCCTGGGGAGTGGGAGTGGGGGCAAATCCTTGGGCATCCTAGTTCCTATATCTTTGCTGAGCTCAGTCCAAGCTTTGGCTATCTAGGGCTGGGGGCACTCTGGTGGCCCTACAGTTCTGTGGTCTTGGGGGTGGCCCCCACTCCCACAGCCCTGCTAGGTATTACCCCAGTGAGGACTCTGAGTCAACTCTGCCTCTGTGCCAGGTTTCTCCCTGGGCTTCCAGGTGGTCCAAGGCATGTTTTGAAGGCTAAGTGTATGAAGCCATGTCCCCACAACTTGGCATTCGGCATGCCTGCAGAATTAGCACCACATAGGTGCTATCAATGTTTAGAACTTGTACTTTAGAAATGGTAGGTTGAGTAGCACTTGGGGTTTCTTGAGCCATAGCTGGGGCAGCTGAGGCATGCTGCACTAGAATGCAGGGAGTAGAGTCCTGAGGCAGACCTGGGCAGTGGGTCCATGGAGGACACTCTGGGCCCATCCCCTGAAACCATTCTGCCCTCCTGGAGCTCTAGGCCTGTGATGACCATGGTGGCCTCAAGGATCTCTGAAATACCTTTGGGGATTTTCCTCATTGTTTTGATGAATAGCATCTGGATCCCTCCCATTCATCATAATTTCTATCAAATGGTCACTTGGTTACACTCATAATATTCTCTCTCAAACACACTTTTACTTCTTTTTTAACATGACCAGGCTGCATTTTTTTCCACTCTGCTTTTCTTTTAATTGTAAATTATATCTTTAAGTCTTTCCTTTGCTCTTGCATCTCACTGTACATTGTTAAAAGTAGCCATGCAGCAGTTGAAAGCCTTGCTACTTAGATATTTTTTCCACCATATATCATATTTCAATGCTTTTAAGTTCTGTATTCATTAAACCCTAGGATATGAACACAATTCAGCCAAGGTATTTGCCACTTTATAACAAGGATGAACGACAATCTAATTTTCAAGACCTTGCTCTTCGCATCCATCTGAGATTTCATCAGGATGACCCTTACTATCCATATTTCTGCCAACATTTTGGTCACAGCAACTTGGGTAATCTCTAAGAAGATTTAGATGTTCTTCACAGCTCTCTTCTTCTGAGCCCTCGGCAGAATAATCCTTAATGCTCTGTTCATGGCAATACAGGCTTCTGCTTATTTGCTCCTCCAAATTCTTTCAGCCGCTGCCCTTTACCCAATTCCAAAACTGCTTCCACATTTTCAGGTATTTATTGTAGCAACAACTCCCTCTCAATATCAATTTTCTGTCTTAGTCTATTTTCTGCTACTATAATATAATACTACACACTGGGTAATTTATAAAGAAGAAAAACATTTCTCACAGTTCTGGGGACTGAGAAGTCCAAAAGCATGGTGTCAGCATCTGATGAGGGCCTTCTTGCTGCATTGTCCCATGGCAGCCAGCAGAAGGTGCAAGTGAGCAGTTGAAACAGAGAGAAGATCAGGCCAAGCTCATTTTTTTTTATTAGGAACCCACTCCTGCAAAAACTAACCAACTTTCTCAATAACATTATTAACCCATTCATGAGAGCAGCAATCTCATGGTCTAATTGCCTCTTAAAGGCTTCACCTCTTAAAAGTGTTATAACGGAGATTAAGTTTCTAACACATAAACTTTAGGGGATATATTAAACCAGAGCAAACACTAAGTACAAAAATATTGAAAAGGAGACAGTAACAACACAATATTTAAAGCTAGGAAGCAGAAAGACAAGTGTAATTGACCTGCAAGGCACCAAAGAGATAAGAGCTTTCCATCTTGCACTGTGGTACCTCCCTAAGGTTCAGGCATTAGCATCCTCAGGACCTCATGGAGATGGACATAAATGTGGAGATGAAAATGGGTATGCAGGTAGATGATCTCTTTACAAAGTCATTGGATATCCATATTCTGTCTATCACTCCAACACTGGCTGCAAATGCAGATGTGGTCTAAGAAAGGTAGAATAGAGGATGTATGGACTAGAGGACACTGAATAAAGCTTATGTCTGGTGTGCTACACACAAGAAGTTGAAGTAAAGATTATGTTCTCAGTGTTTATATCTCCTTGATTCCCAAGTCTGTACAAACCAATACACTAGAAAATCATTCCCCAGGAAATCTGGCCATTTGATGAAAAATAACCTAAAGATACTCATATCAGGGATCCTCTTACAATTTATTCTAGCTACAGCACCTGACAATGAGGCCCAGGGCCAAACATTCCAGTCATATACCTAAAATTGCATCCAAGTATGAACTAGGCATTAGACTTCTCAAGAGGGGCTCCTAAAGCTGAAAGACAATGAAGAAATGCCTTCAAATTACTCAGGGAAAGTTATTTCTAACTTTCCTTTAGAAATTTTCTGTCTTAGTTTATTAGTGATTATTAATTTTATGTGTTGACTTGATTAGGTCACAGAGTGCCCAGATGTTTGATCAAACATTATTCTGGGTATGTTTTGGAGGTGTTTCTGAATGAGATTAACATTTGAATCAGTAGACTGAGTAAAGTGGATTGCTCTCACAAATGTGGGTGCACCTCAGCCACTCAGTTGAAGGCCTGAATAGAACAAAAAGGCTGACTGTTAATCTGAGTAAGAGAAAATACTCTGCCTAACTGCTTTTGAATTGTTAACATTGGAGTTTTTCTCACCTCAGACCTGAAAAGGACCATTGGTTCTTCATGGGTCTTAAGCCTGCAGATTTTTGAATGAAAACTACACCATAGACTCTCTTGGTTCTTAGGCATTCAGACTCAAACAGCAGGTAAACCTTTGGCTTTTCTGGCTCTCCAGTTTGCCAACTCAACCTCCAGAACTTGGGACTTGCTAAATTCTATAACTGTGTGAGCCAATTCCTATAAATAAATAAATAAATAAATAAATAAATAAATAAATAAGTACTATTAGTTCTGTTTCTCTGGAGAACCCTGACTAATACACCAACTAAGTTAGTGAAATGTCAACTCAGTGTGAATAGGGAATAATGACATGTCAGGTCACAAAAAAATACCTCATTTTCTCCCTTTGTTAGAAAACTAAAAGAGTGGGGGCTCCACCAAGAAGAATGGACCAATAATGCAAAAGCAATAGAATCTAGAAAACAGATTCCTACACAAGAGACAAGAGTATCCCTGGCATGATGGTTTAGGAGGATCCCAGCCGCCATTCTAAAGAATAACTTGTCTTCTAGATCAAATCAGAAGTTTCCAAGAGAGATGGCTCCAAGGTGATAAAAATCCAATTCTAGATTTGTTTGTATTGAGAGGATATTTCAGCAAATTGGGAGAGAACTCATAAAAAATGTAGTAACAAAGTATATTTTAAAACCATACAAACGCATGAAAGTATATAACTCACAGGTTTCATAAAGCAATTATATAATTGAGGCTACAAAGCACATAGATAACAATTAACATTATAACATATCAATATTATGTGAGGTTTCTTCCTGTCATAATGTTAATTGAATCTATAGATTTATCCGTAAGATGTGGGAAAGTCCATTTGAACACAAATGGATTAAAAACTCAACCTAAAATATATAGATTGGTAGAATGGATTTTAAAAAGAGGATCCAACCATATGCTGCTTATAAGAAATCCCCGACTGATATGACACAGTCTCAAAGTAAAGGGATGGAAAAAGATTCCTTGCAAATGAAAACAAAAAGTTAACAGGAGTAGCTGTATTGATATCAGATAAAACAGACTTTAAATCAACAACAGTAAAAACAAGGTGAAAAAGGTTATTATATAATGATAATGGGATCAATTCAATAACGAGATATAACAAGCCTAAATATATACACATCAACACTAGAGTGCCCAGATGCATGAAACAAATATTACTAGAACTAAGAGAAAAGATAGATAGCAATGTAATAATAGTAGGGGACATCAACACCCCACTGAGCACTAGACAGATCATTGAGGCAGAAAATCAACAGAAACACTGAACTTAAATTAGGTTCTAGACCAAATGGACCTAACATATTTATAGAACACTTTACCCAACAATCACAGAATATACATTATTCTTTTTTTTATTTATTATTATACTTTAGGTATATCTCCCAGTGCTATCCCTCCCCGCTCCCCCCACCCCACAACAGTCCCCAGAGTGTGATGTTCCCCTTCCTGTGTCCACGTGTTCTCATTGTTCACTTCCCACCTATGAGTGAGAATATGCGGTGTTTGGTTTTTTGTTCTTGCGATAGTTTACTGAGAATGATGATTTCCAATATCATCCATGTCCCTACAAAGGACATGAACTCATCATTTTTTATGGCTGCATAGTATTCCATGGTGTATATGTGCCACATTTTCTTAATCCATTCTATCATTGTTGGACATTTGGGTTGGTTCCAAGTCTTTGCTATTGTGAATAATGCCACAATAAACATACGTGTGCATGTGTCTTTATAGCAGCATGAATTACAGTCCTTTGGGTATACACCCAGTAATGGGATGGCTGGGTCAAATGGTATTTCTAGTTCTAGATCCCTGAGGAATCGCCACACTGACTTCCACAATGGTTGAACTAGTTTACAGTCCCACCAACAGTGTCAAAGTGTTCCTATTTCTCCACATCCTCTCCAGCACCTGTTGTTTCCTGACGTTTTAATGATTGCCATTCTAACTGGTGTGAGATGGTATCTCATTGTGGTTTTGATTTGCATTTCTCTGATGGCCAGTGATGATGAGCATTTTTTCATGTGTCTTTTGGATGCATAAATGTCTTCTTTTGAGAAGTGTCTGTTCATGTCCTTCGCCCACTTTTTGATGGGGTTCTTTGTTTTTTCTTGTAAATTTGTTGGAGTTCATTGTAGATTCTGGATATTAGCCCTTTGTCAGATGAGTAGGTTGTGAAAATTTTCTCCCATTTTGTAGGTTGCTTGTTCACTCTGATGGTAGTTTCTTTTGCTGTGCAGAAGCTCTTGAGTTTAATTAGATCCCATTTGTCCATTTTGGCTTTTGTTGCCATTGCTTTTGGTGTTTTAGACATGAAATCCTTGCCCATGCCTATGTCCTGAATGGCAATGCCTAGGTTTTCTTCTAGGGTTTTTATGGTTTTAGGTCTAACGTTTAAGTCTTTAATCCATCTTGAATTAATTTTTGTATAAGGTGTAAGGAAGGGATCCAGTTTCAGCTTTCTACATATGGCTAGCCAGTTTTCCCAGCACCATTTATTAAATAGGGAATCCTTTCCCCATTGCTTGTTCTTCTCAGGTTTGTCAAAGATCAGATAGTTATAGATATGCGGCGTTATTTCTGAGGGCTCTGTTCTGTTCCATTGATCTATATCTCTGTTTTGGTACCAGTACCATGTTGTTTTGGTTACTGTAGCCTTGTAGTATAGTTTGAAGTCAGGTAGCATGATGCCTCCAGCTTTGTTCTTTTGGCTTAGGATTGACTTGGCGATGTGGGCTCTTTTTTGGTTCCATATGAACTTTAAAGTAGTTTTTTCCAGTTCTGTGAAGAAAGTCATTGATAGCTTGACGGGGATGGCATTGAATCTGTAAATTACCTTGGGCAGTATGGCCATTTTCACGATATTGATTCTTCCTACCCATGAGCATGGAATGTTCTTCCATTTGTTTGTATCCTCTTTTATTTCCTTGAGCAGTGGTTTGTAGTTCTCCTTGAAGAGGTCCTTCACGTCCCTTGTAAGTTGGATTCCTAGGTATTTTATTCTCTTTGAAGCAATTGTGATGGGAGTTCACTCATGATTTGGCTCTCTGTTTGTCTCTTGTTGGTGTATAAGAATGCTTGTGATTTTTGTACATTGATTTTGTATCCTGAGACTTTGCTGAAGTTGCTTATCAGCTCAAGGAGATTTTGGGCTGAGACAATGGGGTTTTCTAGATATACCATCATGTTGTCTGCAAACAGGGACAATTTGACTTCCTCTTTTCCTAATTGAATACCCATTATTTCCTTCTCCTGCCTAATTGCCCTGGCCAGAACTTCCAACACTATGTTGAATAGGAGTGGTGAGAGAGAGGGCATCCCTGTCTTGTGCCAGTTTTCAAAGGGAATGCTTCCAGTTTTTGTCCATTCAGTATGATATTGGCTGTGGGTTTGTCATAGATAGCTCTTATGATTTTGAGATACGTCCCATCAATACCTAATTTATTGAGAGTTTTTAGGATGAAGGGTTGTTGAATTTTGTCAAAGGCCCTTTCTGCATCTATTGAGATAATCACGTGGTTTTTGTCTTTGGTTCTGTTTATATGCTGGATTACATTTATTGATTTGCATATATTGAACCAGTCTTGCATCCCAGGGATGAAGCCCACTTGATCATGGTGGATAAGCTTTTTGATGTGCTGCTGGATTCTGTTTGCCAGTATTTTATTGAGGAATTTTGCATCAATGTTCATCAAGGATATTGGTCTAAAATTCTCTTTTTTGGTTGCGTCTCTGCCAGGCTTTGGTATCAGGATGATGCTGGCCTCATAAAATGAGTTAGGGAGGATTCCCTCTTTTTCTATTGATTGGAATAGATTCAGAGGGAATGGTAGCAGTTCCTCCTTGTCCCTCTGGTAGAATTCGGCTGTGAATCCATCTGGTCCTGGATTCTTTTTGGTTCGTAAGCTATTGATTATTGCCACAATTTCAGCTCCTGTTATTGGTCTATTCAGACATTCAACTTCTTCCTGGTTTAGTCTTG
Organism: Pongo abelii; assembly: GCF_028885655.2. NCBI lineage: Eukaryota > Metazoa > Chordata > Mammalia > Primates > Hominidae > Pongo > Pongo abelii. Next base: position 12,077,568 of record NC_071988.2, read on the forward strand.
GGAGAGTGTATGTGTCAAGGAATTTATCCATTTCTTCTAGATTTTCTAGTTTATTTGCATAGAGGTGTTTGTAATATTCTCTGATGGTAGTTTGTATTTCTGTGGGATCGGTGGTGATATCCCCTTTATCATTTTTTATTGCATCTTTTGATTCTTCTCTCTTTTTTTCTTTATTAGTCTTGCTAGCGGTCTATCAATTTTGTTGATCCTTTCAAAAAACCAGCTCCCAGATTCATTTATTTTTTTAAGGGTTTTTTGTGTCTCTATTTCCTTCAGTTCTGCTCTGATTTTAGTTATTTCTTGCCTTCTGCTAGCTTTTGAATGTGTTTGCTCTTGCTTTTCTAGTTCTTTTAATTGTGTTGTTAGGGTGTCAATTTTGGATCTTTGCTGCTTTCTCTTGTGGGCATTTAGTGCTATAAATTTCCCTCTACACACTGCTTTGAATGCATCCCATGGATTCTGGTATGTTGTATCTTGGTTCTCGTTGGTTTCAAAGAACATCTTTATTTCTGCCTTCATTTCGTTATGTACCCAGTAGTCATTCAGGAGCAGGTTGTTCAGTTTCCATGTAGTTGAGCGGTTTTCAGTGAGATTCTTAATCCTGAGTTCTAGCTTGATTGCACTGTGATCTGAGAGATAGTTTGTTATAATTTCTGTTCTTTTACATTTACTGAGGAGAGCTTTACTTCCAAGTATGTGGCCAATTTTGGAATAGGTGTGGTGTGGTGCTGAAAAAAAAATGTACATTCTGTTGATTTGGGGTGGACATTCTGTAAATGTCTATTAGGTCTGCTTGGTGCAGAGCTGAGTTCAATTCCTGGGTATCCTTGTTGACTTTCTGTCTCGTTGATCTGTCTAATGTTGACAGTGGGGTGTTAAAGTCTCCCATTATTAATGTGTGGGAGTCTAAGTCTCTGTGTAGGTCACTCAGGACTGGCTTTATGAATCTGGGTGCTCCTGTATTGGGTGCATATATATTTAGGATAGTTAGCTCTTCTTGTTCAATTGATCCCTTTACCATTATGTAATGGCCTTCTTTGTCTCTTTTGATCTTTGTTGGTTTAAAGTCTATTTTATCAGAGACTAGGGTTACAACCCCTGCCTTTTTTTGCTTTCCATTTGCTTGGTAGATCTTCCTCCATCCTTTTATTTTGAGCCTTGTGTGTCTCTGCACGTGAGATGGGTTTCCTGAATACAGCACACTGATGGGTCTTGAGTCTTTATCCAATTTGCCAGTCTGTGTCTTTTAATTGGAGCATTTAGTCCATTTACATTTAAAGTTAATATTGTTATGTGTGAATTTGATTCTGTCATTATGATGTTAGCTGGTTATTTTGCTCATTAGTTGATGCAGTCTCTTCCTAGTCTCGATGGTCTTTACATTTTGGCATGATTTTGCAGTGGCTGGTACCGGTTGTGCCTTTCCATGTTTAGTGCTTCCTTCAGGAGCTCTTTTAGGGCAGGCCTGGTGGTGACAAAATCTCTCAGCATTTGCTTGTCTGTAAAGTATTTTATTTCTCCTTCACTTATGAAACTTTGTCTGGCTGGATATGAAATTCTGGGTTGAAAATTCTTTTCTTTAAGACTGTTGAATATTGGCCCCCACTCTCTTCTGGCTTGGAGAGCTTCTGCTGAGAGATCTGCTGTTAGTCTGATGGGCTTCCCTTTGAGGGTAACCCGACCTTTCTCTGTGGCTGCCCTTAACATTTTTTCCTTCATTTCAACTTTGGTGAATCTGACAATTATGTGTCTTGGAGTTGCTCTTCTCGAGGAATATCTTCATGGTGTTCTCTGTATTTCCTGAATCTGAATGTTGGCCTGCCTTGCTAGATTGGGGAAGTTCTCCTGGATAATATCCTGCAGAGTGTTTTCCAACTTGGTTCCATTCTCCCCATCACTTTCAGGTACACCAATCAGATCTAGATTTGGTCTTTTCACATAGTCCCATATTTCTTGGAGGCTTTGTTCGTTTCTTTTTATTCTTTTTTCTCTAAACTTCCCTTCTCGCTTCATTTCATTCATTTCATCTTCCATCGCTGGTACCCTTTCTTCCATTTGATCGCATCAGCTTCTGAGGCTTCTGCATTCTTCATGTAGTTCTCGAGCCTTGGTTTTCAGCTCCATCAGCTCCTTTAAGCACTTCTCTGTATTGGTTATTCTAGTTATACATTCTTCTAAATTTTTTTCAAAGTTTTCAACTTCTTTGCCTTTGGTTTGAATATCCTCCCGTAGCTCAGAGTAATTTGATCGTCTGAAGCCTTCTTCTCTCTGCTCATCAAAGTCATTCTCCGTCCAGCTTTGTTCCGTTGCTGAGTGAGGAACTGCATTCCTTTGGAGGAGGAGAGGCTCTCTGCTTTTTAGAGTTTCCAGTTTTTCTGCTCTGTTTTTTCCCCATCTTTGTGGTTTTATCTACTTTTGGTCTTTGATGACGGTGATGTACAGATGGGTTTTTGGTGTGGATGTCCTTTCTGTTTGTTAGTTTTCCTTCTAACAGACAGGACCCTCAGCTGCAGGTCTGTTGGAGTACCCAGCCGTGTGAGGTGTCAGTCTGCCCCTGCTGGGGGGTGCCTCCCAGTTAGGCTGCTCGGGGGTCAGGGGTCAGGGACCCACTTGAGGAGGCAGTCTGCCCGTTCTCAGATCTCCAGCTGCATGCTGGGAGAACCACTGCTCTCTTCAAAGCTGTCAGACAGAGACATTTAAGTCTGCAGAGGTTAGTGCTGTCTTTTTGTTTGTCTGTGCCCTGCCCCCAGAGGTGGAGCCTACAGAGGCAGGCAGGCCTCCTTGAGCTGTGGTGGGCTCCACCCAGTTCAAGCTTCCAGGCTGCTTTGTTTACCTAAGCAAGCCTGGGCAATGGCGGGCACCCCTCCCCCAGCCTCACTGCAGCCTTGCAGCTTGATCTCAGACTGCTGTGCTAGCAATCAGTGAGACTCCGTGGGCATAGGACCCTCTGAGCCAGGTGCAGGATATAACCTCCTGGTGCGCCGTTTTTTAAGCCCGTCAGAAAAGCGCAATATTCGGGTGGGAGTGACCCAATTTTCCAGGTGCCGTCTGTCACCCCTTTCTGTGACCAGGAAAGGGAACTCCCTGACCCCTTGTGCTTCCCGAATGAGGCAATGCCTCGCCCTTCTTCAGCTCGTGCATGGTGCACTCACCCACTGACCTGCGCCCACTGTCTGGCACTCCCTAGTGAGATGAACCCAGTACCTCAGATGGAAATGCAGAAATCACCCGTCTTCTGCGTTGCTCACACTGGGAGCTGTAGACCGGAGCTGTTCCTATTCGGCCATCTTGGCTCCTCCCCCCAGAATATACATTATTCTTATCAGCACATAGAACATCCTCCAAAACGGACATATTTAGGCCACAAAACAAGTCTTAATAAATTTTTAAAAATAGAACATATTAAGTATCTTCTTTGACCACAGTGGAATAAAACTAGAAATCAATACCAAGAGGAGCTCTCAAAGCTATGCAAATACATAGAGATTTTAAAACCACTCCTGAATGGTCTTTGGGTTAATGATGAAATTAAGATGGAAATTTAAGAATTTTTCGAATTGCATGAAAATAGAAAAAAAAAGCAAAATATCTGGGATACAGCAAAAGCAGTGCAAAGAAGGAAGTTTATAGCATTAAATGCCTACATAAAAAAGGAAAGATCACAAATTAACAACCTAATGTGATAAACTAGATAAACAAGAACAAACTAAGCCCAAATCTAGCAGAAGAAAAGAAATAACAAAGATCAGAGTTAAACTAAATGCAATTGAGAATAGAAAAACAATGTAAAGGAACAAAAAAATGAAAAGTTGGTTCTTTAAAAAAATAAAATTGATAGAAAAATAAAATTGATATTAGAATAACCAGGAAAAAAAAAAACAGAAAAGATTCAAATAAGCACACACAGAATCTACAATGAACTCAAACAAATTTACAAGAAAAAAACACACAACCCCATCAAAAACTGGGTGAAGGATATGAACAGACACTTCTCAAAAGAAGACATTTATACAGCCAAAAGACACATGAAAAAATGCTCATCATCACTGGCCATCAGAGAAATGCAAATCAAAACCACAATGAGATACCATTTCACACCAGTTAGAATGGTGATCATTAAAAAGTCAGGAAACAACAGGTGCTGGAGAGGATGTGGAGAAACAGGAACACTTTGACACTGTTGGTGGGACTGTAAACTAGTTCAACCATTGTGGAAGTCAGTGTGGCGATTCCTCAGGGATCTAGAACTAGAAATACCATTTGACCCAGCCATCCCATTACTGGGTATATACCCAAAGGACTATAAATCATGCTGCTATAAAGACACATGCACACGTATGTTTATTGCGGCACTATTCACAATAGCAAAGACTTGGAACCAACACAAATGTCCAACAATGATAGACTGGATTAAGAAAATGTGGCACATATACACCATGGAATACTATGCAGCCATAAAAAATGATGAGTTCATGTCCTTTGTAGGGACATGGATGAAATTGGAAATCATCATTCTCAGTAAACTATCGCAAGAACAAAAAACCAAACACCGCATGTTCTCACTCATAGATGGGAATTGAACAATGAGAACACATGGACACAGGAAGGGGAACATCACACTCTGGGGACTGTTGTGGGGTGGGGGGAGGGGGGAAGGACAGCATTAGGAGATATACCTAATGCTAAATGGCGAGTTAATGGGTGCAGCACACCACCATGGCACATGTATACATATGTAACTAACCTGCACATTGTGCACATGTACCCTAAAACTTAAAGTATAATAATAATGATAATAATAAAAAGCACACACAGAAATGAAAAAGGAGGCATTAAAGCTGATGTCACAGAAATACAAAAGATTGTCAGACTATTATGAATGCATGTATGCTCACAAACTAGAAAACTGAGAGGAAATCGATAAATTCCTGGAAACATGCAGCCTCTTAAGATTGAACCACAAAGAGATGGAAATCCTCAACAGATACATAATGAATAGTGAGATTGAATGAGTAATAAACAAAAGCTCCCCACCCCAGAAAAAAAGCCCAGGATCAGATAGGTTCAAAGCCAAATTCTACCAGACATACAAAGAATACTGGTAACAATATACTGAAACTGTTCCCAAATATGAAGAAAAGAATCCTTCCTAACTCATTCTACAAAGCAAGCATAACCCTGATAGCAAAGCCAGGCAAAGACACGATAAAATAATGAAAATTACAGACCAATATCTCTGATGAATATAGATGCAAAAATCTTCAATAAAATACTAGCAAAAAGCATATCAAAATGATAATACTCTGCAATCAAGTGGATTTTATTGCAGGGATACAAGGATGGTTCAATATTCACAAATCAAAAAATGTAATTCACCAAACAGAATTAAAAGGAAAAACTGTATGATCATCTCGATAAATGCAGAAAAAGCATTTCATAAAGTTGAGCATCTCCTCATGATAAAAGCCCTCAACAAACTAGGCATAGAAGGAACATACTTCAAAATAATGTACAATAAACAATATAGATCAGGTTGGTGCAAAAGTAATTGCGGTTTTTGCCATTACTTTTAATGAAAATGAAAACCAAAGTTAACAGGAGTAGCTATATTGATATCAGATAAAACAGACTTAAATCAACAACAGTAAAAACAAGGTGAAAAAGGTTATTATGTAATGATAATGGGATCAATTCAACAACAAGATACAACAAGACAAAATACATATGCACCAACACTAGAGCACTCAGATACATGAAACAAATATTACTTTTGCCATTACTTTTAATGGCAAAAACCGCAATTACTTTTGCAACAACATAATACAATAAACCTGCAGCCAACATCATAATAAATGGGAAAAAGTTGAAAGTGTTCCTCCTAAGAATTGGAACAAGATAGGGATTCCCACTTTCATTACTCATATTCAACATAGTACTGGAAGTTCCAGCTAGAGCAATCAGACAAGAGAAAAAAATAGAAGGCATTCAAATAAGAAAAGAGAAAATCAAATTATTGTTTGCTGAGAACATAATCTTATACCTAGAAACCCTCAAGACTCCAAAAAACTCCTGGATTTAATAAATGACTTCAGCAAAGTTTCAGGTTACAAAATCGACATCCAAAAATCAGTAGTATGTCTATATACCAATAATAATCAAGCTAAGAATCAAATTTAGAACTCAATCTCATTTACAATGTCTACAAAAAAATAAATAAAATAGCTAGGAATTCATTTAAACAAGGAGGTGAAAGATCTCTACCAGGATAACTACAAAATACTGATGAAAAAAAGATCACAGATAATACAAACAAATGGAAAAAACATCCCATACTCATGGATTGGAAGAATCAATATTGTTAAAATGACCATACTACCCAAAGTAATCTATAGGTTCAGGGTTCTTCCTACCAAATTACTAATGTCATTCTTCACAGATTACAAAAACCAATCCTAAAATTCATGTGGAACCAAAAAAGAGCCTGAATAGCTAAAGCAATCCTAAGTAAAAGGAACAAAGCAGAAGGCATCACATTACCTGGCTACAAATTATACTACAAACCTAAACAGCATGGTTTTGGTATAAAAAGAGACACATAGATCAGTGGTACAGAATACATGACTAAGAAATAAAGCCCCATACCTACAACTAACTTATCTTCCAAAAAGTCAACAAAGACATACACGGGGGATAGGACATCCTATTTAATAAATGCTGCTGGGAAAGTTTGATAGCCACATGTGGAAGGATGAAACTGGATCTCTACCTCTCACTGTATACAAAAACTAACTCAAGATGGCTCAAAGACTTAAATATACAATCTGAAACTATAAAAATCCTAGAAGAAGACATGGGAAAAATTTTTCTGGACATTGGCCTAGAAAAAGAATGTATAACTAAGACCACAAAAGAAAATGCAACAAAAACAAAAATAGATTAATGAGACATAATTAAACTAAAAAACTTCTGCATAGCAAAAGAATAATCAACAGAGTAAACAGACAATCTACAAAATGGGAAAAGTATTTTCAACCTATGCATCTGATGAAGGACTCATATTCAGAATCTCCAAGGAACTCACACAACAACTCAACAAGAAACCAAGTAACCCCATTAAAAAGTGGGCAAATAACTTAAACAGACATTTTTCCAAAGAAGACATATGACCAGCCAACAAACATATGAAAAAGTGCTTAATATCGCTAATCATCAGAGAAATGCAAATTAAAACCTCAGTGAGATACTATCTTACACTAGTCAGAATGGCTATTATGGGAAAGGAACAAAACCACATATATGGTTAAGAATCAGAGAAAGGGAACACTTATAAACTGTTGGTGGGAATGCAAATTAGTAGAAGCTCTATGGAAGAGAGTGTGGAAATTTCTCAGAGAGCTAAAAAATTAGAATACTATTCAACCCAGCAATCCCACTACTGAGTATCTACCCAAAGACAAGAAATTATTATATAAAATTATTATATTAAAAAGAAACCTGTACTTGTATGGGAGCACTATTCACAATAGCAATGTTATTCAATCAACCTAAGTGTCCATCACTGAGTGATTGGATAATGAAAATGTAGTGTGTGTATGTGTGCGTGTGTATATATGTATATACATATATATGTATATATATACACAGTGTGTATATATGCAGTGTGTGTGTGTATATATATACACACATACATACACCCACTACATTTTCTTTGTGTATATACACACACACACACACACACACCATGGAATACTACTCAGCCATATAAAAGAATGAAATCATGTATTTTGTGAAACAAAAATGAAAGTGTAGGCCATTATCCTAAGTGAAACAACTTGAAACAGAATGTCAAATACCACATGTTCTCATTTATAAGTGGGAGCTATACAATTGTACACATGGACATATAAGTGGAATAGTAGATGTCAGAGACCCTGAAAGGTGATAGGGTGAGAGTGGGATGAGGGATGAGAAATTACCTATTGGGTATAATGTACACTATTTGAGTGATGGGTACACTAAAAGCCTGCACTTCATCACTATGCAAAATATCCGTGTAACAAAACTGCCCTTGTACCCCCTTAATCTATAAAAATTTTTAAAAAGCTTACATTTTTTAAAAAATTTAAAAATTGAAAACCAAACATCCAACCAATCAAACAAAATTAAAAGTTCTGCAATAGAGAGATAGTATTGATAACATGCTACATAGCTCAGCTATGATAAATACCTAATTATTTTAACAAAAAATATGACGTAACTATACATTATAAAATTGCTAACATTCAAATACTTTTGACTAAGAACAATGGCAATTTCATAGAGTTCTACCTAACATAACAGTAAGCTGGGGTTAGGGGTTGGTGAGCCCTATACATGTTGGCCAAGGATGTGATAAAAGACAGCTAATTCCTCGTCTTCCATAGAAGGAAATCAGTCAGTAATGCCTGAAACTGACAAGTCCAGAAACAGAAGGGAAAACATGTTAACTCAATATATACAGAGAAATGTCGAAAGGAACAACAAAAGTAATGAGAGCTACTGCTTTCGGATGAGTCCAGTAAACATGGGCAGTGGATGGGGTCAGGGAGAGATAACATATTGTTCTTGTCCTGTTGAGCTACTTGCATCTTCAAATGATATTGGCCACATAACTGTCATAAAGACAAAAACTAAGTTAAAAATAAAAACAAGAACCGCAGTTTGAAGGAAAACTGAGAGCCCTCCTCCAAATGCTGTAAGGAAGCAGTTAGAGCTCTTATGTTTGCTAGATCCAAGGACAGCTGAAATAAATAGCCTAGATTAACTGGAGAGTCAACCAGATGAGTTCACAGACAATTTCTCCTCATGACCTTTTGCTGTACACTCAAAAAGTCTTGCCTATAAAGGGGCACATGTTTATATATCCAAGCAGAGCTTTTCAGTAAGAAGTATAAATAGTCTGTGATAGTTGAAGGAAACATTCATAGTAAATAATTAATTAAGTCAACCTGAAAACCTGAGCTAGACTAAACAATGATGGAGAATGCTAAACGATCAGTGAAAACAACTCATTATTCTACAAAAGTGTGTTTTCCTTTATATTTTGATTTTAGTTTGGTGTCCTACTTAAATATATTGTTTGTGCTAATGTTATATGATTAGTGCTTAGATCCTTTAATATGCTATTCTTATTTTTTATAAAAAGTGCAGGTGACTGTTGAAGCAGGCTTATTTATTTCCCATTCACCATGATTCTGATACTCCCACAGGTTCATATTCCAGAACAATAACTAGTGGCCCATCTAAGACAAGGAGCTTACCCACATTACATGCAGAATATCCAGCAAAAAAAAAAAAATAATAAGTTTCCTCCCAAGAACTGAACTAGCAATACAAAACCATAAAGAAGTAAAAAATACTATCAAGTCAAAGGTGCCTCAGTAAGGGCAACATGATAGTTAATAGATTTACAGGAAATATTTTCACTAGGAGAATATTCCCACCTTGATGAGAGCATTTTCAGTGAAATAATAAGGACTGGAGGCAAGCTGCAGAAGGCTAAAGAATGCATGGGAAATTAGGAATTATAGACACCAAATATGGATAACTTTTTAAGAAATTTGACTATCATAGCAAAAGCAAAATGAGATAGCAGCAGTAAGACATGGTATCAAAAAAAGTTTTCTGTTTTTGTTTTAAGATGAATGTCCTTGTGCATGCATTTAAAAGCTCATAAAAATGACTAAAAAGAGAAAGATTCAACATACATTGGAAGGGAAAAAAGAGAGAAGGAAAGACGGGAGAGAAAAAATAAGGGAGGAAGGATTTAATTAAGTGCTAAGCATTTACACCAGGTGCTGGTAGTTATCTCATTTTTTCTTCATATAACAAACCCCAAGTGTCAGACAAGGAAACTGAGGTTGAGAGAGAAAAGCTACTGGAAGAAATTGAATTCTAAATCCAGTCTGTTTGGGTTCACCGTATACCATACTCTTAAATTCTGTGCCTTAGCACATCACAGGTAACAATTACCCAGGAGTAGCATTCAGTTCTTTTGAGAGCAAAGGGAAATTAGAAAAGGGTACCCATACCATTTCTCGTTTGTTCAAATAAACTATTTCTTTCTCTTTTTTTATTGAGACAGTCTAGCTCTGTTGCCCAGGCTGAGTGCAGTGGCGCGATCCCAGCTCACTGAAACCTCCCCAACCTCTGCCTCCCAGGTTCAAGCAATTCTCCTGCCTCAGCCTCCCAAGTAGCTGGGACTACAGGCGTGTGCCACCATGCTTGGCTAATCTTTTTATTTTTAGTGAAGACAGTGTTTCACCATGTTGGCCAGTCTGTTCTTGAACTCCTGACCTCAAGTGATCTACGTGCCTTGGCCTCCCAAAGTGTTGGGATTACAGGTGTGAGCCACCACACCAGGCCTAAATAAAGCATTTCTAAAAAGCTGAGTGTAGATAAGGGATGAGTTAGGTCAGGACTGACCATAGTTGCATACAAAAGTGTATAAAAACAAAATAAGTGCACAGAGGAATACTCTGCAGGCCCTCCAAGCATCACACATATTCACAGTGAGAATGCACACAAACATTTACTTAACATAGCAGAGCCCCTTGGTATTTGTTACATTCCTTCAACAGAGGGGAAGTCAACACAGACAAAAACTATCAACGCATCCAGCAGACTCATTTACTTCTGCATTTCTGAACTGTTTCTCAGCCCCTGCTGAAGGTGCCCCTGAGACATCTCAACCAACACAATGAAAGGTAAAATTACACACAGCAGATTTGTTAAACCAGGCTAGCACATTCAGAAGGAAATATCACCCCCAAATAGCATTGCCATTAGCAAACAATATAATATTTATTAAGCACTCCACTGCCTGGAATACTCTCTTGTAACCAGTAAAGATTAGGAGTTAAAGGCCATAGGAAACATGAATTTTCCTTTCACAAATACAGACAGGGAGTTCTTTATAGTTTGCATAAGATGAAGTAGTGCATGCTCTGTCAGAGAGGGATCATTTTCCACATCACCTCAACACCGTGTCGTTCAAGCCTCAAGGCCCTTGAGAGGTGTCATTCCAGCTTTCCCACCCTTCAGGTCTTCCTCTAAGTCTAAACACAATCTCTCTTTCAGGAAGTGAAGACAATTGGAAGTGAGTGAAGTTGAGGTTCTTAAAAAATGTGTATATGGAACGTTCCATTGCCAACATTTCCAGAGACAGCACTTAGTCCTGCCTGGCATGTGGGAGGTACCTAATACATGCTTGTTAAGGTTACGAATGAATGACTGGAAGGAGAAATGGATGGGCAGTGTACAACTGAGAACGGAGTGGAGATGAATGCAAAGGAAAAATAAAATAAAAATTAGTAGAGCTGGGTTCTAAACAAGTCAACTCAGTAAAATAAAGGAATTTGAACTTGTTATTTTCTTGTGGCTATCTAACTATAAAGGTAGGCCAGATGTGTGTAACACACTTCACTTCCAGGACCCCTCATCAATGACCATTGAAAATTGGTACAAAATTACTAGAAATTTGTCAACCCTTGTGTGAGATAACTCTGAGGTGTTCCATCCACTTTTATGCTTTTAACCAGAATCCACCTAGATGCTTCAATTCTTTCTTGAGCTTCAAATTCACATGGCCACCATGTTGTAGGGATCTCCACTTGGATGGCTTCCAGGCACTTTAAATTTAGCCTTCAAAACTAAATTAATATTTTTATCTTTCTTAATATTTTCAGTCCCAATCATTGGATGCACCATTCCCTCAACCACCCAAGTCAGAAAATCGGGATTCATGCTTGGCCTTCCCCTTTGCCTCAGCTCTGAGCTCAGCCATTCCATTTTTAAAAGCTTCTGACCCCCTAATCCCACTCTAAACTAGTGCCTTCTTCATTTTTACAACCAGTGACTTCAGCTCATTTTATCTGTATTACTCCAGCGCTCCTAACTTCTTTTCCTGCTTACAGTGTTGCCCGCTCCTACCACCCTCCGACCCATTCTTTGCCTAATATTTCCAACTGCTTCAGTGGTTCCTCCTTCCCTACAGCAAAGCATCCACCCTCTTTACCCATTATTCTGTCCCTCCGTAAGCCAGCCTTCAAGACTCGTCACTATCCATTTGACTTTACAATGTATGCTTTAGTAAATTCTGAATGATTTATAGCTTGTGTCACTCCTCCTTTATGCTTACATAACATTTTAAGCATCATACTGAAATTATCTGTTTCCTCAACCTGATTTTTCAAGGGTAGTGACCATAATGTGCTTCTTCTAACATGTGCAATATCTATCATAATGCACTCAGCATATTATAGGGAGCCAATAAATACTTCTTGAATGGAAATAAACTTTATCTAGCCATGTCATGAAAGTACATTTGTGTCCTGCTAATAGTCTCTGGGTTTATCCTGCCAGACATGTAAAGTCAGTGGCATGACTTTACTCCAAACTGTACTCCAAGATTTCATTTTGGTGGCACCGTAGAAGATGGTAGATTGAAGGGAAAAAGACCATCTTGAAAATCCCATTTTATTCTGCTTTTTCTTTCATGATTCTGATCATAATGTGTAATTGTGTATATATTTGTCTTAATTATTTCTTACCTTATCTCCCAAACAGCCAGTAACTTTTATGGACTGGTCATTTGGGAGATAGTAAGGTAAAGAATAACAATTCCTGCTATAATCCCCAGGGCAGACCTTTGCAATAAAGAAAAGAGAGTCTAAAATAACAGGTTTTATTTTGGATGACAGTAGATGGTCAAGGCATTCATGACTGCCTGCAATATATTTTAAAATGCATCAAAAAATAATGTGGGTTGATTAAAGGCTATAAGAGGGGATAGATTGATAGACATGATATAGCAAGTAGAGTAAAATGCTTATGATAAAATCTAGGTGGTAGGTATGTTGGTGTTGTGCTCACTCTAAAATTCATTCAACTTTTCTGCATGTCTACAAATTTTCATAATAAATGTTGAGGAGAAAAAAAAACTTTCATGACAAGTATTGGCGCTCTCAAATGGAAATAAATGATAAGGAGAAACAAGATCAGGGAATGATTTATTTTCTCTTTTAGTGCTAGCAACAATGCCCACTCCTGCCTCACGCCACAAACCCAGCTGCCACCTCACTCAAGATGGCCAATGGACCAATGGACTGCGTGTATTTATCTAGATGCCATTGGTGGCTCCACCTTACTCTGTCTCAGATCCAAATTCTTAATGAACCCAATCAGTCTGTTTCTAATGACATCAGTAACGTAGAGGTTATTGTTTGAGCAAAGCAGGACAGAGTTTATACCTGTTGAATCCTCTTGTTATTTTGAAACAGGAAGTTGAACTTTCCTGCCTGCAAATGAAACTAGAAACTTCTTCCCTCCAAACCTCCAAAAGGACTGGGTGGAATAAAGGCTTTTTGATTAGAATAACTTTTTTTTTTCAAGTGTGCAAAATACATTTCTTCTTTCTTAGCTGTGTGGCAAGAATCCCAACTTTCTCTAAAATGCTGAAAAGTTACCTGGGAAAACTTCAGCATTGCTCATTAAGAGAAAAATCACATTAGTTGTAAAAGGAGGCTGTTCTGTTTTGTTTTCCAATCTTCTTGATATTTTGGAGTTTAAGAGTTTTCTTCCAAAAATACTACTTAATTCAATGTACCTATTCTCCAGGTTCTCAAACATGGGGACTTCTTGTAACTTCGCAAAGAGAAGGCAGTTGTTTGCCTGGTCCAAGGTGTACACTGACTCTTTCATGCAAATACATCTTTCTACCCCTGTGGCCAAGTACCTTGCTGTTATTGCCACATGTTTATTCAAGTGCTGAGGAAATATTAAATATCACACATTCTCAGCAGAGACTGGACAGTAATTATCAACAGATGGCAGCAGTAGGGGACTGAGAGAGCAAAAGAGTCCTCCCTGCAGGAGGGCTTGTGTGGATCCTCAGTGACTCCTTGGTCACTGACCTGAGTAGATAAGATGAGGTTAATTACCAATTGTCCTCCCCACTTTTCCCATTATCTTAACCTTTCCTAGGCATCTATCTTAAACGACTAATTCCAGGCTCCCTCAGATGCACCAAATGCTTTAACTGTGTCCTGGGATCCTTTTGCCATCTCTTAGAGACAGGAAGCACCATCAGGTGGATTTTAAGTATTTCAGGGAATGTGTAGACCACTGCTTGTAAATGGATATAATTCAATTCGGCTAGTAAATTTAGAAGGCTTGCTCTGTTCTGCACAATGGACAAGCAACACAGGACTATGGAGATAAAAATATATAAAACTGGTACTTGAAGAATTAATATCCAGTGAGGGAGACAATTACTTAAAATACAATCTACTAATTGCAGCCATGGAAATATACACTAAGTATATATCATTTTAAAAATTGTCATAATTAACCCCATCTGGCATAGAAAGCATGGAGGTAAAGGAAACTGTGTCAAGAAAGGCTTTAAGAAGAGGTGATGTCTACTCTGGGCTCATAAATAAGAAAACGTTTATCTACATATGCAACAGGTGATCAACATTCAGCACTGGAGAAAGACAAGATTTCTGCCTCAATAGAGCTTCTAGTCTACTAGGAACAGAAATAATAGGAAGGGAAACTTTCCTAGTGAACTAGGAGGTAAAAGTCATTTCTAGATGGTAGAAAGAATAGCTGGTGAAAAAGCACAAAGTCACGGAAGAGTTGGGCACAGTAGAGAACTGGTTACTGGGTAAATCCAGCAGTTCTTCCTTTTGTCCATACATTTATTAAACAAGTATTCACGCCAGGTCACCATCTCTGATAATGCAAAGTTAAACAAACCTGGCAGTCTCAACCTTCATGGAGTTTATCGGCCATTAAAAAATGGCACATGTATACATATGTAACTTACCTGCACATTGCGCACATGTACCATAAAACCTAAAGTATAATAATAATAATAATAATAATAATAATAATAATAAAAGAAAAAAAAATGACAGACATTGAGGACAATATTTAGTATTTAAGGTCTTCCTTAGTTGCTTATAGAAAGTAAGGTCTTATGTAGAAGTTGGTTAATTTGATGCATGAAAATAACATCTTTTAAACATTTTTTTCTCTTTTAGGTGACTGAGACCTAACAGAGAAGTGAATGAGGAAGACTGGCATAGATGAAGGATTCTACAGACATTCCACCATGGCTTAAAAATCACAGCTAGGGAACAGTGAAAAGAGACATTTGCCACATGGTCCTCACACCAATGAAATACTCTGTATGAAATATTTAAACAAATGTTAAAATACAGAAAATAATTATACCTTTGTACCCATCACCCAGATTGAACATATTTCATGGCTATTGTAAAAAAAGTAAAGCATTACAGTCAGGATTGAACCCCACTTTATACTCCTCCCTCACCCTAATAATTTGCTTGCAATCTTAAACTGTGTTTCAATTTTAGTGCCTAACATTAAACTTTATAATTTTCTAACAAATCTAAAATGACTACTTTTAGCCCCCTCCAAACAAGTCAAGAAATTTATCAGGTTTCAACTACCCATTTAAAGCCCAGTGTCGTCTTCTTTGTTGTTACCTTGACATTTAGTTTTGTATTTTTCTTTTTTCGATGTTTTTCATCTTTAATAAGACCAAGATATTCTGTTCATTTCTGTGCTATTTTTAGTTACAACTATCTCTTCTTACTGTGATTACTTTTCTTCTTTTTTGAGTACATTCCTCATTAGCTTTTTTAGTGAGAGCTGTGGAAGGTAAATTCCCTTAATATTTTCTTGTCTAAAATTTTTAGTTCACCCTCTCTCAAATGATAATTTACCTGGCTATAAAATTATAAACTGACAATTATTTTCTTGTATTATTTTGAAGACATTGTCCTACTGCCTTCTAGCATCTATTCTGATAAGGAGAAATTATTGTACTTTTGTAATAACTTTGTTGTTAATCTATCTCTTCTCTCTTTTAGCTTTAAGGGTTTTTATTTTAATTTTTAGATTTAATATTCTACCATCTTGCTATGATGGTTAGCTTTCTTTTTATTGACCTGACTCAGTTCTCCTATCTTCAACTCTGTGAAATTTACAGCCATTGTACTTTCAAAAACCTCTTTTCTACCATTTTCATAATTTTTATTTTTATAGCTCTTTCTGTATTTATGTAAATTAGTATTATCTTCCAATTTATTAACCGTTTCTGCCTTATTCAGTTTAGAGTGTATTCCATCAATTACTTGTTTTTATTTCTATGATTACATCTTTAATTTCCAACTTAACTTTTCAATTTTTAAAATATACACATGCTCCTGTTTAACTAGTCGCCTGTTTGGGTTCATGATATATTTCTTTATAGATTCTTGGTTATCCCCTATTAATTTTTTAATTTTTTTCAGACAGTTTTATTATTTTTATTTCATTTGCCATGACACACCGAACCATGAATTTTATTGACCGCCTTTAATTTTTTTTCTGTGCTTTGTAACTTTTGTTTATAGGTATATTTTGGATGGGAGGTGTTGTTGTTTCTCTCTGTGGGAGGGAAGGCATCTGCTGCATTTTCATTTTTCCCTCCATGTCCGGCTTTGCCTGCTTTCATTTGGGATCCTGGGAGCCTCCGCCCAGAACTATTCTTATATGGGAGCTAGGAGCCTGTGCCTCCAGAAATACTCACAGATGCAGTCACTGAGACAGGAAATGTGCTTGGCCCATAATTAAAAGGTGTATAACTTCATACAAACTAAAAGGCAGCAGTTCCATCAGCAAGAAGAACCACATCCCAGCACTGTTGAGGAGCAGTGATCCTGGACCACTCAGGTGATTTAATCCCAGTTACCCACCAGAGTCTGACTCCAAGCTCTCCTACCTTTTTGGGAATCGAGAGACCATCAGGGCTCCCTGACCCTCTCAGCTTCATATTTCTTTTCATTTTCTGAACCATAGAAATGTTTATTCTATTTTTGAATCACTGTGGGTTTCTTCCCATTTATCATATTTTATCTACCATTTCTACAACTGGGAAGCAGAAAAGTCAAGTGGTCTCAAAGCAAAAACTTAGCATCTCTAACAGGTCACCTATTCTTCAAAAATCAGATGGTGGCCTAGTCTCTCTTCTCTGTCTTAGGCCATGATTACTCCTCTGCCTGGAATGTTGCTCCCAGCTTCTGCCCTCCAGTTCTTTAAGACTTAGCTCATCGCTCTTCTTTTTCAAGATTTTTTTTTTCACAACAACCTCCACTAACAATGGGAGCAACTCCCATTGTTTGCTCTTTTCCCTCAACAGATTGTGAACTTTGTGAGAGCAGAGATTGGGTTGATTTCATCCCATGCCCTCTCTTAAGTCTCAATCAACATGTAGTGAATGAACAATTAATGAAGCCTTATTTGCTTGAATTTTAAAAAGTCCAAAAACACAGGGCCTTATTTCCACTTTTCCAAAATCTACTAGCAAAGCTAAAAATAAAAAGTGAAACTAAAAGAACTTTTCTCTTAAAGACATCTCAAGCTTCTAAACCTGTACTCAGATGTCCCCAAAATATGTAGAGATTTTGCAATGTCTTCCAGTACCGTGAAATCCTAAGCAGTTTGTTCACCTTGCCATTTCAAAAGATAAATAGGATTTGTGGAGAAATTATGCTAACTTTCTCTGGAAAATAAAACGATTTTTTAAAAACCCACAGGCAAACTTCTGAAAAGCCAAAATCAACTAGTTTCATTTTACATGCAGAACTTTCTACACCTCACTATAAGATAATGTGGATGATTAAATCTCATTAAAATGTAAGAAAATCAAGGTACCACATTTCACCAAGGAATATTAAATATATGCATGTGTGTCTACAAACACACACACATGAATGAGAACTGCATCTTCATGCAACTGAATGAATAAGGGAATGAATGAGAGAATTCAAGCAATAATTACTTTTTAGGTAACCAGCACTTATTCTCCGAGTGTAGAAACAACTTATAGTTCTCCCCAAGCACATTTTGCTCCCAAGACCCCATAAATTTGCAATGCAATTTTTCATTTTAGAATGGTCTCCCATCTTGATTAACTGGATAAGGCTCAGTTTAAATTCTGCCTTCTCTAGGAAGCCTCTGACTTCACATTGCCCTTTTCACACTTCCCTCAGAGCAAGCATTGAAATCATTTTTTCATATGTCCGCCCTTCATCAGGCTGTGGGCCATCTGAGGACCACGTGTATTCAAGCACCAAGTATATTCATCTCTCAATCAATCACACCATAGCCCTGTGCTTGATAAGTGATAGGTAGGAAATAAATTTTGGGTAAATGAATGAATAAAACCCATGAGCAGCACTATTCTGCAATTTATTTTCCATTGAAGAATGAAGCAATAAACATGTTCTACTTTATTGAAAGAGTCCTCTACTAAACACAATCTAAAAGGACTTCTGCAAGAGCATTGCCAACTTTCTGTGTGAATAACATGGTCCTCCAAAAATTAAAATAGGCAACCTCCCCCCTTAAAAATCACCCATTTTACACCAGCAAATAAACACTCAAATGACATGTTTTTCTATTAAAAACTCATGGGTCTTAAATTTCTTTTTAATCACAGGCTTTAGTATTATTACACGTGTTCCATTAACAGGCATATCCAATGAATTCCCTTTCATAAACACTAGTAAGTTCAGTGCAAACCAGCCAGGTGATTAATTTATAATTCTTGACACATTAGGGAGGTGGGCTGGAGGTAAGAAATAGCGAGTAAGTCCTAGGATGGACTGCTTTTCACGCCAACACCACGGACACACACGGAGAAAGGCACACGCAAACACCTGAGCACATGGACACACACACATAAACACACCACCCATGAACACCCACTGTGCTGACTTGGCATTGGATCCAAATTTGACAAACCAATGCCTGAAGGCACATAGCCGAGCCTAAACTGTTGCAGGTTCCTTTTCCTATAAAAATAATAATAATGAATAAAAATATTTGGAACATGGCCAGAGCCTAATGCAACACAATTTCTAAATTCAGTATCCTCCTTCCCCCACACACATACTCCCCATTTGCACCACCACCTCCTTCTTGCCTTTCTATGCAGGCTGCTTATCCTACCTCGAATAAAAAGTCATTTAATAGCTGCTTCAATCTCAGTGTCTAATGCATTAGGCTTCCTCCCTAAACTTCACAGATAGAGATTCATTCTGTGGAAGGCAAAAGAACTTCAGACTGGAATCGAGCAGCCATTAACATGCTGTGTGATGTTAGAAGGGTTAACTCCCCTGTCTGTGCTACATGAGTAAATTTCCACGAGTAAACAAGAGGGTTGGCTGTGATGATTTCTTTCCCTTCTCATTTTTTAGATAATGGTTTAGAGCATGGGCTCTGGAGCCAGGCTGTTCAAATCCCAACCATTTACTTACTAGAGTGTGACCTTAGGTTTGTCAGTTCACCTTTATGTGCTTCAGTGTATTGGTTATTTCTTTGTTAAATAACAACAATGATAATGAGGAAGACTTTGAGGATGATGATAGATACTGCCTCATAGGGTTGTAGTGAAGACTAAATGATATGTTATACACAAAGTGCTTAGAAGAGGGTCTGCTCCATGTAAGCCTCACATGAAGGTTACTTGCTATTACATTATAAAAATTAAGAAATGATTTGTGGAGGTCATACTATTAACTCTTTCTGTCTTATTTCTGTATTTTAAAATAAAAGAGTAATTTCAAAAAAAAAACAACTTTAACACACACTTCTGGTCACATGAGGGGACAGTTGTTCTGCCTAATTGCTAAAACCCATGACTCTTGGACCTTGCAAATCAATTAGGCCTTGTTGAGCATTGCTGGTGCTGCTTGGGAAGGCTGAGGACAAGAGCGGGAGGAAAGCCCAAAGTTAGGAATAAAGTGTGCTGGCAAACCGAGGGGAACTCACACGGAGCCTTCGCCACACAGTCTTTGGCAGCAGGCAAGCCTCTTCATCTCTCAATTTCATGGTCACCAAAAATCACACATAAAAAGCCCAGTGACTAAACGAATATGGAAACTGAATGGCTCAAGAAACCCCGAGATGTGGTCAGTCTGGGTCACCTTCAAGTCATGCTGTGGCATCTCAGGGTGATGGAAGGTCAGTCCCTGTGACCTTCACTGGGGAATATAAAGGAAAGAAAATAATATTTCAATCTCCTGAGCTATTGACGCAGAAAACTTCACAAGAGCTAAATCCAGGTCAGAAAAACAAACATCGTTCAAATCATTCAATCTTCCAATATCCTGGTTCATAAGCAGATTTCCCTCTAAAGAAGTCATTGGAAACTGCTCTTTCAAAAGCAGGTATTTCTTTTCCTTTTATAAAAGTTTGAATACATTGCTTAGCAAGAATAACAAGGAAAAAATAATGTAAACTAAGGCAGGAGGATGGGAGAACAGAATTATTGTCTCTGATCTGTGCATTCAACTGAAACCCAGAGACAGCATGCTCTATCTCTGTTAATTTCCCACCATAACAAAGCTCTGTACTAGAAGCCTGAAGGTCTAGGATCTTAGCCTCAGAATATTTGCTGAAGAGCTCTGTGACCCTGAGAAATCAGTTGACCTCTCTGTGCCTGTGTCATCATGTATTCAGTGAAAATATCAGCTCCACTTCAGCTCATGTGTTCTACGGTTTGAGGCATCTACCAGGCCTGGCTGTTCTGCTCAACCACATAACCTTGACCAAGTCATTTCCCTAAGCTGGTTTTCAGTTTCATCATCTGCAAAATAGGGATAATTATTATTATCTATTTCACAGGGTTAATATGAGGCTAAAATAAAATAATGTGTATGGACAGGTTCCACAAACAACACATATACAAATATAATGGATTCTCATCATGATAGCTAATATTTAATGAATGCTTACTATGAGCCTGGCACTGTTCTAAATTTACCTAAATAAACAGTGCTTTGTCCTATGAGCGAAGTGTAATCATTGCTTCCATTTTATAGATAAGAAATGGAGCTGACTTGGCACAGGTCCTCCGGAAAGCAGAACCTGAAACAAGGGCTTCCTTGGAGGCAGTTTATTTGGATAAGTGATCACAAGAAATGTGCCTGGCTAGTGGGGCTGTAAGGAGAGCAACAGAGATAAAAGCACCTGGGTAGACTCTGCTAGGTCTCCTCTGAGCAGCTGAGTAGAAAGCACCTCAGAGTTGTGACCCAAGGGACAGAAGAGGGGGCTGTTATCCACCAACTTTCGCCCTCCATCGGTGGAGAGTTTCCCTGTGAGATGCTAGAAATTAACCCCGTTGTACATCCAGGTTTGCACGTGTCCTCATCAGAATGTCTGAGTGGTGCCCAGCAGGTACCTCAGGCAGCAGGCAGAGAAGCTGCAGCTTAATTAAGGTGGAATAGAAAGGGAAGTTGAGATAATGCCAGGCAGGCACAGGAGGTGTCTGTTACATCACCCTTTAAAAAACTACTGATTGGCTGGGCACGGTGGCTCACACCTGTAATCCCAGCACTTTGGGAGGCCAAGGAGGGTGGATCATGAGGTCAAGAGATCGAGACCATCCTGCCCAACATGGTGAAACCCCATCTCTACTAAAAATACAAAAATTAGCTGGGCGTGGTGGTGCGTGCCTGTAGTCCCAGCTACTCAGGAGGCTGAGGCAGGAGAATTGCTTGAACCCAGGAGGCAGAGGTTGTAGTGAGCCCAGATCGTGCCACTGCACTCCAGCCTGGGTGACAGAGCGAGACTCAGTCTCAAAACAAAACAAAACAAAACAAAACACTACTTATCACCCATACAACTGTATACAGTGAACCCTAACTTAAATATGGGCTTTAATTAATAATAATGTATCAGTATTGATTCATGAGTTGTAACACATGTACCACACTAATGCAAGATGTTAATAATAGGAAAAACTGTTTAGAGATATATGGAAACTCTCATACTCTGCTCAGTTTATCTATAAAACTAAAACTACCCTCAGAAATGTCAATTTTTTCTAAACTACAGCTCCCCAAATCTTTGGCACATCTAACAGATTGTACCCAGTTTGTTTGTGTTTTTCCTGTGGCATTCATAGCTATCTGATGTAGCACGATTATATTTGTATTTATGTTTGACAGTCCCCACCCCATTCGTGACACAGCCACAACGTTAGAATGCAAGACTCATCAGGAGGAAGACTTGTGTATCTTTTGTTCACTGATATATTCCGTAGCAATGCCTAGTACACAGCAGACACTCAATAAGTGCTTTTTTGATGATTGTGAGTAAATGAATGGATGAATGAAGAACTTGAGTAGCCTAAGAAATTTTGGCAGACTAACTGGAGCATAGAGAACCCAATAGAGATTGAAAATAACCCTCAAGCAAAATAAAGGAATGGAAAAGGTTAAAATTGGTGACTTCTCCTCAAAAGCTAATTAAGGTCTCCTTCTTGCTCTCCCCACCCATAAAATCAGCAAGAAGTTAGCCTGGAACTACCAGTTGCCCAAGGCCAACTGAACAGCCTAAGCCAATGGCAAGGGGTACAAATTTCCAGAAGATGGCAACTTGAGTGAATTTTATCCACAACCCCAGGAGATGATCTGGCAGGAGCCCTTAGACAGTGACTCCAAGAAGAGTTTTACCAACTTTCTCTGAGATTCCCTGCAATGAGTATGCACAGGTCATGAGACCATTCTGATGGTAATGCTAATGATGAGAGTGAGCATAAGAGTAATGGATTCATGCCAAGGGCTTGCTATGCACAGGAGTGCTCTGAGTGCTCTACGTAGATTTACTCATTAATTATCACAGCCTCTGCAGAAGGTAGAATGGCATCCCCACTGCAGTTGAGACCATGTCATGAGTTCAAGGTACTGCTGCATTTTTTTTTCCCAACACACAAGACTTTTTTCACGACCAGCCTCCCTTCATTCAAAATAAGACCCTATGCCTGGATAATGGCTAATGGGACATAGCTTAATCCACTATTAATGTGTGCTCTGGACAGATCAAAGTCCCTTCATTAAGCAGCATTCTCTGATAACATGCAAACCACAAAGCCAACATCAGGAAACATTTCATGCTTCCAAGAGTCTTGGGGAGGCAGAGAAAACAGGTTTGACAGAACAAGGTTGCCCAGGAATTGTGTCTCTATTCAAGCTACATACTTAATTTTAATACAGAAAGTATATGGCATTTTCTGTTCATTAAATTCCTTAATATAACTTAATGGTAAGAATGTATGTCTTGTATTTCATATATTCTCAGGAGTGCTAGGAAAGGGTATTAAGCCACCCAGCAACACTGTATGAAACTAATTAACTAGCAGAATTCACAAATGCTTACAAGGATTATGGTACTACGTGTGGAGGAAAAGAAGGTGATAGAAATAGACAGTTGAAGATGTCTATGCAAATAAGGAAGTAAGTATTCATTCGTATAATTCTGTGGCAAATTCTTGGGAGGGATGTCCCTATGCTTTACTTCATCTCATCATCCCCATGTTATAGATGAGGAAACCGAGGGTCAGGGAGACAAGTAACTTTCCAAGACTCCCCATCCCATGTGAGGTAGAGAAGAAAATCAAGATCAACATTGACTGACTGAGAGTCCAAGCTTTTTCTCAACAACTTATGGCCCTTCAGCAAGATTGCTTTTAAGTGAAAGAAGGATAGAAAAAAAAAAAAAACCTTATGAAATGAGCTAAGGTATCTCCCTTTCTGAAATAGTAGTGTTCCAACAAAACTGATTCTAAAAGCAATTTCTACACAGCAAATTTAAATTTTCTAGTGACCCTGAGATAGAGACATGAGCTAAATGCTTTCATGGAACAAGACAGAAAGATCACAGCAGAAGATTGCCATGGAATGCTTACTAGGTGCTTACCTAGTTGTCACATTCACAAAAAACTTATGAGAGATGCTGTTGTTATTCCCACATTTACACATGAGGCAACTGGGAACAGTGAAGAATAACTTATTTCCTATAGCCACTCAGCTGGTCCCAGTTGGAATTGAAATGCAGGTAGCCTGATAGTAAAAATATGAATATCAACAATGCTTATTAAAAGTTTACTACAGGGGAAGGGCCAAGAGAGCCGACTAGGAGAAGCAGAGGGTTTCGGAGGCTCCCATCAAAAAGATAAGACATAATAAGCAAGTGAATCCTTCACCGGCAACCAAGGTATCCAGGTTATCTCATCAAAATTGAATAGAAGGCTGGCGTGACCCAGGGAGAGAAGGAAGAGCAGCGTGGTGCAGCGGTCTACCTGACAGCCACACAAGAAGAGGAGCCTCCCCTGAGCCAAGGGAGGCGGTGAGTGAGCAGGCTACTGTGCATTTTCCATGGAACTTCCGAACCCACAGATCGGAAGATCCCACTTCTGAACCCACGCCACTAGGGCCTATCCTCCCAACCCCGGAATGTGCAGATTCTTACAGCCTCTCCGCTGGAATCTGCTTAAGGCTAGCGAACTCCTGGGGAGGAGGTGGCGGGGCGGGGTGCGACCAGCAAGGGCTGCGGCTGACTGCTGTCTAAGCCATTTGAGCTCCTTGGGGGAGGGGTAGCAGCCAGCACTGGGATTGGCAACTGCCTAACACGCTAAGCTCTCTGGGCTGGGAAAAGGCAGCACCCGTTTCTATGGCTCCAGGCTGCACTTTTTCCCTGCTGGAGCCAGAGAGGTGGGACGGCTTGGTCCCAAGACTTGTCCCCACAGCCCAACACACCAGCTGTGGCAGTCTTCGGCCAGAGTGCCTTTTCAGGCCTAACTCTGACCCATCCTTCCTCAGTGGGAAGGGCTTCCTCACAGGATCTCCAATAACTCCAGCCAGAAGCTCAGGGACAGAATTTGGACCTCCCTGGGCCTGAACCCATAGGGGGAGGGGGCCTCAGTCGCTGCGGATCAGCAAACTTACCCTTTCCTCCAGGTAGTTCTGAGGACAGCCCAGGCAAGTGGGCCCCCCCCGCCCCAGTGAAACACACCATGCCTACCAAGGGACAAAGTGGTTTGTTACACAGGTCCTGCTCCCCATGCCACCCAGCTGGGTGAGACCCTCCAACAGAGATTGCCAGACATCCTATACAGGAGTAATCCTGATGGCATCAGATTGGTGGCCCTAGAGGTCAGAGGTCCCAGAAGAAAGAGGAGGCATGCATTTTTGGTGCTCTCCAGTCTCCTTGAGTGACATCTCCAGGCATGGGAGCGAATCAGATGAACAGGGCCTGAAGTGAACCCCCAGCAAACTGCGGCAGCCCTACAGAAGAGGGATTCACTATTGAAAGAAAAACAAATAAGCAGAAAGCAACAAAACCAGCTCAACAACAACAACAAAAAGGCCCCCACAGCAGGCTTACAGACCAAAACTAGACAAACTCATGAAGATGAGAAAGAATAAATGGAAATATACTGAAAACCCAAAAGGCCAAAGTGCCTCTTCTCCTCCAAATGATCGCAACATCTCTCCATCAAGGGCACAGAACTGGACGGAGAATCAGATGGACAAATTGACAGAAGTAGGCTTCAGAAGACAGGTAATAAAAAACTATGCTGAGCTAAAGGAGCATGTTCTAATCCAATGCAAAGAAGCTAAGAACATTGATAAAAGGTTAAGGAATTGCTAACTAGAATAACCAGTTTAGAGAGGAACATAAACGACCTGATGGAGCCGAAAAACACAGTATGAGAATTTTGTGAGGCATACACAAGTAGCAACAGCCAAATCGACCAAGTGGAAGAAAGGATATCAGAGTTTGAAGACCACCTTACTGAAATAAGACATGCAGATAAAAATAGAGAGAAAAGATTAAAAAGGAATGAACTAAGCCTCCAAGAAATATGAGACTTCATAAAAAGAAAGAACCTACGGTTGACTGGAGTACCAGAAGGAGATGGGGGGAGAATGGAAACAAGCTGGAAAACACACTTCAGGATATTATCCAGGAGAACTTCCCCAACCTAGCAAGACAGGCCAACATGCAAATTCCAGAAATATGGAGAAAACAATTAAGATACTCCATGAGAAGATCAACCCCAAGATACATAATCATCAGATTCTCCAAGGCCAAAATGAAGGAAAAACTATTAAGGGCAGCCAGAGAGAAAGGCCAGGTCACCTAAAAAGGGAAGCCCATCAGACTAACAGCAGACCTCTCAGCAGAAACTCTACAAGCCAGAAAAGATTGGGGGATAATATTCAACATTTTTAAAGCAAAGAATTTTCAACCCAGAATTTCATATCCAGCCAAACTAAGCTTCATAAGCAAAGGAGAAATAAAATCCTTTCCAGACAAGCAAATGCTGAAGGATTTTGTTACCACCAGGCCTGCCCGGCAAGAGCTCCTGAAAGAACTAAATATGGAAAGGAAAAACTGGTACCAGCCACTGCAAAAACACAAAATATAAAGGTCAATGATACCACGAAGAAACTGCATCAACTAGTGTACAAAATAAACAAACAGCATCACGATGACAGGATCAAATTCAAGCATAACAATACTAACCTTAAGTGTAAATGGGCTAAATGCCCCAGTTAAGAGACACAGACTGGCAAATTGGATAAGGAGTCAAGACCCATTGGTGTATTGTATTGGGGAGACACATGTTACGTGCAAAGACACACACAGGCTCAACATAAAGTGACGGAACAAAATTTACCAAACAAATGGAAAGAAAAAAAAAATAGCAGGGGTTGCAATCCTGGTCTCTGACAAAACAGACTTTAAACCAACAAAGATCAAAAAAGACAAAGAAGGGCATTACGTAATGCTAAAGAGAATAATTCAACAAGAACAGCTAACTATTCTAAATATATATGCACCAATACAGGAGCAGCCAGATTCATAAAACAAGTTATTCGAGACCTACAAAGAGACTTAGACTTCCACACAATAATAGCGGGAGACTTTTACACCTCACTGTCAATATTAGACAGATCAACGAGACAGAAAATTAACAAGGATATTCAGGACTTGAACTCAGCTCTGGATCAAGTGGACCTAGTAGATGCCTACAGAACTCTGTACCCCAAATCAACAGAATATACATTCTTCTCAGTGCCGCATGGCACTTTTTCTAAAATTGACCACATAATTGGAAGTAAAACACTCCTCAGGAAATGCAAAAGAACTGAAATAATAACAAACAGTTTCTCAGACCACAGAGCAATCAAATTAAAACTCAGGATTAAGAAACTTACTCAAAACTGTAAAACTACATGGAAATTGAACAACTTGCTCCTAAGTGACTCCTGGGTAAGTAATGAAATTAAGGCAGAAATCAAGGAGTTCTTTGAAACCAATGAGAACAAAGAGACAATGTACCAGAATATCTGGGACACCGCTAAATCAATGTTAAAAGGAAAATGTGTAGAACTAAGTGTTCTCATCAGAAAGCTAGAAGATCTCAAATCAACACCATAACAGCACAATTAAAAGAGCTAGAGGGGTAAAAGCAAACTAATCCAAAAGCTAGCAGAAGACAATAACTAAGATCAGAGCAGAATTGAAGGAGACAGAGATATGAAAAACCCTCCAAAAAATCAACGAACCCAGGAGTTGGTTTTTTGAAAAAAATAACAAAAATAGACCACTAGCTAGACTAATAAAGAAGAGAGAGAAGAATCAAATAGACACAATAAGAAATGATAAAGGGGATATCACCACTGACCCCACAGAAATACAAACTACCTTCAGGCAGTAGTATAAACACCTCTCCTTGAGGCCAGGAGCTATATTTGATGAGTACTTTCAACACCCAGCACCATGCCTGACACAGAGTAGAATGTCAAGAAATAAATAAATCTGGGGAAAATTCATAGTCAGGAAAGTGGCAAAAAAGTAAAATAAAACATAGAAGTAAATTTGGGGAAAGCGTCTGTCCTATCCCATACCCAATCCCTTGCTCTTACATTCAATATTCACTTACCAGACCCTCAGGTTCCCAGTGTCACCTTCATGGTTTCAAGTTTCCTTCTAGAAAACTAGGGGCCTCAACATGAAGTATAGCAACTGAACCAGAACAAGGTAATTATATCCACCAATCTAGTGAAGGCTGTCTCTGTGCCACACATTGCATTCAAACGTTTACTAAATTATTTTCTCATTTATTCTCACAACAACCCAATGAGGGCTGTGTAATTATCAGCCCCACTGAACATATAGGAAAGCTGATCTCAAACATGTGAAATAGGATAGATAAAGCTTCGAACCTCAAGAGTTAACCTGAGAGCCAGGATGGCTAACCACTCTGTTGTGATGTCTCCGTAGAGCTAGTTTCCGCTTTGTCAAGGGTCTGCAGGTTGAGGAAGGGTGAAAGCAAGTGTGGGGAAAGAAGGTTTTATTATCAGACTGAGAGTCTTAGAATAGAAAATTAAAAGTTCTAGAGTGGAGAGTAATAGAAATTGAGTGTATTCAACCTGCAAATAGAAAGATAAGATAGGAAGTTGCTGCTCTAATAAGAAAGAGAGAAAGGTTGAAGCAGATGGAGTTAGGGAGGAAGGAATCCAAGAAGGTCCCCAGGAGAGGAAGCAATGATATTTTCTTTAGAGGTCAGATGAGTAGAAACAGCTGACAGTTAAGCCTCTGTGGGTGGCTTCCCCTCATTAGGACTTTTGGAGCATTTGCTAACTGCTCAGCTCCCTCACACATGTTGCTGCATGAGACGTTTACACCCACCTGTGGCCTGTGCAGGTATTATTGTCTGGTGTTTATGTGCCTGTGTGTGAGTTTGTGTTTATGTCCGTGTGTATGTATGTGTGTGTGTGTTTGTCTGTGTGTATTCTGCAATGAAGAAACACAGGTTCTTAGAGAAGTTTAAAAAGTGTACAAGATTGGATGAAACATAAATTAATTGCAAGAAAAAAGAAAGACATCAAATCTGGTAAGGTGCTGTCCTGAATAGTGTAATCTGAACGTTTGTATTTCGACATCCAAACCTGATAATTCTTATCTGACAATTTGGGGAGACAGAGTCCATCAGTAGCTACTCACATCTCAGATTAATCAGCTATCTTGAGCCAGATCCTGTTGGACATGGGTGCTGAACGGCTGCAGTTTCCTGGGGCTGGGTCCTCTTGACAGCCTGGGTGTCAGAGCAGGAACCAAAAGGGGTAAAACAGCACTAGGGGTAAACCAGGAAGGCAGTGTGGTATGATGGCCAGAGAAGAGTGTTAGCTTCAAGAACAGAGAGATCTGGGTCCAGATCCTGACTCCTCTAGGAACTGGCTGCGTGGCCCAGGCAGGTTGCTTAACGTTCAGCATCTCAGCATCCTCAACTGTGATGTGGCTCATGACGCCTTCCTCATGGGATTAGTGTGAGGACCATCGGTCCCATGTGTGAATGCTCAGGCACATAAAAGGTGCTCACAGTGCTGCTCACCATCTTAGCACAGGTCTTATCATTGTCCACTTCACCAGCTTTGCCATGAAATTGGAAGGGCCAGAATTCCTGAAAAGAACGATGGCACGTCATCTGTGTGCTTGTGCCTGTGTGTTTTGTGTGTGTGTGTGTGTGTCTGTTTTTGTGTGTTTGCCCATGTATATGTGAGTGTGTGTTTATCCGAGGGTGTGTCTTTGCCTGCATGTGAGTTTGTGTATGTCTGTGTGTGTGTCTGTGTGTGTTTGTATGTGTGTGTTTGTGTGTGTCTGTGTTTGTGTTTGCCTATGTATATCTGTGTGTTTTTCTGAGTGTGTGTCTGTGCCTATGTGTGTTTATGTCTCTATGTGTTTGTGTACATGTATGCTTGTATGTGAGTGTGTGTATGTCTCTGTTGTGTCTGTATGTCTGTGTGTATTTGTGTATGAGTTTGTGTGTGTCTGTGTATGTGTCTGTGTTTGTGTATGTGTGTGTTTCTGTGTATCTGTGTCTGTGTATGAGTTTGAGTATGTCTCTGTGTGTGTCTGTGTGTATGTTTGTCTGTGTGTATTTGTGTCTACACCTGTATGTCTGTGTGTGTCTGTGTATGTGTTTGCGTATGTATCACTGTGTGTACGTGTGCACAGTGCTACTCAATAAAGAACATTGTTGTGGTTAGGGTATGTCCCCCAGATTTCATGTGTTGGAAACTTAATCCACAATGCAACAGTGTTGAGAGGTAGGGCCTTCACCCATTGATTAGGCCATAGGAGCTCTGCTCTCATGGCTGAATTAATGTTTTTATTACAGAAGTAGGTTAGTTATCAACACTGGGTTCCTGATGAGAAGATTCCTTTTCCTCTGTCATGTGCACTTTCTCACCCTATGCCTCCTGCTGTGGGATGATGCCGCAAGAAGGACCTCACCAGAGGCAGGCCCCTTGACCTTGGACTTTCCAGCCTCTAGGATCATGAGAAATACATTTCTTTTTATTATAAATTACTCAGACTGTGGTATTAGGTTATAGCAACACAGAACGAACTAAAATAACCATCTCCCTCTGTTATCTGACTACCTTGCAAGGCCCAGCTTGAAAGTGTGTGAGGATTCAAGATAGAGATTATTACCGCAATTTTTGGAAACAGAACAAAGGCTGACCTCAGGTGGAGGGAGTGGTCCAAGGGCTCTCAGATAGGAAGTGTCAGAGCTAAAACTACAAACTCCTTCCAGCTTCTCATTCCAAGATCTTTTCTGAGGCCAGAACCTGAGAAGATGGTGAGGCTTTGCTTCCAAAAAGGCAGCACTGGAAGTGGAGAGACAGAAGATGGTGGTAAAGATGTCATTGGAAAAATGTTACAGTTACCAACTCAGGCAAGAGCCACCTATCTCTGCTGAAGTGAATTCTCTTTTGCTTAAGTGTTTAAGGGGATTTGAATGTTAGCCCAGCTCCATCACTGAACAGAGCTAATTTGTGCCTAAAAAACAAACGATGCTGCCTCCTTCACAGGAGCACAAGGGACCCCAATACTGCCTCCTCCCCTTCTCTGGGAAAGCAAGACTCAGCCTCGGTGTTCCAACCTGGAAAATGGGAGAAGGAAGGGAAAGGGGTGGAAATAAATGAGAAAATGTAACATATGTTTAATCACATATTTGCTAAAGTGCCAGGCACTACTTCAGTGTCCAAGAATATAGCAGAAAATAGGACAGTTTACACTCCAATGGGAAATGTGTGTACCCTGTCTATACTGTAAGCACCTTATAAATGCTCCATAAATTTTACCTATGGGAAGAAAGAGCCATGGAATCAAGTACGGCACAATTATTTGTTTTCTCCCATTGTATTTCCTCCCCCTGTTTGAGTCACTATTTCTGCCTCCCACTAAGTAAAGCTAGAATCACTTTTGATTTATATTTACAGAACAGGGGTAGCATAAAGAAATGACAGAGACCAGCCAATATGCTCAGCATACAAATATATCTTTTCAACTTTGTATTTGAGTTTAAAACCCCACAATCCTCTGTTCCCTGCCCTCAACACACATACTAATAACTAATTCCCCCAAAAGGAAATGTCATCTGCTAACTAGACAGGATACTTCCCTGTAGTAGGGGCAGCCAACTCTTTCTGTAAAAGGCCAAATAGTAAATATCCTAGGCTTTGCCAGCTTTGGGACAAAATCAAAGATATTATGTAGGTACACTTATCACAAGTGAGAAAAACTTTTTCAGAAGTTGTTTGTGGATGAAATTCAAAACAATAATAATTGAGCGTGTTTTTGTATCATTGTATGAGAAAAAAAGTAATTCTTTTTTGAGGGATAACATTTTGCTTAATTGGGGATTAAGCACTAAAGTTAGCCCTAATGCCTTGTACCCCCATTGTATCTTGAAAGGAACTAACTTGTTTTTGATTTTACAGGCTCATAAATGGAAGGGATTTGCCTTGTCTCAGATGAGACCTTGGACTTGGACTTTTGAATTAATGCTGAAATGAGTTAAGACTTTGGGGGACAATTGGGAATGCATGATTGTGTTTTGAAATGTGAAAAGACATGGTATTTGGGAGGGGCCAGGGGCAAAATGATATGGATTGGCTCTGTGTCCCCAACCAAATCTCATCTCCAATTGTAATCCCCATGTGTCGAGGCAAGGACCTGTAATCCCCATGTGTCTAGAAAGGGACGTGATTAGATTATGGGGGCAGCTTCCCCCATGCTGTTCTCATAATAGTGAGTGATTTCTCATGAGATCTGATGGTTTTATGTGTTTGAAAGCTCCTTGTTTTTGCTTCTCTCTCCTGTTCTGCCATGGTAAGACATGCTTGCTTCCCCTTCACCTTCTGCCATGATTGTAAGTTTCCTGAGGCTTCCCCAGCCGTGTGCAACTTTGAGTCAGTTAAACCTCTTTCCTTTATAAATTACCCAGTCTCAGGTAGTATCTGTATAGCAGTGTGAAAATGGACTAATACAGGACCAAACCTTAAATATATAAGGAGGCAACTTTAGGCTAAACTTAATTTAATAGTGTGATCCATTAGCTAATGCTATGAACTTAATATTTGTGTACCCCCAAAATTCATATGTGAGAACCATAACCCCCAGTGTGATAGGATTAGGAGGTGGGCCTTTCAGAAATGATTAGGTCATGAGGGTGGAGACCTTGTGTATTAGTCAGTTCTCACACTGCTAATAAAGACATACCAGAGACTGGGTAATTTATAAAGAAAAAGAAGTTTAATGAACTCACAGTTCCACATGGGTGGGGAGGCCTCACAATCATAGTAGAAGGCAAAGGAGGAGAAAGGCACGTCTCACATGGTGGCAGGTAAGAGAGCATGTGCAGGGGAACTCCCGTTTATAAAACCATCAGATCTCATGAGACTTCTTCACTATCACGAGAACAGCATGGAAAAATCCCTTCCTCATGATTCTATTACCTCCCACTAGGTCCCTCCCATGACACATGGGGATTATTACAATTCAAGGTGAGATTTGGGTGGGGACACAGCCAAACCATATATCACCCTGTGAATGGGATGAGTGCCATTAAGAGAAGAGACACCAGAGAGCTTGCTGTCCCTCTCTCTTCTCCCTGTCATGTGAGAATAAGAGAAGATGGCCATCTATAAGCCAGTAAGTAGGACTTTACCAGAATCTGACCATGCTGGTACCCTGATATTGGGCTTCTCAGCCTCCAGAGCTGTGTGAAACAAATATCTGTGTTTAAGCTACTCAGCTTATGGTATTCTGTTATAGCAGCTCAAAATAAGACAGCAAAAAATGCTCTTCATATTTTAAATGGTTGAAAAAAATCAAAAGAAAAGAATACATTTTCAAAGATGAAATATATAAAATGTCACCACAAATAAGCATTCATGGATGAAATTTCAAATCAATTTTGATGGGAGGGAGGGAGGGGAGAAGGGAGGGAGGAGAGAAGAGAGGATGTAGGAGAAGGGAAGAGGGAGAAGGGGGAAAGAAGAAAGTCAGGCCTTTAAGGACCTTCTATGTGCCAGGTCCTGTGCTAATGTTTTACACATATTATTTTATTTAATCCTAATAATCCCATAAAATATGTGTTATCCCCATTGTACTGATGAGCAGAGTATAGCTCCAAGAGGTTACAAGGTAGGTCCCACCTCAGAGCCAGGGAGTGGCAGAGACCAGCCTCCCACTGAGGGGAGTTTAACTCAGAAGCCCATGTTCTTTCCACCTCTGCCTGCTTCCTCAACCTGTCAAATCCACAGCTCCGAGTGCGAGTCCTTGTCAACATCGTATTTTTGTTTGCTTGTTTGTTTTGGAGATCTTCATAGATAACCCCATTTCTGTGGAAGCCACACCTGAGCTCATCCAATATTTTTCTGGAAAACCAGGGAAAGAGAACATTTTAAAATTCAAGCAGTGACCTGGCACTGGAAAGTGTTTGAAAAGAAAGAGCTCTTTGTCACCATGGTTGCACCATGGACATAATCTCATTTTCAGCTAATCAATTCATATACAGTAAAAAGCCTAATGTGATTCCTCATTAGCCAAGGGCTATAAAGAAGCTGGTTCCGAGGCTGCATTAAATCCCAAAATGGCTGGCACCTCCCGCTCAGCGATTATCAAATTGGCTGGCATTAATCATTTTTAATGGCCAATCTGTGTGTGTGTGTGTTTTTTTTTTTTATTTTAGAAAGAAAAAAAAAATGGTGGGCATGTGGGGGAGGAAAGAGAGCCTCATCTGATTACTGGTGTAAAAGAAAACAAGCAGGTTTAGTAAAATCTCATTTAAAAAAAAAAAAAAAAGTGGGAATTAAGAGAAAGGCAAAAATTTTAAAAAGCCTGAATCACTTTTGTCAGGTATTTAGCTGTGACCAGCAAAACAGACCATCAAGAGGGGGCCTTTCAGCAGAGGTCTGCAGTTGGGGGACCATCAATGGCCCCTTTATTTGTGAAAGATGGATTATTTTAAATAAATTACAGAGCACTTTCGCTGAATAAACAGCGCCTCGGTGGCTGTGGGGCGCTGCACACGCTTAATTGCACCACAGAAAATCCTAAATGACTCTTGAGCTGGGGGCTGGCCTTTGATTTCGCTGATAAGACCTGAGTCCTCAGGCCGGCCTGGACAGTTTCTGGCTGAAAGGCAATGCATGGAGAGGAAAACAGCGAGCTTAATCGGGAATATATACTTACAATATTTCGGAAAACCGCAGTGATGGAGGATTCCCAAAACTGCACAAGGCTGCCTCAGAAGTGAGCCATCTGCGTGTCATTTTTATTTGCATTTGATATGTTAAATGCCCTCAATGTTTATGGTGTGGAGGCCCACTCAAACATAGCAAAGATTCTTCAGCCAAAGCAAGAGGATATTCCCTCCCCTCCCTTCCCTGCTCACTCATTTCTCCCAATACACACACACGTGCACATCTCCCCCCTAGAAATCCTCTCACTGTCCTTTTTCTGGCCATAAAGTCTACCATGAGAATTGCACCTAAATCGAGATTTTTAGATGCCTTTTTTAAAAGTTACAGCACAATCTGACCTTGTTTTAGAAACAGGTTAAAGTGATTTATTATGTGCTGACCAGGAGTGACTACAGGCGGGAGTCAAGCTAAGGCTGGAAGCAGGAAAGGGCATTTGAAACCTACCTGAGGAGACTAGGATCAGGCAAGGATCCTGGATGTGAGAGAGGATGAAGAGTTCTAAGCATGAGCAAATCACATCAGGAGAACAGGTACCACTATGTTTTGTGGGAGGCAAGGGGTATTAATTTTGACAGCCATTATTACAGAAAGTAACATGACTTGCAACTTGCTAATATTCCCAAAATTGAATTGCAACAAGCAAGCAGCTACCAGTTGCCTTGATAAAGAGCCATAAAAAATAAATAAAAAAAGATGGATACAGTCAAGCCTCACAAAAATCATAGAATCTGGGTTTTCTCAGGAGAGTTTCAACACATACTACTTTAATAAGGAGCTTACCACCCTCCCCCAAAGGTAGCTGTGAAATTCTTCCCCAAAGGTGACACAATTAATTGCATTTGCAGTTAACACAATTAAACTGTAGCTGAAAGACTGGCCGGCACCCAATAAATCTCAAATGTTCAGAGGGATAATCAGGTGGATCAGTCATCAGGTTGCACCACCTGAGAAAGTATACAAAAGCCCAGGATCGTGGGAAATGATGAGTAATTAATGATGGTGAACAAGGCAGCCCAGCAATTTTCATTTAGCTGTCACAATTATTTCAAGATCTCTTTTTTGAGAAGGAGTTTCGCTCATGTTGCCCAGGCTGGAGTGCAATGGCATGATCTCAGCTCACTGCAACCTCCGCCTCCCAGGTTCAAGCAATTCTCCTGCCTCAGCCTCCCTAGTAGAAGGGATTACAAGCATATGTCACCACATCCGGCTAATTTTGTATTTTTAGTAGAGAGAGGTTTTCATCATGTTAGTCAGGCTGGTCTCGAACTCCTGACCTCAGATGATCCACCCACCTCGGCCTCCCAAAGCGCTGGGATTACAGGTGTGAGCCACCGTGGCCAGCCCAAGATCTCTTCTTATCATTTAACTTTGCATATCATTTAATTTTGTACAGAATTGTAAAGACGGCTTTAAGGATGTTCATTTTGAACTTGTAGTTAGCTAATGCCCCCAGAGGCTGGCCTACTAGCTCCTCACAGTACATCAACCGTGAGTGCCTAATCTTTCTTCCATAAATCAGTGGGACTGAGTTAGTTAATAATGATGGTTACACTCAAAGAACTCGAGGTAGACAAGTAAGACACATACATAAGAAAATTTAACCTCTCCAAAAGGGTGCTAGTCAGGAACTGTAAAATCCATAAAGTGGGTACAATCTTGGACAAGTTACTTAAATTCTCTGAGAATTAGATTCCTCATGTAAAACATTAGGGAGAATGCTATCCAATTCAAAATGTTGATTTTTTTTTTTTTTTTTTTGAGACAGAGTCTTGCTCTGTCGCCCAGGCTGGAGTGCGTGGTGCGATCTCGACTCACTGCAAGCTTCGCCTCCCGGGTTCACGCCATTCTCCTGCCTCAGCCTCCCGAGTAGCTGGGACTACAGGCACCGGCCACCACGCCTGGCTAATTTTTTTGTATTTTTAGTAGAGACGGGGTTTCACCGTGTTAGCCAGGATGGTCTCTATCTCTTGACCTGTGATCCGCCCGCCTCGGCCTCCCAAAGTGCTGGCATTACAGGCGTGAGCCACCGTGCCTAGCCCAAAATGTTGTTTTTAAGATTAAGAAAAAAACATGATAAAATCGCCAATGGTATACACCCAATAAATATCTAGATTTAAAAAAAAATTGCTGTAAAGGAAGTGCTTTTGAGACACAAGTCTTATTCAAGAGTTCTAGGGTGCTAGAGGAGCAGTTAGCTTCTAAATCGTAGAATTTGTTCTGTGAGGAAAGGGGAGCTACAGGTGGATTTTGTATTTAGCAGCGAGTGGCCTTAGCAAAGCTGGTACTATCTCCGCAATCTGCTGTGCACAGAAAAGGAAAGCAGAATGGGAAGTGGAAGCAGACATATGGATATTTTGTTTTTATTATAATTGTCTAGACATGAAGACAAGGAACTAGATGGAGAATTTTCAGTCTGATTTAAAATCAAAGAGCCAGTGGCAACAGGAGGCAAAGGATAGGAGAAAGTCAAATCCGAACATGGAGTTTGAAGGCTGGGGGCTGGAAGAATGTACAATTGACCGTTGAACAACATGGGTTTGAACTGCATGTTCCACTTATATGCGGATTTTTTTCAATACGTATGTTGAAAAATATTTTGGAGATTTGCCACAATTTTTTAAAAGTCACAATAAACCACAGACTAGAAATGTAGAAAAAAATAAGAAAAATTAACTATATCATGAATGTATAAAATATATGTAGACACTAGTTTATCATTTACTACCTTAAAATATACACAAATCTGTTATCAAAAGTCAAAATTCATTAAAATGTACACACACAGAGACAGTATATGGTACTATTTGCAGTCAAGAGAAATGTAAGCAAATGTAAAGATGCAGTATTAAATGTAAAGATGCAGTATTAAATGTAAATGTAAAGATGCAGTATTAAGACACAACTGCATAAAATTAACCGTAGACTGCATAAAAATAACTGCATAATTATAACTGTAGTATACTACGGTGATAATTTTGCAGCCACCTCCTGTTGCTATTGTGATAAGCTCAAGTGTTTAAGTACCCACTTGAAACCCCATGTGCCACTAATCATCTCCATGTGAGCAGTTCATCTCTCCAGTAAGTTGCATATGGCAGTAAAAAGTGATGTCTCTGTTCCCATGTATTTTTCATCGTGTTTAGTGCAATACCATAAACCTTAAAAACACCACAGGACACATACCAAGTACTACTAGGGATGCTGGAAGTGCTCCCAAAAAGCAGAGAAAAGTTATGACATTACAAGAAAAAGTTGAATTGCTTGATATACACCATAGATTGAGGTCTGTAGCTATGGTTGCCTGCCATTCCAGACAGATGATTCATCTTGTAAACAGAGACATAAACTTTATGATATCAATAAATACAGTACAGTATTGTAAATGTAAGTTCTTTTCTTTATGCTTTCCTTAATAGCATTTTATCTAGCTTACTTTATTGTAAAAATACAGTATATAATATATATA
This sequence comes from Pongo abelii, assembly GCF_028885655.2. Lineage (NCBI taxonomy): Eukaryota > Metazoa > Chordata > Mammalia > Primates > Hominidae > Pongo > Pongo abelii. The sequence goes on from NC_071988.2 coordinate 12,115,503, forward strand.
ACATACAAAGTATGTGTTAATCAATGGATTATGTTATCCATAAGGCTTCCAGTCAACAGTAGGCTACTATTATAGTAGTTAAGTTTTTAGGGAGTAAAAAGTTATACATGAATTTTTAACCATGTGGGAGGTGGTTACTGCCACTAACCCCAGTGTTGTTCAAGGGTCAACTGTATTCATTTGCTCATTTATTCAAAGTACACTTAATGAGCACGTATTATTGCCAGATACTATGCTACAGGATATAAACAAAGAGCTCATATTCCGTGAAGCCTAGTAACACCACACAAAGCAACTGTGAATATGGCAGTGTGAAATTCTGGAAAATGGGACCTAGTCCCCCAGAGGTAAGGCAAAGTTGGAGCTGAAACTAAAAGTTTCCCTAGGTGGAGATGGAAGGAACGTCATCTAGGCATAAGGAACAGCATGTACAAGAACATGAAGACATGAACTTGAATGTCATATTTGGGAAACTTGGAGAAGTTCAAGTGTAGTTGAGTTCTAAGTTGTACGATCAGGAAAGTGAAGCTGGAGAGAGACAAATGGGGACCAAATCATGACGATTCTTATGCATCTTGACAAAGAATGTAAATTTTGCCCCATAGGCCATAAGAAACTTAACAGAGGTTTCCAGTGTTGTAAGCAGGCCAGCATCTTTAATAGAAATAAAAGCCTTGGGATAAAGAGCTAATACCAAAAATAAATACATGTATATATCCAAATGTGTATACATATATGTCTATATATACACACATATACATACATATATACACACATATACATTTATATATTTGTATACATTTATATATACATATAAATATTAAATTTATATTCTAACATAGCTGTATAATATAAATTTATATTATATTTATATATAAAATAAATAATATATATTTATATATGTATATACATGCTTAAAATAAAACTATATATTTATATAAATTTAAATTATATATAAATTTAAATTTATATATAAATATAGGAATATTATAGAGAGTTTGATTTTAAGTGTGTTGAATTGGAGGAGTCACCCAGGCCGTCCATGGGGAAATGTTCATTCAGTTCATAGTTACAGAAGTAACTGGTCTGTTGAAAGATGATTTCTGAAGTTGCTGCATAAAGGTAACTGGTAAAGATTTCAGAATGGCTATGACATTCTGGGGAAGGTACAAAGCAAGAAAAGAAAAGGATCCTCAACTAAGCTATGTAAACCCTACATTCAAGAAGGCAGACCAGCCAGCCAAAAAAAGGTAGAAGGAGAACCAGCACACTGTAGTGGTAAGGAAGCCAAGGCAAACAGGAAATCGGTAGCCTTAGGTTAATCAGAGGATGAAGATGGAGCTAATAAAAGCTGCTCAAAGAACCCGTGGTTAAGAGAGTCTGCAGGATGCTGAGCTTGGCAAAGGGAAAGAGACTGCAAGAAAGGAAGTGCCCAAAGTAGAAGACACACTCCCTCCCTTAAGAAACACAATGTTTACCTGGAAAAGCATGGTTAATCTTCTTTCTAAGATAACAATTAATAAAAGCCAAGACATAGCTAACTCTGTGGTATGTGGTACATTTTATAAGAGTTGCAGAAAATCTGAGAAGGGCAAGTTTTCACATCAAGGAAGGTTTCATGGGCGAGTCTGACTTGCCACGGCCTTGAAGGACAGCAAAGAGCTGGCTGGGGAAACGAGACTACAATAGCCTACTCTAGCAGAAGGAAATTCCTAAGCTAAGGCTGAGAATCAGGAATGAGTATGGTGTTTTAATGGGACAGCTAGGAACCCAAACTGTCTGGTAGATCATCTGAATTTGGAAATGATAGGAAACAAGAAAGGATAGGTTGGAATGGGCTAGAATATAAAGAACCTTGAACAAGTCAGGTAGGAAAAATTGTGTTTGACAACCCCACCTTAAGTAGAAGCAGACAGACTATCACATGTATTTAGCTCCACCTGAGCCAGCTCATAGGCCTCCATTTACTCATTTATTCACTCATCCATCCAGTAAGTGATGAGCCAGAGGTTGAAGACATGAAGTTCGGGAAAGCTCAAGAGGTCTGAAATCCTCCCCACTCTTCCTTCCACCATAATTTGAGTGCCAGCCCAGGTCAGACACCGTACTAGAATTTAGGTCTACAAAGCCCAACACAAGCCACAGTCTGTCATCAGCAGGATCCCCTATAACTGTGCTTCTTCTCTGAACATCCCATACATATTTTGCTCTAACTAAGGCCTGGCTCTTCCCTAAGGACACTGCATTGCTTTCCCTGCAGTCTGCTCAATGGTGGCTGTTTCTCTACTAAACCCTCTAGGGCTAAAGGAGGAGTAGGTGTCCTATTTGTTCCTTATTGCTTCTTCAAACCACTGTCTTTTTCTCTTCCCCCACACCCACCATTTCCTGGAAATGTAGGCCATCAGCACACACCACCCCCATCCCATCGTTTGGAGACCCTTGGGACTACTCTCTCCCACTCCCAGCCATTACTTGATGAGACTGGCTTCTGGCTTGCTGTCTCTTTTCCTAGCATTACTGTCATAATTCTTGTCAGTTATCCCCACACATAGTCCTTCTAATAATGTCTCTCCATTCCCTAGCCTCTTTTCCTCCAAGATCTTGTCTTCCATCTACCTCAGACATCTTGAGACCCTATCCTGATCAATTGCCGTAGCCCCTTTCTAGTCTCAATTTCCTCTTACCCTCTGCCTCCCCATGGCTCACCTCACTGTCTCTAGTGTCCATTCTCCAGTGATTCTTCGCAGTTTCCTCAGTTCCCATCTAGCCTTCTAGCCTAACTTAACCTCCATAGGCTAAGTCAGAAGTCTTTAGCCTCTTTGCTCTCCTGGCCTCTGTTATAGTCACCTGGAAAAACCCAAGCCCCAGTTAGACTGAATTCTGCCTTGCACTGGGAAGTTGAATGTGGCTAGGGAAAAACACAAACCATGGTGATGGGTCCCACTCGAAGTATATGACAGCCATTCCCAAGCATGTCTGTGATGCTGCCTGGCACACCTACGACATTTCTCTCTGGTGTCCATTCTTCTACTGTCCTGAACAACCTACCATGCCTGCTTCTCCCTTCTGAAAACCCCAAACCTTCCATCTCTCTCATTATGCTCAAATGATATACTTAACACCTTATCTCACTGAGAAAATAGAAACAATCAAAAAAGCACTTCCACACACACTCATCATCACATCTACCGATCTGCCGGCAGATGTACGCAAATATTCTGCCTCTCCCACTCTCTGAAAGAATGCCTCAGCCGTATTCCTAGCTAGGGTCAAGCTAGTCTTGGGATAATCACCCAGGACTCTGGTGATCCTGAAACATTTCCACCAGGAGGTGGGATGGGGAGGATGGGAGGCTCTGTCAGGCAGAGGGAAGAGAGTGTGCAAGTGTAGAGACATGCTGGGGAGTGTCTAGGGGTCAGTATGACTGGACCATGCATGGGTGGCTTCCAGTCCAGTGGCGCACAAGCAGGTCTATGTTGTGAGGGGTTGAAGTATTCCAAGCAAAATGGGGAACACACAAACATGGGAGTCAAGCTGCCTTCATTTTAAAATGAAGCCTCAGCTTTGCCACCTAGAAGCTGGCTACTTTAGCAGAGTTTTTCATCTTGAAGGACAGGAGCTGTGTTAGTCTTGTTTACTCTGCCTTTCCCAGTGCCTGCAATACAGCAATATTGCTACAGAACATAGAATGGCATCCAAAGTCACATCACCAGATTGGACTTCTGGTGCCAGCCTTTCCTATCTGTGTGACTTGAGGCAAACTATTTACTTGTCTGAGCTTTTATATCCTCATTCGTAATACGGGGCTAATAACAGTACTTTTCCCTTACAGCATTGAAGTGTGAAATTCGGTATGTGCGTAAGACATAAGCACAGTGGCTGACAATTGCCGTTCAATAAGTGCTACAATATTATTGTTTCAGGGCTCTATAATGGTGTTTTTTCACTGAATGATCATCAATTTCTTCCTGTAATGCAGCTTTCTTAAGCCCTACCTCTAGCAGTTTTGAGGATAAACACTTTATAAGTAGCTGAGCTAAGTGTGTCACATAGTAGGTTCCTTTTCATTCTTCTTCTCCTATTTGTTTTACCACTTAGCCAAAGACCAGCAGCTATCACTACCCTTTTGTGGGTGACAGGCTTTTATTGTGGGCTTCTAAGAAAAAACAAATTTCTCTATCTCTCCTTTCAGACGGTCCCTGCTGCTCTTGCTCTCTTTCTTCCTCTTCTTTGCTGCCTTGTCTGAGCCTCTGGGTGGGGGCAGTGGGGAGGGTCTTGCCTTTTGCTCCGCTCTAGACTCTAAGATTACTGTTTTCATTTCCCTGATTGCTCAGTGACCGCGATGTGGCCCTTGGGGTGTGGGAGCCTGGGAGAGGGTGTGACCAGCAGGGATCCCATTAAAATACAGAGCAGTCATGCAGGCAAGCCTGCCTGGCTCCTTCCTGCCTGCTCTCGCCACCCCGCCCCCCAAAATATGATCATAACAGCACAGAGCTATAAAGTTGCTTTTCATAGCTCACATTGCCCGGATCCCTAACAAGGTGCTGACTGTCAAGAAGAAAAGGAGGACATTGTAAGGAGGGGAGCAAGGGAGGGAGTGGCAAGGAGAGGCAGTGTGGTACAGTGGAAAGATCCCCACCCAGCCCGTGAGCCAGAACCCAGGGATTCTTGCTAATTTGAGGCTACTTCCTTCCTCTTGAACCTCAGTTTCCCCGTTTGTAAAATGAGGGCCTTGGTCTAGGTTGTTTTCATGTCCTTTCCAGCCTCTGTTTGCACCAAGTAGATCAGGAGGATGTGAATGTTCACTCCACAATCTGCCGCTTGTAAGTAATTTAGCTTTAACCAGCCCTGGGGTTTGGGATCTGGAATGAGGACACCAAGCCAAGGATTTTGAACCAAAGACATCTGCATCATCTTGGTCTGCTTTGGTTGTCAGTGAAACACTCAGATTGTTTCTGTGGCTTACTTCTTGCATAAGCTCCTCAAAGATATTAGTTAGCAAGTATCAACTAACACAGTAGTTGCTTGATAAATATCTGCCGAATTAATGAGTACACACACAGAGCAGGTTGGAGCTATGTTCTTTTTTGTCATCCATTATTCATTTACTCACCATTTATTGGGTGATTATTATGTGGGTCTGGAGATGCATTAAGGAACAAACCAAACCAAGACCCTGGCCTCGTGAAGTTTGTTATAATGGGAAGACAAGAAAATATATAAATGAAAAAAAAATCACTTGCTGGATGGTGATAAGTGCTAGAGGAGAAATAAAAGAAGGTTAGGTGATGAGGGATAAGGAGAGAGTAGGGCATCATTTTCTACATAGTGTTACCAGGGAAGGACTCCTGGATATGGTGACATTTGAGCAGAGACCTAAAAGAAATCAAAGAGCAGCCAAGGAGATATTTAGAGAAATAGCCTGCCAGGTAGAAATGGTAGTGAGTACACAGTCCCTGAGGCAGGAGGCTGCTTGGGGCATTGAAGCAGCAGCAGGGAGGTCTGTGGAGCTGGAGCAAAATGAGTAAGATAGAGGCCAACAGATGACATCAGAAGGTCAGTGCTAGGTGCAGATCACAGCGAGGATTTGACTTGTACTGTGATCAAGACTGGCATCCATGGGGGGTGTTTTGGGCATGTATTAGTCCATTTTCATGCTGCTCATAAAGACATACCTGAGACCGGGTAGTTTACAAAAGAAAGAATTTTAATTGGACTCGCAGTTCCATGTGGCTGGAGAGGCTTCACAATCATGCCAGAAGGCAAGGGGGAGCAAGTCACATCTTACACAGAGCCAAACCATATCCTTCAGCCCCTGGTGCCTCCCAAATCTTATATCTTCACATTCTAAAACCAGTCATGCCTTCCTAACAGTCCTCTAAACTCTCAACTCATTTCAGCATTAACTCAAAAGTCCACAGTTCAAAGGCTCATCCAAGACAAGGCAAGTGCCTTCCACCTATAAAATCAAAAGCCTATAAAATCAAAAGCAAGTTAGTTTCTTCCTAGATACAAGAGGGTACAGACAGTGGGTAAATGCAGTCATTCCAAATGGGAGAAATTGGCCAAAACAAAGGGGCTACAGGCCCCATGCAAGTCTGAAATCCAGTGGGGCAGTCAAATCTTAAATCTCCAAAATGATCTCCTTTGACTCCATGTCTCACTTCCAGGTCACGCTGATGCAGGAGGTGGGTTTCCATGGTCTTGCGCAGCTCTGCCCGTGTGGCTTTGCAGGGTATACTCCCCCTTCTGGCTGCTTTCCTGGGCTGGCATTGTCTGCGACTTTTCCAGTCACATGGTGCAAACTGTTGGTGGATCTACTATTCTGGGGTCTGGAGGATGGTGGCCCTCTTCTCACGGCTCTAATTGGCAGTACCCCAGTAGGGACCCTGTGTGGGGGCTCCAACCCCACATTTCCCTTCTGCACTGCCCTAGCAGAGGTTCTCCATGAGAGCCCTCCCCCTGAAGCAAACTTCTGCCTGGACATCCAGGTGTTTCCACACATCTTCTGAAATCCGGGAGGAGGTTCCCAAACCTCAATTCTTGAGATCTGTGCACTTGCAGGCTCAACACCATGTGGAAGCTACCAAGACTTGGGGCTTCCACCCTCTAAAGTAACAGCCTGAGCTCTATGTTGGCCCCTTTCAGCCATGGCTGGAGTGGCTGGGACACAGGTCACCAAGTCCCAAGGCTGCACACAGCACAGGAACACTGAGCGCAGCCCATGAAACCATTTTTTCCTCCTGGGCCTCCAGATCTGTGATGGGAGGGACTGCCATCAAGGTCTCTGACATGGCCTAGACATTTTCCCCATGGTCTTGGGGATTCACATTGGGCCCCTTGCTACTTATGCAAATTTATGCAGCTGGCTTGAATTTTCTCAAAAAAAAATGGATTTTTCTCTTCTGCATTGTCAGGCTGCAAATTTTCTGAACTTTTGTGCTCTGTTTCCCTTTTAAAACTGCATGCTTTTAACAGCACCCAAGTCACCTCTTGAATGCTTTGCTGCTTAGAAATTTCTTCCACCAGATACCCTAAATCATCTCTCTCAAGTTCAAAGTTCCACAAATCTCTAAGGCAGGAGCAAAATGCCTCCAGTCTCTTTGCTAAAACATAACAAGAGTCACCTTTGCTCCGGTTCCCAACAAGTTCCTCATCTCCATCTGAGACCACCTCAGCCTGGATTTCATTGTCCATATCATTATCAGCATTTTGGTCAAAGCCATTCAACAAGTCTCTATGGAGTTACAAACTTTCCCACATTTTCCTGTCTTCTTCTGTGCCCTCCAAACTGTTCCAACCTCTGCCTGTTACCCAGTCCCAATGTCGCTTCCACATTTTCAGGTATCTTTTACTGGTACCAATTTACTGTATTAGTCCATTTTTGTGCTGCTGATAAAGACATACCTGAGACTGAGAAATTTACAAAAGAAAGAGGTTTAATTGGACTCACAGTTCCACGTGGCTGGGGAGACCTCACAATCATGGCAGAAGGCAAGGAGGAGCAAGTCACATTGTACGTGGATGGTGGCAGACAAAGAGAGAGCTTGTGCAGAGAAACTCCTATTTTTAAAACCATCATATCTCATGAGACCCATTTTCTGTCACAAGAACAGCACGGGAAAGACCCACCCCCATGATTCAATTATCTCCCACCGGGTCCCTCCCATAACATGTGGGAATTATGGGAGCTACAAGATGAGATTTGGGTGGGGACACAGAGCCAAACCATATCAGAGCAGATTGGAGACAGGACCTGATATACAGTCATGCACTGTATAACAAACTTTTGGAAAATGATGGAGCACATATATTATGGTCTCAAAAGTTTATAATGGAATTGAAAAATTCCTATTGCCTAGTGACATTGTAGCTCTCATAATGTCATCACTCGGGTGTCTGTGGTGATGCTGGTATAAAAAAACCTACAGAGCTGCCAGTCACATAAAAGTATAGCACATACAAATATGGGCCAGGTGCAGTGGCTCATGCCTGTAATCGCAGCACTTTGGGAGGCTGAGGCAGGTGGATCGCCTGAGGTCAGGAGTTCAAGACCAGCCTGGCCAACATGGTAAAATCCCATCTCTACTAAAAATACAAATAAAAATTAGCCAGGCATGATGGCAGGTGCTTGTAATCCCAGCTACTCTGGAGGCTGAGGCAGGAGAATCGCTTGAACCCCGGAGGCAGAGGTTGCAGTGAGCCAAGATCATGCCACTGCAATCCAGCCTGGGCGACAAGAGTAAAACTCTGTCTTGGAAAAATAAAAAATACAAAAATATAAAAATATGTACAGTACATAATACTTGAATAATAAGCAACCAAGTTTCTGGTTTCTGTATTTACTATATTATAGTTTTTATTGTTACTTTAAAATATACTCCTTCTACTTTCAAAAAAAAATAGTTATCTGTAAAACAGACTTAGACAGGTCCTGGAGGAGGTATTCCAGAAGAAGGCCTTGTTATCATAGGAGATGACACGTCCATGCATGTTGCTACCCCAAAGACCTTCTAGTGGGACAAGATGTGGAGGTGGAATACAGTGATACGAATGATCTTGACCCTGCGTAGGCCTAGGCTAATGTGTGTGTTAGTGTCTTACTTTTTAACCAAAAAAAATTTTTTAAGTAATTTTAAAAAATTAAAAAAAGAAAAAAGCTAATTTAATAGGATATAAAAAATAAAATATTTTTATACAGCTGTACAATATTTTTCAGTTATAAGCTAAGTGTTATTACAAAAGTGTCAAACAGTTTTTTTAAGAAATTAAAAGTTTACAAAGTAACAAGTTACAATAAGCTAAGATTAATTTATTATTGAAGAAATTTAAAAAAAAAAATTTTTTTGAGACAGAGTCTCACTCTGTCACCCAGGCTGGAATGCAGTGGCATGATCTTGGCTCGCTGCACTCCAGCTTGAACCTGCACTTCCCAGGTTCAAGCAATTCTCCTGCCTCAGCCTCCTGAGTAGCCGGGATTACAGGCGTGAACCACCATGCCCAGCTAATTTTTGTATTTTTAGTAGAGATGGGGTTTCACCATATTGGCCAGGCTGGTCTCAAACTCCTGACCTCAAGTGATCTGCCTGCTTCAGCCTCCCAAAGTGTTGGGATTACAGGTGTGAGCCACCGTGTCTGGCCAGAAAATATTTTTAATAAATTTAGTATAGCCTAAGTGTCAGTATTTCTAAAGTCTACAGTAGTGTGTAGTAATTTCCTAGGCCTTCACATTCACTCACCACTCACTCACTCACTGACTCAGTGCAACTTCTAGCCCCGTAAGCTCAATTCATGGTAAATGTCCCTATATAGGTATATCATTTTTTAAATTTTTTAAAATTTGTTCTTTTTTGTAAGATTTTACTAAATTGCATTCCTCTCAATAATTTGAAGATATAAAATTTTCAAAGTTGATGATTTCCTACAGAATTAACATCACCCTTAAGTTTAACCCTTTGGTGTTACAGTTGTTTATCATGTACATAACTCTCTTTTTATTTTAAGGGGGGGGTTAGTCTAATTGACATAATTTGTACACTAAAATTAAATTTCTTAACAAAATTAACAATTTAAGTATACTTTAATGAATGACTCATTTATAAAAGAAAATAATAAAAATTACAGCATCTCATTGATAATTTGGCAGATATTTTAACTCACTTATTTTTTCTTATATTGTAACCCTATGAATTACATAAAAATAGGCCCGACGCAGTGGCTTACGCCTGTAATCCCAGCACTTTGGTAGGCCGAGGCAGGTGGATCATGAGGTCAGGAGATCGAGACCATCCTGGCTAACATGGTGAAACCTCATCACTTACTAAAAAAAATACAAAAAATTAGCCAGGCATGGCGGCATGCGCCTGTAATCCCAGCTACTTGGGAGGCTGAGGCAGGAGAATGGCTCTCTCTCTCTCTCTCTCTCTCTATATATATATATACATAGTCGTCATTGGTAAACAATGTAAACAACTGTAAAACAAAATGTTTCTTTGACTGTATTCACATCTACTTTGCTACTTTAGTAATGAAAATTCCCTCAAACAATTTTTTTCCAACTTTTAAGTTCAGGGGTACATGTGCAGGATATGCAGGTTTGTTAAATAGGTAAATGTGTGCCATGGTTGTTTGCTACACAGGTCATCCTGTCACCCAGTTATTAAGCCCAGCATCCACTAGGATTTAAAATCCTTTATACCATATTTTTACTGTACTGTTTCTCTATTTAGATATATTAAGACACAAAAATCACAAGCTGTGCAGGTTTGTAGCCTAGGTGTGTGGTAGGCTATATGTATTAGTCTGTTCTCACATTGCTATGAAGAAATACCCGAGACTGGGTAATTTATAAAGAAAAGAGGTTTAATTGACCTCAGTTCCATGTGGCTGGGGAGGCCTCGGGAAACTTACAAACATGGCAGAAGGGGACACAAACACCTCCTTCTTTACATGGTGGCAGGAGAGATAACTGCCTAGCAAAAGGGGAAAAGCCCATTATAAAATCATCAGATCTCATGAGAACTCACTCACTATCATGAGAACAGCATGGAGTAACCACCCCCATGATTCACTTACTTCCCACTGGGTCCCTCTCACGACATGTGGGGATTATGGGGACTACAATTCAAGATGAGATTTGGGTGGGGACACAGCCAAACCATATCACTGTATCATCTAGGTGTGTGTAAGTACACTCTGTGATGTTTGAACAATAATGAAATCACCTAATGACACATTTCTCAGAAGGTATCTCAGTGGTTAAGTGACACATGATTGTATTTCAAAAGCCAAATTTGCAAAGTGAGGAAAGAATATCAGCAGGGAAATCAACTAGGGGAGCTAATAAAATAATGCAGGGAAGGAAGATACTGAATGAAACCATCACAGTGAGATAGAGGTAGTAAGTAAGCATCAGATCCAGGATACATATTCAAGATTGAGTCAGGTCAGTTTGCATCTCCCCTGTGCTGCCACCTTTTCAAGGGTTGATAACTCCTTTCTCCAACTAGATGATCTGTTCTTTGAAAGCAATGATGCTGTCATATTTCTGGGTAGCTACCAAATATTTGGCATATCTACTCAACAAAATGTTGGCCCCTTATAAACCTCTGTTCATTTAATGCAGTTTAACTGATATTTACTAAGCATCATTCTCCACCCTCCACCCCAGCATCACATGCTCAATTCAAATGGAACTTCCTCCAGTTCCTCCAGGTTCTGATTCCATATCCTTGACACATGGGATGAGGGTGGTAGGTAGAGAGACACACAGAGTTAAGAAAGTATAAGAAAATGTTTGTTGACTTTTTAAATAATGGGAAATAAATGAATATTTTTACATGCTGATAGGAAGCGCCAATCAAGAAAGCAGGTTGTCGACAAAAGCATCAGAGAAGAAATACATGAAACAGGAAGGTCATGAGAGGGTCAGAAAAGCTGGATGAGAACTTTTTTTTTTTTTTTTTGAGACAGAGCCTTACTCTGTCGCCCAGGCTGGAGTGCAGTGGTGTGATCTCGGCTCACTGCAAGCTCCGCCTCCCGGGTTCACGCCATTCTCCTGCCTCAGCCTCCCAAGTAGCTGGGACTACAGGCATCCGCCATGACGCCCAGCTAATTTTTTTGTATTTTTTTTAGTAGAGACGGGGTTTCACCGTGTTAGTCAGGATGGTCTCAATCTCCTGACCTTGTGATCCGCCCGCCTCGGCCTCCCAAAGTACTGGGATTACAGGCATGAGCCACCATGCCCAGCCGAGAACATTTTAAAGAGGAAAGGCAAGGCAAGGATACATACCAGTTTTTAGGTTTCATAACCAAAAATGGAGATGATTACTTTTTTATGTGATAAGCATTACTACAGGTGGAGGTGGAGGCTTAAAAAGAGAAGAATGTTAGAAATATCTACTGGAGACCAGACAAGAAACCTGAAAAGTGAAGCAGCATGTAGTTTCTGGGCAGCATCGAGGCATCTCTGGAGGTGCCTTAATTTAAATGCATTAATTTATAGTGATCTTGACCTGCAGGCTGGAGTAGATTTTCCCTTGATGGAATTCAACATCCTGGCTAGGAGATGCAGATAAAGCAGATGATTGGAATTGCCTGTGGTTAGTTTGTGATATACATGTGATAGGAATACTGCAGACCCACGGCATTAAAGTGAAGAGAATTGCTGAAGTGACAAAAAATGGGATCTGTGTAAATAGGGACTAGAGTAAAGATAAGAGCAGCAGATAGTGTAGGTCAAAGTAGAAGGTCCAGGAACCTAAGGTTCCAACTGAAGAACCAGAAAGTTGGGAGTAAGCGAGGAAAGGAGTTGGAAGGAGAGGAAGGTTGTGGTCAGAGAGTGGGAGGTGTGAATTTTATGACTTCCAAGGTGGACAAGTTCCAGTATATGACCAAGCCTAGGGTGTAGCCACCAAAGTGGGTGAATGAAGTGGCTTGGATGGGAAGCCACTAGAAGTGAGAAGAGCAAGGAAATGAGAGAACAAGGAGTGCAACAGCACACATGTGTAAACACGGAAGGCCCCCAGCATGGTGGCAGCAGTTGGGGAGCAGAGGGATGTGGAAATGGACACCAGGTGCAATGAGTAAAGGAGCATGCCCAGGACACAGCTTGATGGCAATAATGAGAAAGAGCCGAAGAGGCTGCCAGTGAATTCAGAAGAGCCTCAAGGGAAAGAAATTGTGCTTTCTTTTTCTTTTTCTTTTTCATTTTGAGACAGAGTTTCGCTCTTGTTGCCCAGGCTGGAGTGCAATGGCATGATCTCAGCTCACCACAACCTCTGCCTCCTGGGTTCAAGCGATTCTTCTGCCTCAGCCTCCCGAGTAGCTGGGATTACAGGTGTGCGCCACTATGCCTGGCTAATTTTGTATTTTTAGTAGAGACAGGGTTTCTCCATGTTGGTCAGGCTGGTCTTGAACTCCCGAGCTCTGGTGATCTGCCCACCTCAGCCTCCCAAAGTGCTGAGATTACAGGCATTAGCCACCACGCTCGGCCTGAAACTGTGTTTCCAAATGCTTAGTTCAGCCTGTAGGGTAGTCCAGCTCCAGACTGTGAGTGCAGCCAGAGTTTGGATGAGCTGGTGGAGATGTGTGAGGGTCTGAGCCTTGTGTGCTTGCACCGGCATCCCTTGATCAGGCTCAGGCCAGAGCAAGTAAAGCTTTGCTGAGATACCTACCTCACCTACCATAATCTTTTACTGGTCTTTAGCCTATAAGGGTCTAGGCGGAAAAGTTTATGTCAGCTTTACGTATAAACTAGCCAGTTTATAATCTGAAGTCAAGTTTAACAGTCAGACCAACTGAAGAGATAGTGTATTTGGTAGATTTTGTGGCTCGTGGATGAAATGATCAGAAACCAGTTAGCTGGTAAACATCACTGCAGCCACAAAGAAGAACGACACAGAGATGTAGGGGTGGCCTGGGGAAGATGGGTGTGCACCAGCTGGAGGGGATGGGATTGAGCAGAGTCTTGAAGGACACCAAGGCTCTGGACAGATGTAGGAAAAGAGGAAAAATATCCTAGGCAGAGAGAATACCATAACCATATTGGCAAGAAGCTACCAGTTAAGGAAACTACTTCTCAGAGGACTTGATCTTCCCAGATGTTCTGCTTGACTTAGAGACTAACAAAATCTCACAGAAAGCTCAAGGTTGAACTGAGGACCTATATAAAAATTTGGACTTTTGTTGTAAGGATTGGGAAATCATGAGTGGTTTCTGAGCAGATATGTGATAGAATCAGAGTTGTGCTTCCAGAAGATTCACCTTGCATAAATGGGTGAGATGGAGGGACGCAGGGAAAGAATTGCAGCTAGATCATTTATAAGGCCACAGTGGTTGCCTGAGAGAGGCACAGAATCCTGAATGGGGAAAGGAATTGTGGGGATGGAGAGAAGAGAGCAGACACAAAAGATTTTGACAGAGGTAGGCACAATAGGACTTGAATGCCAAAATAAATATGAGCCATCACTGCAAAACATGCTTACCAAATTATTGGTCAAGCATTATTGGGCATTATTCAGAGGCTCTGAGAGCTTAGGTCAACACAAAGATATCTGACTCCAACTAAACCAAGTCAGCTATTTATGTCTTTGAAGAAAATCAGACACCAAGAAGGGAAATTAACCTTTCCCTCACAGAAGCCATAAACAGCATCCAAATGTGGAAGAGAATGAAAACACCAGCCATGTGTTTAAAAGAAACATGATATCATTGGCTAGCTGAGACAAGACCCAATGGGGAAACAGGCTCCAGTATTAAAATTCTAGCACATAGAGCTTTTGGAAAATAAAAAATAGACACAGTGGGATAGAAAGACTCTATCTAAATGGATAAGGCTGGGAGAGAAATGATCTATTGAGCCACAGCTGAGAAGGCAGCTGGAATAGAGGAGATCGAAACGGAAACAGTCACCAGAAAAAAGGGTTATTGGCCACCAAAGAGAGATGACTCTAAAGAGATTCAGAATTGCTCCTGAGGATAGAAGTGGGAAAACAAGAATACGATCAGTCAGGGAGTATCATTTTCTCTAAGTGAGGCTGTAAGAGGCCAGTCTTCTCCTGGAAGCCCCTGAATTGCTGCTGCCTGTGCCCCCTGCCTCGATCCTCAGCTCTGCCAAGAAAGCTCAGTGCTACTTGGGGCAAGTGACATAAAATCCCTGTGAACTTCAGGTTCTTCGTCTATGTAATTGAGGACAGTCTTCTCCATTTTATGGAACTGGAAATGAAGTCAGATAAGAAGCATGGGTGACTAGTGGGCCTGCTGAATTTGGCTTTGTTTAATGTATTTAAAACAAAATTTGAATGAGAGTTAGTCTCATTTGAAATTTACTAGTCTTTTGTATTTCTGACATTACAGCTGTGAAGTCAGCCTTGGAAACAGCCTTTTTATGCAGAAGGACCACTTGTGAGGACCAAATGGGTCATACAAGCACAAAGCCTGAATCAGGAGAGCTCTCCATGAGCTGCTAGTAGTGCTGTAACTATTGCTGCTACAAATTACTCCTCCTCTTAGCAGGATATAAGTTTTTTGAGAGCAAAGACCCAATTTTTTTTCTTTCAATCTCTAGCAACATCTAGAACAATCCCAGACATAAAATAGACATTGAATAAGTGTTTGTTGAATGAAGGGGTGGATGAGCATTCATCCAGTTGTTCCAGTCATCTCCACTAAGTTATGAATCTTGTGTGCATCCTCAGCAGCTGGCATGATGGCTGACATGGAGAAGACATGCAAGGATTCCTTACATAAATAAATGAGCAGAGTTTGGCGTGTCCTGACTGCAAGGATTTTCTTACCTCTTTGTCACAGTTGGAAAAGACACATCACTATACAGCCTAAATTCAAACATATCTATTTCTATGATTCCTATGTAATATCTGAGCACATAGGACATACACCAGCATGCACACATACTTCACATATAGCCACCGTCCTCAGGCACAAAAGCCAGTGACACCTTCATTTATTGTCTTTATTTTATCACCATTTTAATTGAATAAAGAGTGAAGTCCCAGAGAACCAAATAATGGAGGAAAAGAAAAACTGCTTTTCTTTATAGCAGGCTCTATACTAAGTGCCACATCAGTGTTCTATCGTGTAAAATTTGAAACCATCTTGTGAAGTGCATACGACAATTGTCCTTGTTTTATAATGAAGAATTGGAAACTCAGAAGAGTTTAGTAGTTTGTTTAGAGTCACACAGCCCAGTCACTGAGCTATATTCAGTGGTACCGCTTTACATGGAGTTTAGCATAGCATTTTCCAGACTTCCATCTGTCAGAGAGAAAAACCACAAAGGACATCTTTCTTTGGGTCTATCCTTTTTTCTTTGATGCCCTCAGACTCTGGCCCACCCAATGTGTAGTTGTCCCAGCAATCTGGGATGCATGGAGACCTTGAAGCTTTTGAGTCACAACAGACTGTGGAGGGGCTGGCTTGGATCCATCGGAGGAGAAGCTACAGGTAGGATCCTATTTCAACCATCCGTCATGCAAATAAGCCAATGCTGGCCACAGATCACGAACTGCTCACCAGTTGTTTCCTTAATGACTTGCTAAATTTCCTCCACATCTTTCCAGAAAGTCACTCTCTGGAAGGCCCTGTGGCTCCAACCCCAGCCCACACTGATAGCACCAGGATTCCTGACCCAAAGCCAAATCCCATTTCTCAGCACTTTGTGAGCAGGCCTGCACGTCTCTAAAATAACTGAAGTGACTCTAAAGTAAAGGGTAGTGCAAAGGCCTTAGCCAAACACAGAGTTAGTGGAAGAAGCCTTGGAGGTACCATAGTGCCTGGAGCCCAGTGCATCCCTTTTAAAGAAGAGGAACATTTGTTCAGATGAAATCTTAAGCAGGATGCCAATGGAGAAGGCACATAAGAGCAGAACTGTTTGGATTAAAGCAGGCATTGGGGAAACAGATCTTCTCCACTTCAGCATCCCCCTCAGACTTCACATTGCTCCACAAGGCATTTTCCCAGAATCACTGTAGCTTCTTGGAGCGTAGTCGAAATCCTCTGATTTGGTCCACCCCATTTACTTTGGGGACAAGGAGCAAAGACACAGAAAAATTATTGAACATGAAAAAATGCTGTGGCCTGAACGTTTGTATTCCCCAAAAATTGTTATGTTCAAAACCTGCCCCCCAAGGTGATGGTATTAGGAGGTGGGATCTTCAGGAAATGATTAGGTCATGAGGGCTCAGCCTTCATGAATGGGATTAATGTCCTTACAAATGAGGTCCCAGAGCACTGCCTTGCCCCTTCTGCCACTACAGTGACAAAGTGCTATCTATAAACCAAGAAGCTGGCCCTTAACAGACACAGAGCCTCCTCGCATCTTAATCTTGGACTTCCCAGTATCCAGACACAAAGAAATAAATGTCTGAGGTTTATAAGCCACTCAGTTCATGGTATTTTGTTATAGCACCTTAAACAAACTGAGACACCCAGATCCCACAGCTAGGACACATTGGTACCAGAACCCAGAGCTCCTTACACTCAACCCATGCTTAGGCTGCCACACAACCTGATTTGGGCTTCTACGGTGAAAAAATTATCTAATTGCTGGCTAGTTTTTTTGTCTGGTTTTCAATCATGATAGGTAACAGTTGTCTAAATGCACTTTACCCTCTTCTAAAATGTTCTTCATGTGCAGCCAGAGGGAATATTATCATTCAATATTGCCACCAAAGTGGGGATGAGGAAAGATACAGTGAATGTACAGTATAGCATCAAAAAGCAACATAGAACCCTTTATCTTCAAAATAAAAGGTTTACATGTTTATTTTTCTTTGCCTGGAAAGCTCTCTCTCCTTAATCCCCACCCATCTGTGGGTCTTCTCTTTCCTATCAGGGTAAGTCCATGTGACCCCTCCATGAAGCCATCTGAGGGACGTATCCCAGCTATATCATGCCTGCATTTCTTCCCATCTACAGAGATACCTCCTTAAGTGTAGAAGTTGGGTTCTGTGCATCAATGCAGCACCTTAAAAGGCAAATTTTGCACAAATACCTGAATGGGTTTCTTTATTAATTCTCAAAGTTTCAGAAACATGCTACCCACTCTGAAATTGCACTTTGTTTTATTTGCTTGGAATTCTAAAATCACTATTAGTCAAGCTCTAGCTCTGCTACCTTCTAGCTGCGTGATCTTATTCAGGTCACTTAACCTCCCTGAGTCTGTTTTCTCATTCACAGCAACATTATAAAACCTACAGGATCATTGTGAAGACCAGTGATAATGCATCAACACTGCCTGACTCATGAGAGGTATTTGGTACATGACAGCTAGTATTTTTTTCTACTAGATGATCAGCTCTTATTCACAATTATGCCACCAGCAACTAGGACAGTGTTCAGTAAATGCTTGTGGCAGTAATGATTGCCTAACAGAGTGACTGAATGAATAAACAAATAAACTAATGAACAAATGTTCACATTGTAAGGGACATTAACATTCATCAAACATGACCTCCCATCCAATTCAGAGTGTGTCTTTTAGAACATTCCTGCAGAACAGTCTTAGGCATTCAACGAAGCATGCTTACTGTCTCACTACCACCCACTGCAGGGAAAGTATATAATTAAAAAGCCCTGGTGTTGCATGGAAATGTTACTATCTTTCATCATCTACTCATCTTCCCTTATTCTGACCTCCCCCAATGTGGGACACAAAGTAAGTGCTCATTCTTTCATTCTTTTAACAAACACTTTTTGTGGGGCTAGTTTACTGGACTAGGAGAACTCCATTCAGGCTGAATATACAGAGATGTCCCTGTGATTGCAGGGCTTACATTTTAGCCAGGGGCAGACATTAAACAACTAGGTGAATAATTAAATATTGAAGTACAATTATAGCAAGTACATCGAAGGAGAAGCACAGGGTACCATAGTTGGAGAGTAACCAGAGAACCTTGCCACTCAGTAAGATAGAGAAGACAGAGAGGATTTGAAGAAGTTCTGGGAGGGAAAAAGAAAGGAGAGGAGGAAAGGAGGAAGGGCGGGAAGGAGTGAAGGAGGGAGGGGCGGAGGTACTTTTTCAATATACTAGGAAAGTCACCTCTTAATCCTTCCTGAAAAACCCCATTCATGTTAAGGCTCTTTGTCACCAATCAATGATTATTCATAGGTTCATGAAATATAAACAAGCCTGGGCTCCAATCCTGAGCCTGTTATTTACACCTTTGGCAAATGTCTGCACTCCTGTAGACTCATATTCCCCACTTGTAACACAAGGAGGGTAAACGAAGCTACTGTTGGGGACTGTTACGGAAAGTAAATGCAAGAGTGCTGCTAATGCAAGGGTGCTTCTGACTTAGCACGGTGCCATCACATGGCGAGTGTTCAAAACGGTGCCCATTATCACGATGAATTGCTAACTGCTTCACATTCAGCCGAGGAAGTGGAAATTTAGAGTAATCAACGGTGTGACTAGGGTCACTCAGCTCATTGAAGGCAGAGATGGTACCCAGTCACAGGTCTCCCTAAGCAATTCTCTTAAAAAAAAAAAAAAAAAAAAAAAAGTTGTTTCACATTTTTTAAAATCTCATAATCAAAAATAAAAAGTACAAATAAATTATTGATAATGCTTTCCTTAAGGTCCAGAGATGATCACATGAAAATTTCAGAGGGTGAGTTTTAGGCTAGGAAGATGAAAACACTTCACTTTTTTAAACGATTAATGTACAGGTCTTTATTGGTCAAGGCAATGGGCCCAGAATTGTTCTGGAAGTTAAACGGGATACAAGAAAATAAGACAGGCCTCTTTCTCAGAGGTTTAACCATAGAGTTGAATTTCCCCCACAAAACGCCAGCAGCATAAATTCTTTCAGAATAGAAGAATTAAGACTTGAAGAGAATGTTTTCAAACATTCCCCAGAGACCACGGCCAGATATTTCTGGTCACTGCTTTATAGGAAAACCTCTACTTTTAACCAACTACTCACCTTAGAACTCATCCATATTACTAAAACCCACAAAATAATTTCCACTTTGATGTTAGAAGCATCAGTAACTTTAACATGCAGTATTTTAGGACATTGACCATCACAGGAAAGCAATTCCTCTCAACTTAATAATAACCTAGTAATAGAAACTAATTATAGGTAGGTCAAGAAACAGGCATTCCGAACCAAATAAACACCTTCATGTTAGCCAGACTTCCTGAAACTATCACACACTAAAATCTATTCATTGGCCTTTCAATAAACAGTTCTTGAGCACCTACTAATAATAGCCAATCTTAATGAGGGCTTACCACGGCCAGGCTCTTATGTAAACCTCATAACATCTTGATGAGGCAGGAACTATTATTATCCCCATTTGACAGATGAGAAGACCAAGTCACAGAGAGAGCAAATAATTTCCCCAAGTCCACAAAGCTAGGAAATGGTAGCATCAGGCATTGCCCAGGCAGTCTAGTGTCAGCATCCCTGATCCTGGCCACAATGCTGTATTGCTTCTCAGAAGCAAGTATGTGCTGGATGCCAATAGAAATGCAAATGTGGTCATCAGTGGTCTCTGTCCTCCAGGCAGTTGCAGCAGCATAATGGAACCAGAGACACCAAGACTAACAATGCGAGGGCAGGTGAGCAAGAGCATTCGCATGGGCAAGGCAGAGGCCTGCTTCTTTCTTCACAACACCTCCATTATTCCCACAATAACTCAGTGGGGCATTACTGGTTACCTACTCTACAGATCAGAAAGGCAAGAATTTAGAGACAAAGGATAACCAGACCTAGGTCAAGTAGTCTGTGAGGTCAGAGCCAGGATTCAGGGTCAAATCTGTCACCCTTGGAATCACACATGCTTCCCATTTCACCCCAAGTCTGCTATTTTATGCAATGGTCAAGGGAACCTCTAAAGTGCTCTTGAATGCATATGAGATAAGGGCTTGTTCTACCTGGGAAGGACCAGGAAGGCTTCTGAGAGAAAATGGTATGATAATGGGATTGGGAAGGAGTAGTAAGATGAGGAGAGATTGAAGAGGAATTTTCCAGACTGAGAATACATAGGTGGCATGTTCACAAAAGCACAGAGGTGAGAAAATGTTAGCATGGTCAGGAGCAAAAGCTGGTTCAGGAAAACGTGAATGTGGATTACACAGTGGTGAGAAGGAGCAGGAGGAGAGGAATGTATTGGGGACCAAATGTTGAGGAGGCTTACACACAACATCTGACTTAGAGGCCTATGTAAGCTGGCTCATGGCTATCCATTGTGCTCAAAAACTCTAGACAAGAGATACCCATTAATATTCTTATTGTTTCACTCTCTTTCATCTCGTTAATTCCACACAGAAAATATTTTGCAAAGTATTCGAAGAGTTCTGTTTTCAAGCATAATCTTTCATTGAGACCCTCAAGAATAGAGACTACATCACAGTCACTTCTACAATCCCAATGCCTGGCACTGCGCAAGATGCATGCTTGGTAAAATATTGCTGAATAAGTGGATGGATGGATGGAAGGATGGATGGATGAATAGATGATTGAATAAATTAATGAGCAACTAAGCTAAGTGATAAATTTATGTTGGGGTGGGATTATATGTAGACAGAGTTATTGACAATTTACATATCCAATGTTAGCACAAAATGTGCGCCTCTTTCCACAGTCCCTATTGCTTGGAATTCCTGTCACATAAAATAATGTATTTCATTCTATAGTAAACAATGAGATTCAAAATGCAAATACTTTAAATAAATCTTTAATGAGTTTTTGATGATTATTGAAAATAAGAATGAGTAGATTTGGATTCACACTAACATGCAAATGACTGATCCTGGATTATTTCCTGACAAGGTGTTGGGATATAAAGGGATGCAGAGAATGAGATCTGAGTTTGTTGACTGCCTGCATTCCATCAGTAAGCTTCAGAGGCTTCTGTCTTCTGCCAAGAATTACCTTACCACATAAATATTCTCTTCACTTGAGGATGTTTCCTTTAAAATATGGATACAGACAAAGAACTTTAGAATTTTGCCCACCTCAACTATTGCACCACTCTCTAACATAAACATCCCTCTCTACTAAGCCAGCTCATTCCTTTCCCCACAACCCATACAGATTCCTGCCTCATTCACCGAGCTGGGCCAACCCTCCTTCTTACAACTTTCTCTGCACACCACTCACCATCCTCCCAAATCCTTCCAAATCCTGCCCCATCTTCTTGGCAAATTGTCCCTCCTAAAATTCCCACTGCAGTTTTGAGAGACATCGAAGCCCATTTTCTTCCACTCATCCTGAGTTATTTGTCAGAGTTTTGGCTCCTGGATTGGATTATCCATGTAACAAACTTTGCTAATAATAATATCTCCATTCATTGAGAATGCTGTTCATGCTCAGACCCTGCATTTTGCACATGTATCTCATCCTAGGACATAAAAATCTTCTTGCCCATTTTGTAGATGAAAAATACAAGGATAAGGAAGGTAAAAAATACAAGCCAAAAAATGCCCTCACCCATTGAATTCAGCTCTTCTAATTCTAACTCAGCCCTCCTTCCTCTAGTCAGTATAGCTACTGAATGATGAAAATATTCTGCTGTCTTATCATTAGACATTATATTTAAAACTACAGTTCAATTTATACAAAACCTCCATAAATGCTTTTTTTGAGACAGGATCTCATTCTATTGCCCAGGCTGCTGGAGGGCAGTGACACAATCATAGCTCACTGCAGTCTGGAACTCCAGGTTCAAGCCATCCTCCTGCCTCAACTTCATGAGTAGCTGGGACTACAGGCATGTGCTACCACGTCAGCTAATCCTTTAAACAATTTTTCAATATAGGATCTTGCTATGTTGCCCAGGCTGGTGCTGAACTCTTGGCCTTAAACAACTCTCCTGCCTCAGCCTCCCAAAGTGCTGGAATTACAAGTGTGAGCCACTGTGCCTTGCCCCATAAGGGCTGTATAGTATTCCACAGAATATATATGTATCAGATTTTATCTGACCCTTTGTTATTGGATATGGAGTTTGCAGCTTCGTTTTTATCATTATAAAAAGCAGAGCCATTAAAAAAACTGTAGTTTTTCTCCTTATTTTTTATTTTATTGTTGTAAATTCCCAGATGCAAGATTATTGTGTCAAAACATGTGAATATTTTATGACATAATACACACCACCAACATGCAATCACGAGCACTAGTGTATGCTGCTGCCAGCATTGCGTGCATAATTTCAAGCAAAAGCCATGTTCATTT
Organism: Pongo abelii; assembly: GCF_028885655.2. NCBI lineage: Eukaryota > Metazoa > Chordata > Mammalia > Primates > Hominidae > Pongo > Pongo abelii. The sequence goes on from NC_071988.2 coordinate 12,138,203, forward strand.
TACTTTATTATAACTAGTAAAGCCACAGATTGCTTACTAATCTAATGGCTTTGAATTACTTCATCTTGTCTTTTATACATGCACCTCTTGGTATGCTGATAGCATTTTGGTTTCTTTGTACTAGCTCTTCATAACACAGTGATAAATCCTGTGCCAGACATACCATCTGTACTAGACCTAAATTCATTTAGCTCATTATACTCATGTTGGCAGCATATACTTGAGGATCACCCATGATGTGTCACCATGCTTGCACTGGGAACACCCAAAAGAAAATGACACAGCTTCAAGAAACAACGACTAGGGAAAAGGTCTGATGGTTGGTCATGCAAGATAAACTTGGAATTCCCACTATAAGATATTTCCACCCAAGAGAGGGAGAGGGAACATGAAAAGGACCATATTGTGAGTTCAAAGTGGTGGGTGCATCCAGGGACTGCTCCAGGGCTTCTGAAGAGGCAGGGAAAGGAGATATCTGAGGCATCTTCATGGAAGGTAGAAGGGTTAGCTGGGCCTGAAGGACAGTGGGGTTTGCTGACAGCAGAGAGGCGAGACTCCTGGCTGAGAAGCCTTGTGAATCAAAGCCCACAGCTGACATCACAGCTGCAAAAGCAACCTCAGGGAGCAGAGGGATGGCTGTGCATCTGGGAAGCATTTTCTGGATGAGAAGCCACGAGACATTTATTTGTTCACTAAGCAGTCTAGCCTCTATCACGGGGGTCCATGAGAACAAGACCACTCAGATGAAAGTAGACACCTCTTTTCCAGAAGTTTGTCTTTGTGAAGGGTAGCTAAGATGACCCTATGTTTAACCAGCCAGTGAGGGGCCTATTAAATTCTGATCTTTAATGTTCTTAATGCAACAAACAATACTTTTTCCCCAATGCCTGGTTATTTGGGTCCAGGAATTAAAAGAGATCTTTTCCTGGGGCTGGGAAGGGTCCTAACAAAGATATGAGGATAAACTGCCACACTCTCAGAGTCGTTTGTGAAGTGGAGAAAATCATGGAACTGCTCAACCTACTTCCCAGTTCAATAGGCACCATTCAGTTACCCACCATCACAAGCCAGAAGAGTCCATAATTACATTGGATTGGTTGGATCAATTCAGTTAAGCAAGCTTGACGCATATTTCTCAGTGGATTTCAGTGTCCAAGTGACTACTTGAGTGTTCCTTAAATCCAGTGTAAGCATCTGCACTGGGTGGGAAAAGGGAACATGTCTTCATTGCCCCAATGCTGATTTGAAGAGACCTGAAACCCAGGAAATGGCCCAATGTACATAGTGACAGCCAACAGTAATGATGGTGAATTCTCTGTAATTGAGGGGGAGATTGCTCCCCAAATACCAAAACAAGATTACAGTGAAGCTAACACAGACTATTAAGACCATAGATGATCCATCTTCAATACAATGCCCAATGACCGGCCTAAGGGACTCAGAGGATCCAGAGTTAGAAGATCCATCAACTCTCACCCAGTCACCAGGCTTTAGGGTCAAGTATCAAATGTGCAGGAGAAATAACTGGGGTACCTCTTTAGCTTCCAGGCTCTAGCCCAGCTCTAAGCCTGTGGACACAGTCACAGATGTGGTAGTAGAGCCCTGGAGTCCCACCCTCTCTGCACCAGCCACATTGGTCTTGTTTGCTATTCCTCAGACTTACCTGTGACCTCAAGGCCTTTGCACTAGCTGTTCTCCCAACCTGGAATGCTCCTTCCCTAGACAGTAACAAAGATCTCTCCTCCTCATTTGGTTCTCTGTTCTAATGCTGCCTCCTAAGGGAGACCTTCTCCAACCACATTATATAAAGCAATCACATCTTACTGCCTTTAACATGCTTGACTTTCTTCTTAGCACTACCACCCCCTAAAATATTAATTACCTGAAATGCTCTTTACTTATGAATGCTAATCCTCATGTCCCATGACACCAGGGAGGTGTCTTTTCTGTTTGCTGCTATGTGCCAAGCACCTAGGACAGAGCCTGGCACATAGTAAATATCCCATAGTCATTGACTGAGTGAATTGATAGATGTTTCACAAAAGCTCCAAGGAGCCCCATAGAGCTAGTCCCTGAACCATACTTTACAGGCCACTGGCCTTAGATCATCAGGGTACATTTTACCCCTTGGAGTTTCAGTTCCATTTATTCATGACTGTGTCCTGCTCAGCTCCATTCTTGCTGCACTCTCTTACTTCCCTATTCTATCATTCTTGGAGCCCAAGAGAGAATTTGGCTATGTTATATGTCTCAGGAGAACATCCCATTCAGAAAACTGAACATCAGAGGGTTCAGTGGCTTCACCGATGTCCCACAGGCACTCTGTGAGTGGCAGAACAAAGACACAGGTATTCTGATTCTCATTCCTTTGCTCTTTCCAAAACACCATCCTTCCTCCCTTAGCTGTAAATTTGACCCGATTTAAAAAGAAAAGTGTGTGTACTGCTTATGGGAAAGGAGACTTTTTTAAAGGAGGCAAAAAATATGAAGCTGGATGTCCACAAATTCAACTAGGAAGAAAGGCAAGGCCTTGCCATCACAGTCAATTATAGAATGGATACCCTCATAACAGAGAGATTCAGGTGGCCTCAAACTTTGCAGGCCCTGGACAGTCTTTCCAAGACCCTGCCAATCCCAGGGCGCCACAGGCAAACCACAGTGACTCCGGCCAGCGGAACCAACCACATCTGACCCTGCCATAGGCCTGAACACGTGCCGCAGGACTGAAAGAAAGGATGCCAGAGGAAGAGGGGAAGGAAAAAGAAAGGCCTCATAGCTTGAGGGAGGCCAGCTAGGAAATTAGCCAAGAACATGATGGACACAAGAAAACATAATGGACACAAAAAGCTGGCAGGAGAAAAGGGCAAAGAAAAGCAAGTTGGTGGAAAATAAACGCGATCCAAAAACACAACAAAACGTTTTTTAGAAGTTTATTTTACCTAGAATTAATGACAGGAAAACCCCATAAACGTGGTGCAAAATGTTTAATGCCCCATTGAATGTCAACATTATGCCATCCATCTGTCCTTGCAGGTGTATTATTTCTAGTCCCCAGGATGAAAAGAAAGTTGCTTTTCACATCTTTTATAGTACTTAAAAATACATATTTCCAAGGCTTTATTGCCAAAGGTCTTGCTTTCTTCCAGAACCCACAATAACTAATCATGTCACTGCCACCAAGTCTAGGAATTGGAATTAATAGTTGGTGGGGGGGTTGCTCCCATCCTATGAGTGATCTTTGCTTTAACGACCCTTAGAGTTAGTGATTTCTCCTAAATATTTATTTCTCCCTAAGGGAAAGATTTCTCTAAGAACATTCTCTCTGCCCTAAATATTCACAATTCTCAATCTGTTTTTCTTCTATTTGTCCACTTAGAGTTTTTGCTGGAATCAATTTTATTAATTTCCTTCTGAAAATTAGCAAGTCAAAGTAAATCACAGGGAGCTTTTTCCTCTCCAGCATGTGACTCTCTTCACTTTTTCGGTTTTTCTCTCAATGCTAGGTCACCATGGCCTGGATTTACTCTAATTTTTCTCCAGAACTTTCCTTCAAATTAAAAAAAAAAAGTGGGAAGAAAGAGAGAAAAAGAGGAAAGAAGGAAGAAGGGAGGGAGGAAAGGGAGGGAAGAAGGCAGGAAGGAAATAATGGAAAAATTTAGATTAAACTTAAACATTATTGCAATTTAAACATTGCAGTCAACATCTGTGCCCTCCTTGCTTTTCTAAAAGATGCTTCCTTTAAGATTTAAACACTTCTTTTATAATGAAAGACATTATCCAATATTGTGTAGGGATCTCTCTGGCTCATATCAAATTGACTGTTCTTTTAAAAATTCCAGGATTATCAGCCTTCTTGGAAGATTCTCCGTCAACTTATTGGAGTAATTAAATCACAGTCACAATTATGCTTCAAAGCTGACAGTATCCATTGGATCTATAGCTCCAGAAGCTCAGGTAGGTCATTGAAACTTTCTGCATCTACAATTTCCTCCCCTGCAAAGTGAAAGTGCTAGACCAGATTATCCCCAAGACCCTTCAGACTTTACTATCGTGCACGTATACTGTTTCTCACCTCAATGATTTTCATTTTACTTTATGAGAACACAATATTCACCAATTATCCAGGGACTGTATGACCCAATTTAAAAAGTAATTTTAAAAAATAAAATAAAATAAAGGCTTTACTAGTTGTAGAATCTATTTCCAGAACCCCGAACCTGGAGATTCACTTTGAGGCACTCTGTGGCCTTGCATTTTCTCATTGGCTGTTCTGGTGGCAGTCGGCTTGTTAACTGACTTTTATCGTTTGTTTTCACAACAACCTTGAGACTCCTTAGAGCAAATTGCAAGGCAAAACATGTTATCCAATTGGCAGTTAGGAAATCCAGATCCCGGGCCCCAGAGGTAAGGCCAACTCCTTAATTCCAGCCTGATGATGGGAAAGAAGTCATCAGGAGGTTAAGTGACTTATGCAATTGGATGGAGCAAGCCAGCGTCCACGACAGGATCCTGGACACTCAGTCCCTGCCTCTTCGGACAGCGTTCAACTCTCCCAGCCGCACTTCTTCCCTGAATGCTTTTTAATCTGGCATGATCCACAAATAAAGGAAATTGTGGTTTTCACATCATGATGGAGGTTATTTTTCCACTGTGAATAATAAAAGCAGAGTATCCCATTTGTAGCTTCGAAAGGTTCCCATTCCAGCCCGCATTGTTTATTCCTCAGGCTTTCAACAGTTTTTATTTCAAGATGTCAGTTTTTAACGTGTTTGCATAATTCTGCATTTTATTTCAGGATTCACTGTCATAACCATTCATTTCCCCCCACCAGCTAAGTTGTTGAAAAAGAAAACTGTGTTTCCAGGCCAGTCCAGTCCTACAATTTAAAAGCTGGCAGGACCCGTCTTCCTTTTCCCCCGTGGGAGGATTAATTTGCTTCTTTTTTATTCTCAAAGTTTTATGATTCCAAATAAAGGATATAATGGTGCCATTGAGAGTTGGGAAAATGTGGAAGATAAATAGTCTATGTGGGAACTGCTTAAAATGAGAATTGAAGTTTGGAGAAGGAGGTGGGAGAAGTGGAGACATTTTTTTATCATGTGAGTGTGGCCTACTCATGATAAAGGAAATTTCCTCCTTCTAATGAGTCTTGCCTTTATAGACTGAAGTGAGGGCCAATGGCTCCATTTGTGTCATAAATGTAAAGAAGCTGAAATTGTACTCCCAAGAATGCAATATGTTTAATTTTGAAGTTGGGGAAGCAGCCATTAAAATGTACGTTATTTCTGGGACCTACAACACGGAGTCTGGGCTTTTAATCTTGAATTCATTGCCTGAACACTGACACACTTAAGAAACATGCTAAAATCATCTGCAGGAAACTAATTGACCAAGGGAAGTAATTTGAATAAATTCTTTTGGTTGAGTTAACACTAATTAGCTCCCGATTTGGTAGGAGCCACCTGTGTGAAGATCCATTAATAACGCTGCTTCAAGAGCCCAATTCACCATCAAAGGACTTTTCTTAAGGGCCCTTTGGAATTTTACAAAATAAATTGGGCAAACATTACTAACCTCCAGGAGCTTGTAATTAAGGTCAATGCAGTAGACATTTATTGACTGGGCAATATGTGCAAAGCACTACGGAGAAGCAGAGCTAATCAGGGCATGATCCCCACCCTGCCAGGGCTCAAAGGCAGTGGGATGGGAAGACCAGGTTCTCCAACCAGGCAACAGTCACTCCAGGAGTTATTCAGTTTGCCTATAAATGTTTCACAGCTCAGGTTACATTTGAATTGGGCCCTAAAAAGATCGGAGACACAGTATTGATTTGATGTACATCTTATCATATCATGCCATTGCTTAAACCTGTTAAATGGCTTCCCTTTGTATCTTCAATAAAATTCAATCCCTTAACCATGACTTTTCCAGCCCTGAGCACCCTTGGCTTCCCCTAGTTCCTTGACCTTACCTCCTCCACGCCCCCTAGGCTCACACCTTCCCTGACTCCCAGGCCTCCAGTGTTTCTCAACCAGTCTAAGCCCTTTCCCGCCTGAGGTATTCGCTCCTCTCCAAATGGACCATCTACCTCCAAGGCACATGGCTCCCTCTTACCATTCCCATCTCAGCTCAGTGTCACCTCCTCAGAGAGGCCTTCCCTGACTACCCACCTTAAATCAGGCATCCTCTCTACCACTACTCCCTTTCATATCACTGTTTCATTTTCTCCACAGCATTCATCACCCTTAAAATTCATCTTCATTGACTACTTATTTATATATGACCCGTCTCTCTTCCTGCCCTGCCTCAGAATTTCAACTCCACAAAAGCAAGGAATTTTCTGGGTTGTTTACTGCAGTATCCCCTGTACCAGGGCAGGTACATGGGTAATATTAGGTAAATTAATGAAAAGAAAAACAAAGATAGCAGGATAGGAGACTGGGACAATGAATAAAGGCGCGATGATGACATTAGGGTGGGGAAAGCATTGGGAAGCTCAGAGGGAACCCACAGGAATACAATTTAGGAAGAAGGCCTTTAAAACCACAATTTACTCTTCAAAGCTTCAGATCCTTGACTCCTAAGAATCAAAGTTTAAGATGGTAAGAATTTGGGGTCTCTGCCTCACCTCCATATCCCTCAAAGTTTACACTATTAACAAAGTCCATGCATTTTATCATCTGATGTTTTCTTACACATTCAATAAATGTTTGCCAAAACCCTGCTCCCTTCAATCCCCAGTCCCTAGCATCAAGTTTTACAATACTATCACAGGAGAAAGAGACCTGCCACATAAATGAACGCCCTAAGAATGAGCTACAGGGGCTATAACTTCAGAATGTGTGGTTTCTGTCCTCTGCACTGTGGTGAACAAGCCCATCTTTAAGTGTATCCAAAAATGTCAGCTGTCACATTTGAGGGCAGACAGCCAGTTCTGGCTGGCCCTCCAAAGGTGGGGGTGTTATCAGAAGGCCATCACAGAGCACTTAATGGAGCTCCACTCCTAAATAAACACGACAGGGGGATGTGGGGTACAGCCTTGTTCTGGTTGTTTGTGTGTTCCTGTCAGACCAGTCAGTTCCACTGGCCTGCGATGTTACAATGGCTTCCTGGAATATGAGATTGCACAGATCTGCCTTCATGGGCACGGGTGGCTAAAATGGGAATGGTTTAATGAATCTCCAGTCAGATCCTGTATATAAAGGCCACATCACAGGGAAATGGCCAGGCCTCTGCTCAGCATGGGAAGATTGATCTTCCCTGGGTAGACCATGACCCTGTGCTCCCTCACCCTCCTTTCACACCAATAACAGTGTTATCTCATTCCCTAAAGGGCCCACAAGGTCTTATTGGAGGCCCTTTAAAACCTGGAGCCAAGTGTCTGAATGACATTTTAATTGCATGGTTGCATTGAGGAGCCACATTAACTCTTTCATGGGAAAGTGAACAATTTCCTGAAGGTGAAATTAGGAAGAATGCATTATCATTGTCCTTGATTCCCAAGGCCAGATGCCCAGCTGGCCTGAAAACACAAAATCTGTGTCACCTACTCCCTCAGTCAGGCCACAGGAACACAAAAGGTGAGTCTACATTTAAGGTTCCCCTCCCACCCCACTCACCCCCCAGCCTCTTTCTGGTGCCTGCTGCTCCTCCATTAGAAACATTTTCTTAGGTTTAAGTCTTTGTAGTTCTCTAATTGTCATTGCACCTTAATGTGAATGTAAGTTTTAGGTATCAGAAAGGGATAACTGACTGAGAATCTGCTAACATCTTTCCAATCCTGTGGAACGTTATGAACTGTGTCTCCCATGACTCTTTCCTGTGTTTATTGCCAAATCCTTATCTCAGCTCCCCTAGACCCATGTAACAATTTCTATTTTATTATTGTATATATTTATGGTGTACAACATGATGTTTTCATATACATATATGTAGTAAAATGATTACTACAGTCAAGCAAATTTACAAATTCATCAGAGCTTTTCCACGGGTCTTGCCACAAATGTGCTCAACACTCCCTACAATTTCCAGTCTCTTGATTTGTGCCTGCACCTTCCAGTCCAGCAAGAAGGAAGGCCCGCTCCTTATATCCAGCCATCTAATTATATCAGCCCCAAGGATTCCTCATTTTGGGGAATAGGGATTCCCTATTTAGGGGAGGCTCTACAAAGAGTCTCCTCCAAGGGAGTGGAAGAGCAGCCCACTTCTGGTGGGAATTCTGAAAGCTGAGATGTGCAGCTTCAGGCCGTGGAGTAAAGGGGTCTTTTAATTCCCTTGATGAGCTTTGCCTGGAGCTTTTTTCCCATTTTGTCTTTCTCTACAGAAAGCATGCAAATCCCACTGTAAACAGTGATGTTGCCCAGATATAAGAAAATAAAATGCCTGCTCTCCTTGTTTCTTGAAACACACCCTCCAAGCCTCTATCTCCATTGCCAAGACAGCAGTACTCCTCTACTTACAGCAAAAATGAGAGCATAGTATGTAATAAGAGGCACCTGTCAGGAGATAAATAAAAGAGAATGGTGGGGATTTGGATGACCTGGAGAACACTTTTCTCATTTCAACTTAGCAGACACCATTCAGTTCCAGCCAATTCATACCAAAAGGGAAAAGAATTTAAAGCCTCAAGACACATTTTTTATGTAAAATCTCTTGATTTCTAGATGTTAGTTTAAATCTAAGAACAATGTGGGTCAGTGTATGATTGCTGCCTTAGACAGATCAGATTAGGATGTGGATATAAGTTAACATTTCCTAAGATTTATATTATGACATACAAATTTCTTAGGTGCTTTAGGCTTCATGGTCCAATAAGTTTAGAAAATTGATCTAAGTAATGTGAAACAAATATCTTAATCTTTACTCTTTACTAACATGCAGTGTAAATTTCTGAGAGAGAAAGCAAGGAAACAAGTTTTTTTAAATGTCTACAACCATGAACATCTTTTTTTCAAGGACCATCTCAAGGGGCTACTGAGCCACAGAACAAGCTTAGGGAATGCTGGCTTGGGGAAAAGGGATCTCACAAACTGCCCAAGCTGCTCAAATTGCTGGCCTCAGGCCAGGGGCACAAAAGAAGCCTTTGTGGTCCACATAAGACCCAGTCCAGTGCCTCAGGAGGCTACACTGAGGTTTGGAGACAAAGCCCTTTCTAGTAATGAAGTGCTCAGTAGCTGGGTCTTGAACATCTGTCTCCTTTTGGGGCCTCACAGTGTGATTCTGGTAGGTCTTTCATTCTTATCACAACAAATATTAAGTGTAGGGGAAAACAGAGATGCAAAGACACACCTCTTTTTGCAAAACTTCAAGTTCTGCAGGAAGGCAGAGGTGCAGACAGAAAGATGCAGAAAGTAAGATCATTGCTGTATTAGTCAGGATTCTCTAGAGACAGAACTAATAGGATACATATATATGGAAGTTTATTAAGTATTAACTTACATGATCACAAGGTCCCACAATAGGCTGTCTGCAAGCTTGAGGAGCAAGGAGAACCAGTCCGAGTCTCACCACTGAAGAACTTGGAGTCCAATGTTCGAGGGCAGGAAGCATCCAGCACGGGAGAAAGATGTAGGCTGGGAGGCTAGGCCTTTTCACATTTTTTCTGCCTGCTTTATATTTGCTGGCAGCTGATTAAATGGTGCTCACCAGATTAAGGGTGGGTCTGCCCTCCCCGGCCCACTGACTCAAATGTTTATCTCCTTTGGCAACACCCTCGCAGAGACACCCAGGATCAATACTTTGCATCCTTCAATCCAATCAAGTTGACGCTCACAAAGTGCCACAGGAATGAAGGAGAAGAGGCACCAAGCTTTGAGAATCAAGAAAGGCTTCAAGAGCTTGCCAGCTGGTCAATGACATGAGGGCATTCCAGGCAGAGAATGCCATTGGTCAGTGGTTCTCAACCAAGAGCAGCCTTGTTCCCCCAGGTGATATATATTTGGCAAGGTCTGAATACATTTTTCATGGTTACAACAGAGAAGAATAGACTTGCTACTGGTGCCTAGTGGGTAAAGGCCACGGATGCTGCTAAGTGTCCTACAATGCACAGAACAGTCCCAAGACAAAAAATTTATCTTTCCCAAACATCAGTAGTTTCAAGGTTGAGAAATCCTTCCACAGGAAAGGCACAGAGGTGTGAAGGCACAGGTTAGCTTAGGCATCGGCAGGTGTCTGATGCAGCTTATTAAGGCTGTTAGAGGCCCATTTCCCTTTTCCATCATTCCCAGAGTATAAGCCCCTCAAATTCACTGACATCCTGTATTGGTATGTATGCTCCCAGAGCCTAGTCTATGAGTAAGTGCAAAGTAAATGAATAAAACAGGTTTCCCAAGAGTCAGTAGTGGTAAGAGTGCTGCTGAGAGCACAGGTGTCCTAAGTTCCCGTGGCAGCCAGAACAAATTACCATAACTTAGTGGCTGAAAACAACAGGAACTTATTCCCTCACAGTTCTGAAAGCAGGTGTCTGAAATGGAGATGTTGGCAGGATTGGTTCCTTCTGGAGATCCTGAGAGAGTCTTCCTTGTCTCTTCTTGCTTCTGGGGGTATCAGGTGTTCCTTAGCTTGTGGAAGCACAAATCCAGTCCATGCTTCCATCTTCCCATGAATCTTCACTTTGCCTTCTCCTCTGTATCTATGTCTTCTCCTCTTCTGTCTCTTATAAAGACACATGTCTCTGGATTTATAGTCTACCCAGTTAATCCAGAATAATCGTATCTTGAGATCCTTAATTACATCTGCAAAGACACGTTTTTCAAACAAGGTCATATTTGGAGGCACTGGGGGCTAAGATTTGAACATAGCTTTTTGGGGGGCCACTACTTTAGGTACTAGAACAGATGTGCCTGGATGGTAGAAAAAAGGGAATTGTCTATAGGAGGGAAAGAGTGATTCCTCCACCTGGGTCATGATGCCTCCAAGAGTTGGCCATGGTGATTCCATTTCTGACTCTCACTTCAATAAATAAGTCAGTAAGATAAATGTTGGGCACATTCATTTTGAAGCACAAATTACATGTGTACTTCAGAATACATGTGTGCAAAATATTTACAATGCAAAGAGTCTGCCAAGTGGGAAAAATAAAGTCAGGGGAGTCAACAAAAACCTCCCCTAATTCACATGGTAGCCTAGATTTGAAGTCTGTGAGATCTGCTCAGGGCAAAGATTCCGTCTGTGCTGTTGGGAGAAAGCCTCATTTTCTTGGGAGTAGAGAGTAAAACTTGAGAAACTCTCTAAGAAGCTCTAGAGGCCACAAAGTACCTCAGTTTGAGCCCAGTCCTCAAAATAAGAAACACTGGGCCTCTGTTTTAAAATTGGCCCTGTCACCTTCAATTATCCCCCTTCTTGTCTTGACACTGCCTTGAAAGCCTGCTGCTCAGACGTGGTTGCATCAAAGCTGCATCGGTGCGAGAGGAAACATATTTTAAAATGACAGATCTAAGAAGCAAGCCCTCGGTACTCTAAATGAATATGTTATTTCAAAGATGGAAATGACTCCTGGAATACCCTGTAATCCAACGTTTTCAATAAATCTCATGTAATAAATTCTCCCCAAGTCCGAAGATCTGGTCTGGGGCAAGCCCGTGCCTCCTGGAGCCATATATATATATTTTTTTATTTTATTATTATTATACTTTAAGTTTTAGGGTACATGTGCACAATGCGCAGGTTAGTTACGTATGTATACATGTGCCATGCTGGTGTGCTGCACCCATTAACTCGTCATTTACCATTAGGTATCTCTCCTAAAACTATCCCTCTCCCTCCCCCCACCCCACAACCATATTGAAGAGAGAACTGAAACACATACTACAAGAGGGAAGCAGACAAGTGTGCCTTTGACAGCGTCTCCAAGATCATATCACCGAAGCAAGCATGATCTTAAAGGAGGGGAGAAGAATGGCCAATTTCATAAGCGGTTCCCCTCAGACCATTGGATGGTAAAGAGGGACTCTGCCATTTTATGCAAATATTCTGGTTCCCTGGGCCTCAGAAAGGTTGGAAGCCGGGTGGGAAGGTTTTCCACTCTGAATGGCTTTCGATGTAATAATACTTAATACTCCTTTTTGAAAACAGTTTCCTCTTTTTCTGAATATTTTCATGGGACTGTAACCCATTTGTACATAAAATTGGTTGAAAGTGACATGTTGAAAAGTCCGACAAACACTACAGTATGCTCTGTTTTCAAGGAATATAAAATTGGGCTCTGTCTGACACCTTGAGTGCGCTTGTGAAAACAGAATGTCACATCTCAAAGCGTTATTCTTGATAGTTTCAAAAAAATAAAGTAAAATAAACAGACCTCTCCAGGCAAACCGCCTCTTTGTATTCCAATTTCCATGGAAACGCTGGCAATTGTACTTTTTGTGGCATGGTCTTTTTCACTTGGTAAAAGTCTGGTTTAGGCAGCTTGCTTGGGGACCCTTAGAATTCAGGAAACAATCTTTATCAAGCCAGCAAGGGATATTTTGATAGATCCTAGAGATAGCTCCTATGCTATAGGCCTAGGTAAAGAAAAAAGGCACATAGTTATTGTACAGGTTGGAGGAAGTGGACTTCAGTTTGTCCTTAGCAACACTGTTACAATTATCCATTTTATTCAATATCCCTACTCTGAAAATTCCTGGATCTAAATGACAAAATATATATTATTTCAAATCCTCCTTACAGAGTAATTCTCAATAATACATGTAAATACTCTCTTTTCCATGAGGTACAGTTTAGTTCCCCTCCCCTTGAGTGTGGCTGGACTTAGTGACTCAGTTCCAAGGAATGGAATATGGAAACAGATAAGTTGTAACTTTATAGTGGAGAAAACCAGCAGGCACCTCCTTAACCAAGTGGTGAATGTTACTATCACCAGCGATAAGTTATTTTGACCTCATGTACTTCTTGACATGATATGACATGATATGATTAGAAGGGTACTTCACCTCTGTAGAATTCTCCCTCCCAATCACAAAAGCCCAATCTAATCATGTAAAAAAAAAATAGACAAACCCCAATTGAGGAGCATTCTGCAAAACACTTGACCAGTTATCTTCAAAACTGTCATGATCATGAAAAAGCAAGGAAGGTGAGAGACTGCCATAGACCAGAGGCGATTAAGGAGACTTAACGACTAAATAAATTTATTTCCTAGATTTGATTCTGTAACATGAAAAAAGACACTATGGAAAAACTAGTTCACTCCAAATAAAATCTATAGTTTGGTGAATAGTATAATATAATGTAAATATAATTATATATTATATTCATGTAGATATTATATGTGTATATTTTAGTGAATAGAATAGTATAATATAATTCACATATATTATACTATAATATATTCACTAAACTACAGACTTTATTTGGAGCTTATAATTACTATATCAGTCTTGAGAAATGGACCACGCTAACATGCTAGAGATAGAGAAAAATGGGTGAGAAGTATGTGGGCATACTCTATATTATTTTTGTAAATTTTCTATAAAATATCTAAGAGTTAAGTTTATTTTAAACCTCTCAAGGTTGAAGAGAAAATGGCCAAACAAGAAATAAGAGAAAGTGCCATCCTTTTGTGTAATGAAGTGGATTCTTGTTGAGATGACAATACTGACACGGGGTAAGAAAAGCAGAGATAAAGATAAAGGCAGAGACAGTACAGCCAGATACAAAAGTCTAAATCCTAAAGAAAAATGTGGATTGAAGAATTCAAATCCTTAGACAGATTGTTTCCCATTGCCCAGGACATGAGCCTTTTAACTATGATTGACACAATAATACTCAAGGAAGCTTTGTAAAAATGTAGATTCCTTGGCCTCATCTTCTTGATTCTAAATTAGTAGGTATGAGGTAAGATCCAGCCATCCACACTTTATGCAGATTTCATTGCCTTTCTGTGGTAAAGTACACAGACTGACGAAGTAGAGTCTCTTTCCATTCCCTTTGAATTTGGGCTTCTCATAGGCTATGACTGATAGCCTGTGGCAGAAGTGACCTACATAACCACAATGGTTAACTTTATGTTAACCATTGCCCCACAGGGTGCCCAGACATTTGGTCAAATGTTATTCTGGGTGTGCCACGAAGGAGTTTTTGGATGAGTTTGACATTTGAATCAGTAGACTGAGTAAACCAGATTATTCTCCCTAATGTGGGCTGGTCTCATCCAATCCATTGAAGGCCTGAATTAAACAAAAAGGCTGATTGATCTTCTCGTAAGAGGGAATTTCTCATCCCTGACTCCTTGAGCTGGGACATGGGTTTTATTCTGCCTTGGAACTTTAACTGAAACATTAGCCCTTCCCTGGTGTCCAGCCTGTTGGCCTTTGGACTGGAAAGACACCAGTGGCTCTCTTGGTTCTCCAGCCTACAGGTCTTGGGACTTATCAGCCTCTGTAATCACATGAACAAATTCTTTCTAATAAATTTCTTTATATGTATACACACACACATACACATGCACACACACACACACACACACACACCCTATTGGTTCTGCTTCTCTGGAGAGCCAGACTAATACAGTAACATGCAAGTCTAAGCACTAAGAGACTTACAACATTTTTGTTTATGTATTTGGAAGGCTCCTTCTTTTTATCCCACCACCACTATATGTGAGAAAGCTGAAGCAATTTCACAGAGAGGCCCATATGGTGAAGACCAGGCACATCAGCTGAACTCACAGCCAACAGCCAGCCCAGCTGCCAGTGACAGAATGAGCCATCCTGCAGGTTCCAGCTCTGGATTAGCTTTTCTGGATGTCTTTGACTCTAGGCAATATCACGTGAAACAGAAGAATTGCCCCGCTGAGCCCAATTAATTCACAGACTCTTCAAAAATACTAGGCTGGTTCATAAATATTGCAGTTTTTGCTATTGAAAGTCATGGCAAAACCTGCAATTACTTTTGCACCAACCTAATAATACATAATAAATGTGTTATCACAGAGATCAATCTGGATTTACTCCTGGAAGGATTTGATAAGGAGGCACAGATGGAGAAAACAGTCAGGAACGTGACAACAAGCACAGACACATGTGGCTGGGTGGCATCAGGTGGCTGGAGAATCTTTCAGAATGACTGTTTAATTTCTTTGGGTTTGTAAAGTATTAGATTTTGTTATAGAGATTATACCAATTATGTAAAAATATAAGGAAAAAAACAAAATAGAGCTTGTCAGAACTAAATGACTTATGAATGATTTTTTCTAAACACAAGACAGCTTTCTTCTTTGACAGGCATTTCGCCACCAACTTTTAATAATTTGCTTTTTCTTCCCACTGCTGTTGGTGATCCTGTTGAATGTATTGGGAGAAGGGTATTGTCTAATTAATTCTTTGTTTAGCCCCTGTTAATGTGAGGAGCTGGGTATATTGGAGAGCAATATCAACTCTTTATTAAGGATATCAAAACTTTGTAATTGTATTGAAAATCTTTTCCCACTCTCATTTGCATTTTAATTTGGCATATGTTTTTGACATGTAGAAATTTTCAATATGTTGGTAAATTAGCATATTCTTTTACATTTGCAGTTCCTCCCATTGTTTGTTGGGTTTTGTTTTGTTTTGTTTGCTTAGAAAGGTAGTATGCATCTAGAAGTTAGATAATTACCTGCATTTCTTTCTAGTGTTTTCATGGTATTATAAATTGATGAATACTTGGTCCATGTGGAATTTACTGTGATGGGTGACTTCTTTGGAAGTCCCAATTTTCATCCCAGAAATACTGTCTCCTTGGTCTTTTATTATTATTATTATACTTTAAGTTCCAGGATACATGTGCAGAACAAGCAGGTTTGTTACATAGGTATACACATGCCATGGTGGTTTGCTGCACCCATCAACCCTTCATCTACATTAGGTATTTCTTCTAATGCCATACCTCCCCTACCTGCCCACCCCCACCTCAGCAGGCCCCAGTATGTGATGTTGCCCTCCCTTTGTCCATGTGTTCTCATTGTTCAGCTCCCACTTATGAGTGAGAACATGCGTTGTTTGGTTTTCTGTTCCTGTATTAGTTGGCTGAGAATGATAGTTTCCAGCTTCATCCATGTCCCTGCAAAGGACATGAACTCATCTTTTTTATCACTGCATAGTATTCCATAGTGTATATATGCCACATTTTCTTTATCCAGTCTATCATTGATGGGCATGTGGGTTGGTTCCAAGTCTTTGCTATTGTGAACAGTGCTGCAATAAACATACGTGTGCATGTGTCCTTACAGTAGAATGATTTATAACCCTTTGGGTATATACCCAGTAACGGGATTGCTGGGTCAAATGGTATTTCTGGTTCTAGATCCTTGAGGAATCACCAGAGTCTTCCACAGTGGTTGAACTAATTTACACTCCCACCAACAGTGTAAAAGCATTCTAATTTGTCCACATCCTCTCCAACATCTGCTGTTTCCTGACTTTTTAATGATCGCCATTCTAACTGGTGTGAGATGGTATCTCATTGTGGTTTTGATTTGCATTTCTCTAATGACCAGTGATGATGAGCATTTTTTCATATGTTTGTTGGCCACATAAATGTCTTCTTTTAAGAAGTGTCTGTTCATATCCTTCGCCCACTTTTTGATGGGGTTGTTTGTTTTATTCTTGTAAATTTGTTTAAGTTCCTTGTAGATTCTGGATATTAGCCGTTTGTCAGATGGATAGATTGCAAAAATTTTCTCCCATTTGGTGATGCAGTGAGCCTGCACCCTCAACCTCCTGCGCTCAAGGATCCTCCCACCTCAGCCTCTCAAGTAGCTGGGACTATGCCATGTTAATTTTTTCTATTTTTTGTAGAGAAAGTTCACCATGTTGCCCAGGCTGGTCTTGGATCCCTGTACTCAAGGGTTACACCAGCCTCAGCTTCTCAAAGTGCTGGGATTACAGGCATGAGCTACCATGCCCGGCATACTTTTTAAAAGTTAGTATCAACTAAAGCAAATGTTTGAAAACTCAAGTACTCAAAAAAGAAAACTATGAAAAGGACCTCAGATCTACCACATACTAACTGTGATCTTGGACAAGGTCTTAACTTTCCGAGCCTCAGTTTCCTCTTCTGCACGGTAATAACATCTGTCTTGAAAGGTTGTTATGAGCACTGAACATAAGTCATGTAGAGAACAAATTGCAGGGCCTCAAATGCCAGCTTTATGTATTTAAAAGTATAGATGCTTTCCTCCTTCTTGCTAGTTTTGAGGTGTATACAAACTTACACATTTCCACTTACTGTGTTATATGCCACATATTTGTTTCTTGTCTATCTTCCCTTCTACATTGACATCCTTAATGTCTGGGCCTGTGGCTTTATTTCTATATCCCTCTTTCTCATTATGGCACCCACAATACAGCAGGCCCTCAAATAATTTCTGTTGATTTGAATAAATGTCTTTAAAATATCAAAGAAAGATATAAATGAGTGCAAGAGCATATCATCTGAACTAAATGCAATCTTTCAAGCTTTGAAGTAATCAGTGAAGATGCAAAAGGCACAATCTATAGATTTGACTTAGGTGAAGGTTAAAGATTTTTATTGTAATATAAAAAAGTATTAATATGGGAATGTTCATGGACTTCCCCACGGCTGCCAAAGAGACTGTGGGAAATTGTGTTTTGATTTTGTCCTCTCCTCTCCACCTCCTTCTAAGAAGTAATGGGCTCAGCTTTGCTTGCTCCAAGGCTTTAGGGTACAATATGAGTAAGTGGATAGAGAAGAATGAGACCAGAGGGTGAGGAGTTAGGGAGACATGAGGATAATCTGCAGAGTAAAAACTGGGGACAGGTCGGCAGGAGAAAGGGATATCTTCAAACATATTCAAGAGTAGAAAGAAGAGTATAATGGATCCACCATGGATCCATCACTAACTACATTTATCTACATTGTATGGATATTATTTTATGTAATTCCCACCACCACTCCATTTGTGGCTGGAGCATGTAAAAGCAAATTTCAGAAATCATGTCATTCTACCTGCAAATATTTGAGTGTTCATCTCTACTGATAAGGATATAATATAATCTCCATGTTATCATACCTAATAAAATTAACAAGCCTTTATATGAAGTGAATCACAGCCCCTATTCAAAGTTTTCTATCATTTCTAAAATGGGAAGAAAGACACTTTGGTGACAGAGGGGAATTTTTGGAGAATAAAGTCTTTGAGTAGTGTAGGGCATGAGAAAACTTGAAAGATGTAAAAAGAAAGATGTAAAAAGAAAATGGGAAACATGTTGTGAACATTAGGAACAGGATCCCCTTTAACTTTTCTTAAACGTGCATAAGGTTTGAGATTCTTCTTAATTAATGTTGGGCATCGTAGTGTACCTCAAGAATAACCTAGTCAGGCATGAATTCTACAGGACCACAAGTCAGTATAACATAAGGGAATTAAAAGACAAACCACTAATTGCCAAAAATGTTTTTAATCAAATACAGCAAAGGGTAATTAACCATTACAGAGAAACAAAATAGTTATTTAGATTCATAAGGAAAAAATATCAAAGCCTGTAGTGAGATGAATGGTGCCGCTTCCCCAAAAAAAGCATGCCCTCACCCAAATCCGTGGAACCTATAAAATATTACCACATGTGGAAAAGAGGTCTTTGAAGATGTAATTAAAGATCCTGAGATGAGAAGATTATCCTGGATTTCCAGGTGGGCTCTTATCAGACGACAAGTATCCTTGTAAACTAGATCGACAAAGGAGAAGGCACACAGAGGAGAAGGCAAAGTGAAAATACAGCAGAGGGGTGTAGCCAGGAGCCAAGGAATGCCAGCAGCTCCAGAAGCAGGAAAAGCAAGCAACTGATTATTTCCTAGAGCCTCCAGAGGAAATACAGTCCTGTGGAGACCTTGATTTCAGACTTCTGGGTTCCAGAACAGTGAGAGAATGAATTTATGTTGTTTTGAGCACCAAGTTTGTGATAATTTGTTAATGTGGCCACAGGAAGCTAAGGGAAACTGAGAGAAACACGGGCAAGATAGAGGTAGGAGGAAAAGACAGAGTGCAATTACTGCCTTCCATTGGAGAAATGGACGATATTCAGTGGCTTCTGGAAGGTTGAGTTCTTGGTAGGAAGTAGAGGGAAAGGGAATAATCTAGATGGTAGCAAGAGCTCATGGCATAGGAAGTCTTCAGGGCCACATGCAGCAGTTTGAACTTAGCCTGAGGACAACTACTAGCCTTTGAAGACTCTATGTCAGAAGATACACAAGGAGTGGTATAGATAGATGCCTGATAAAGAAAAAGAAAGTATTTTTTATTTTTAAATTTATTGCGTTATTTATTTTGAAAGAAGTTCTCACTCTATCACCCCAGCTGGAGTACAGTGGTGCAGCCTCAGACTCCTTGGCTCAAGCAATCCTCCTGTCTCAGTCTCCCAAGTAGCTGGGATTGCAGGCACATGCCACTACACTTGCCAGTTTTTCATTTATGGATTTATTTGTTTGTTTATTTCTTTCTTTATTGTAGAGATAGGGTCTCATCATGTTGCCCAGGCTGATCTTGAATTCCTGGACTCAAGCCATCCTCCCACCTCAGCCTCTCAAAGTGCTGGGATTACAGGCATGAGAGACCACACTCAGTCTAAGCAAAGGAAATTGTAAATGAAAACCAAAAGAGTTCATCTTCCCTTGGAATTAAAGATGCCTATTGAGCCTTCTACTAAGTAAGAGGCTTACAGACTAATGAGGAAGACAGACATTAATGAAATAATCATATGAATGAATACACAGTTATAGACTGAAATGAATACCCTGAAAGAGGGGAATTCACTGGGCTAGGTGCGGTGGCTCACACCTGTAATCCCAGCACTTGGGGAGGCTGAAGTGGGCAGATCACCTAAGGTCAGGAGTTCAAGACCAACCTGGCCAACATGGAGAAACTCCGTATCTACTAAAAATAGAAAAAGTAGATGGACATGGTGGTGGGTGCCTGTAATCACAGCTACTCAGGAGGTTGAGGCAGGAGGATCACTTGAACCCAGGAGGCGGAGGTTGCAGTGAGCTGAGATCATGCCACAGTACTTCAGCCTGGGTGACAGAGTGAGACTCCGTCTCAAAAAAAAAAAAGAAATAAAAAGAGAGAGGAATTCATTGCGGCCAGCATCCTACCTTCCCTGAACCAAGGAGGTGGGAAGGGCTTCCCGGAGGAGTTAGGGTTGAGCTGAGCTACCAGGCCTTTTATAGTGTGTCAAGATGTGAGAACCACACCTCATTTTTTCTTTTTAACCAATAATGAAGGAGGAGGTAGTGGAAGGACCGCTATACATTTAAAGAAAAATGCTTATAAAACTAGATTTTAAATACCACTCTTGGCCACTTCTATTTAGCAAGTTACACTCAGGTGCCATTGTTATTAAACGGTACCATACCTTTCTATAACTTGGGAAATTCAAGGTTTAAGTTCCATGAGAAACTTTATTTTCCAACTATCAACTAGTTAGTGCCAGACCTGCCATCATAGCAACATTGAAAGTCTGGTCACCATTCAATAATTTGACCCTGAAGACAAGTGAAATGGGAAACACCTCCCATCCTGAAATAATCTGGCCCTGCTACTCTCATGATCTGAAGTATCAGGTAATTTTCCATGTTAATTTGGCCTGAAAATACAAAGGAGAAGTTCAAACAGGGACACGGTGTCTCTTTGGCTTAGCCCTTCAGGGATGGTTGCCTTAACCATACATTTTTTATTGTCCAGTTAAGTTTTCAGTAATTCAGTTGATGGGACTTTCAGACCTGCTCATGGGCTGTGACTCATTCCACTGTCAAATTAACAGCTCTTTTGGAAAATGTGTTTTCACGACTTGGCCAAAAATTTCCACGGCTTAATTTCATCTTTTTCTTCCCAGAGAAACTCTTTGAACAAGTCCAATTATTGTACACTTCAGAAGAATCTTTATTTCCAGCCTCAGCAAATGCCTGACCAACCCATCACTTTCAACTTTGATCAGCACAGTTCCCTGGGGCTTTCACTTTCTCTCCTCGTCTGCTTATCGACTCTTCTTCCAGTGCTAAAAGTCGATTTGCAGCATCTGGAAACACCCAATTCATGAAATTAAAAGTCATTTGGCAAAATGAAAAGACACACAGAAGGGCAGTTCAGAATACCTGGATCCTCTCTGAGCCTCTAAGAACAGCAAGACTTTACTGAATTGCCTTTTCTCTTGCCTTCTTCATTTATCAAACAATAAAGTTGGACTAAATGACTTTATGATAACTTCTACCTATAAAACTGAAGAGCTGATTTTGTTTAGGTTAGTGTGAAATCATATAAAAGTTGGTCCACAAAGTTCAAGCTACAGGCATGGTGTGATGTAGGGTTGTCTGAGAACACGGAGATGCAGAGTCCCAATCACCAGATAAGAAAGATGCAGGTGCAGCACATTAGTCAACTAATGCATTATTTTCTTCAATAATGCAGCATAGCAAGACAGCCAAAATGTAAGTGGTTACCACTAATAAACATGTATTCTCATGCTCAGGGGTCCACAGGTCAGCTGGGGCAACCCTCCTTCGGGCCACAGATAAGATTCAGGCCTATCCCACATGTCTCTCATTCTCCTGGGGCATGCTCTGTTCAGGGTGATCACTGGAAATGAAAGCCAAGCCGGTTTATACAAGCACACTTAGGTCTCTGCTCATTTTCCATCCTCTGACACTCAGCTGGCCAAAATATGCCACACGACCAAGTTCAGCATCAAAAGGGCTAAGAAGTATATTCTATCCATGATAGGAAGGGAAGAAAAGTGGCTCCTGCTGAACAATCAACATGTAGCTCTCCTCCCATTGCCTCCCATTCTTTTTTGACATGGTTTCACACACCCCCACCCCACCCCCACACACAAACACACACACATTTAGTTGACTTAAAGATATACACACATATGTATATACACACACATTTAGTTGCCTTAAAGATCAAACAAGACCAATTTATGGGATGCACATTTTTGGAGGGAAAAATTATTTGAGAGGTAATTCACCTAACTCACAATTTTCATTAGAGCAAGAACAAGTGAACTTACTACTGTGGATAATCATGTAATAAAAGTTAAAATTTGATCATCACTGACCATGTGCCAAGCATTATTCCAGGTTCTTTTCATTTATTATAGAATTTAATAGAATTATTCAAATACCTCAACTTGACATTTTACCACATATAGAATACCCTACATAGAATTAATCCTTAAAAAAATCTTTCCAATTTAAACCATTTAAAAATACTGACCTAAAAACATTTCATTATTATTTAACCAATTTAATCGGTGCTCATTAAATATCTCCAAGTCTCGGTTTCCCCAACAAATCTTAAAATCAAGTATTATCATCCACAGGATAGAATTCAGAGCAGTAAAGATTATAAAGGATTAAGTGACAGCTTACAAGGTAAAGGAGCAGGAATATGAACCCAGATGATAAACCTGGTACATTGACCTCATTGTATCATGTGTCCTTCGATAGCATTGAAACTACGCTTAATAGGTGCTTGATTAAAGTGTATGGAAAAACAAAAGATAGAAGGAAAAAATAGGAGAGAAGGGAAGGAAGTGGGAGGGAGAAGTTGATAACTTTCCACGACAGAAAAACTACACATGCTTGGAACAAATCCATAGAATACAAGGCACTATGAAGCTATAAATCAAGGAAAACAAAATTTTATTTTCACAGAGTTGAATGATCAATTGGTAGATTCATTCATTCATTAAACAAACAGTGCTACATCTCAACACAAGTCCCCAGGTGGTAGGAGAATAGCCTCTGCCTGCCCCCTACCTGAGGAATTCAACACGGGAGGTGTCAGGGATACTAACACCCACAGCTGCCTTAGAGGCTTATCAGGCTCATCATTTTGTACAGATGGCTGGGACCTCTTTCTCAAGTATGGCACTAAAGTTTCTAAAGTTTCTACACAATATGATTCCAATCTACTTTCTATCTACATCCCCTTTCCATCCCCTACAGTCCCTCGGCATTCAGCTTCTGACCAGTTTTTTTTTTTTTTTTTTTTTTTTTTGTAGACAGGGTCTGGCTCTATTGTCCAGGCTGGAGTCTGTAGTGCAGCGGTGCAGTCTCGGCTCACTGCATCCTCTTCCTCCTGGGCTCAAGCCATCCTCCCACCACAGCCTCCTGGAAAGCTGGGATTATAGGCACACATCATCACGTCTCACTAGTTTTTTGTATTTTTAGTAGAGATGGGGTTTCACCATGTTGCCCAAGTTGGTCTCAAACTCCTGGACTCAAGAAATCCACCTGCCTCAGCCTCCCAAAGTGCTGGAAGTACAGGCATGAGCCACTGCGCCCAGCCCTCACCAGTCCTTGAATGCACACCTCTCCTAGTTCTGTGTCCTTGCACCTGCTGTTTCCTCTGACTGGAATTCATCCACTTCTCTCATCTCCATCCTTCAATGTCCAAACTAATTATTTTCTCTTCTTTGGCACCTTCCTCAGATTTCCCCGGGAGATTTAGTTCTTCCTCCCCAGTGCCCCCAGGTGTGATGGTTAGTTTCATGTGTCACCTCAACTGGGTTAAGGGATAACCAGGTAGCTGCTAAAAGATTATTCTGGGGTGTGTCTGTGAGGGTGCTTCTGGAAAAGATCAGCATGAATCAGTGGATTTACTAAAGAAGATCTGCCCTGAGCAATGTGTGTGGGCATCGTCCAATCTGTTGAGAGCAGGATAGAACAGAAAGGCAGCAAATGGATAAATTCTCTTCCTCTTCTTGAGCTGGGACATCCACCTTCTCCTGTCCTCAGACTTCACAACTCCTGATTCTTGGACCTTCAGATGCCAGAACTTACATCAGCATCTCCCTATCCTCTCCTCTGCCCCACTCTTGGTTCTCAGGCCTTCCGACTTAGACTCAGTGACACCACTGGCTTTCCTGGGTCTCCAGCATACAAATGGCAGATCATAGAACTTCTCAGCCTTCATAATCATGTCAGCCAATTCCCATAATAAATACACACACACACACACACACACACACACACACAGAGAGAGAGAGAGAGAGAGAAAAGAGAGATATAGAGAGAGATTGACTGCAACAGGTATCACAGGTCACAGGATCAACAATCTACCTGGCTGTTCCCTCCGCTGAACGTTGAATTTCTCAAAAGCTGGAAATATCCTAAGCACCTTTGTTATCACCTTGTTGTACTTAGCCTAAAACCTAGCAGATTAGACCACGTTGCCTTCTTACTAAACAACTTTAATCATTTATTCTCCCTAGTGGCAATTGGCGGAGAGATGCCGTGTACTGAAGGAGAAAGGTGTTGTGCTTTTTTACACCCAGAGGTGGAGCCAGGCAACCATGAGGACTTTGCCTTGTTTGCCTGGCTTATTCCTACGCTTTCGTCAAGACTCACCTTATTCCATAAAGCCTTCCCCAAACCCTGCCCATGAGGTCAGGACCACGAGGGTCCACTCGCAGGAACATGTGCTTGAAAATGGGAACCAGAGGTCAGGTTCAGCCGGCTGTTACTCTGAAGTGAATAGGCTGAAACTTAGCCAGGAGGGGAGCTAGAATCTCAATCCAGGAAATATAAGAATGCATATAACCAAAGAATCAATGAGCAGCTGCCAGGTTAAAAGTTAAGCGTCAAGAGAATGGAATAAGAATTTTAGTACAAGATGAACAGGCAACATACAGAATGGGAGAAAATTTTTGCAATCTACTCATCTGACAAAGGGCTAATATCCAGAATCCACAAAGAACTCAAACAAATTTACAAGAAAAAAACAAACAACCCCATCAACAAACAGGCGAAGGATATGAACAGACACTTCTCAAAAGAAGACATTTATGCAGCCAAAACACACATGAAAAAATGCTCATCATCACTGGCCATCAGAGAAATGCAAATCAAAACCACAATGAGATACCATCTCTCACCAGTTAGAATGGCGATCATTAAAAAGTCAGGAAACAACAGGTGTTGGAGAGGATATGGAGAAATAGGAACACTTTTACACTGTTGGTGGGACTGTAAACTAGTTCAACCATTGTGGAAGTCAGTGTGGCAATTCCTCAGGGACCTAGAACTAGAAATACCATTTGACCCAGCCATCCCATTACTGGGTATATACCCAAAGGACTATGAATCATGCTGCTGTAAAGACACATGCACACGTATGTTTATTGTGGCACTATTTACAATAGAAAAGACTTGGAACCAACCCAAATGTCCAACAATGATAGACTGGATTAAGAAAATGTGGCACATATACACCATGGAATACTATGCAGCCATAAAAAATGATGAGTTCATGTCCTTTGTAGGGACATGGATGAACCTGGAAACCATCATTCTCAGCAAACTATTGCAAGGACAAAAAAACAAACACCGCATGTTCTCATTCATAGGTGGGAATTGAACAATGAGAACACATGGACACAGGAAGGGGAACATCACA
Organism: Pongo abelii; assembly: GCF_028885655.2. NCBI lineage: Eukaryota > Metazoa > Chordata > Mammalia > Primates > Hominidae > Pongo > Pongo abelii. The sequence continues at coordinate 12,163,599 of NC_071988.2, forward strand.
CACCGGGGCCTGTTGTGGGGTGGGGGGAGGAGGGAGGGATAGCATTTGGAGATATACCTAATGTTAAATGACGAGTTAATGGGTGTAGCACACCAACATGGCACATGTATACATATGTAACAAACCTGCACATTGTGCACATGTACCCTAAAACTTAAAGTATAATAAAAAAAATTTAAATGTAAAGAATTTTAGTACAAGATAGGAGAGCTCAGACAACTCAAGAAATGTTGTCTTTTTAATGTGATTCCTTGAAGATACCAGAGCTAGCTACTTCCTTCCCTCTCTGTTTATGGTAATTGACTTAACCTTTATTAGAGTACTTATCTCAATACCCCACACTATTTATGCATCTGCCACTCCCAATAGTTTATCAGTTACTTGAAAGCAACAATTCCATTCTGTCACTTTCTCCTCTATCCAAAATAGTGGGTAGGCCTTCAGGGAAGAAATAGAAGAAGAAAAAGAAAAAAGAGGAAATAAGTTTAGGGAGGGAGGGCAGGGAATAGAAGGGAAGATGCTTCTCAAAGTTAACTTGGCTAAAGAATTCTTGATTTCCACCACCCTCCAGCCAGAAACTAGTTCTGCTTCTAGCGTTCTCCATATTTGCCAAGGGTAGCATTGACTACCTTGCTCTACTGACCAAAACCTAGGCATGATCTCTTATTCTTCTCTTTCTCTCACCCCTCACATTCGATTCATCAGCATAGTTATTGACCTCCAAAGTAGAACGCAAGTCTAGGCCCTTCCCACTATCTTCAGCACTTCCTCCTACACAAATCCCTCCTTGACTCCAGCAGCAGTCTCCTAACTGGCCTTCCTGCTTTCTCTCTAGCCTTCCTACAGAAGCTGAAGTGGTATTTTTTAAGTATAAGTCAGAATATATTATCTTCCTGCTCAAAATCCTCCAAAGGTGTCTCATAAGCCTTAGTCAAAATCAAAGTTCTTATAGGATCCTGTGTGATCTAAGCCTGCAACTCCTCTGATCTCATCTTCCTCCACCCCACCTGGAACACTCTGTTCTAGCCCCACTGCCCTTCAGTATATTCCTGTGCATGGCACACTTATTTCCAGCTTGAGGGCTTTGACCTTAATAACGCCTTTGTCTTTGCATGGCTGTCTCCCTCATACAAAGCGTCAGCTTCTCAGAGAGGGCTTCCTTGATGTCTCTAGTGAAAGTAGACACACACACATACATACACACACATATATGCACATATACATTCACACATGCACAAACACGCTCACACACATACACACATATGTAAACACGTACGTACCCGACAAATACACACATGCACACTCACACATATGCACATACATACATCACCCATATACACACTCATATACACACATATATACACTCTCACACAGACACACACACACACACACACACACAGAGATTTAAACCATTATAAACATAAAGTTAATAGCTACACAATTCCAGGCTGTTTCCTACTAAACATTTGATATTTCATTTGTCTTCCAAAATTACATTATTTACTGTAATTTCTCAAGTTCCATGTCTTGGCAGTAAGCTTTGGTTTACTCTAAGAGCTGGGATAACAATAGGAATAAAGGTCATTTTTCACGTTTTCAGAGTAGTCTGGAGAATTGTGTTGTAAGCTCAGTGTTGAGACTGTATTTAGTTCTGTGGTCTCTCGCAGAAATTAGAGCGTGATACTCACTTTGACAGCCTGGATCTTACAACAGCCGAGAAACGAAGGCTTGAATTGAGGCACCTGAGAATTAACTGTGCGATTCTTATAAACATTACAGGTCTTCTGGATCCTATGAATTGCCTCCATTTAAACTCAAAAGCCCCATGACATGGTTCCAGGGGCCTGTAAATCCTGTGATACCAGCCATAATAACTCCCCTGGCAAGAACTAAGCTTCACTTCCCGTGGCCTATAAAGGACCTTGCCCGACCTTTAATATCAATCAGAGCTAACATGTGCCTGTGGGAGAAGCCCAGGCCTGGAGCCCAGAGAACCACAGCTTTGACTGGCAGCCTGGCACATGCCACAGGCTCGCCTCCCCAGGGTGGAAATCCCTGCACGCCTCCCTTTCCCCAACCCCGGGGAGGAAATATGACTACCCACACCACAGGGTTATGTGAGAAGTAAGGGGTCTCAGCACACATTGATGGAAAACTCTCCTATGCCAAGCACTGTACAGAGCATGATGTGGCCCTGATGTTGAGGGGTGCCGAGACCAGTGGGAAAGGCAAACCTCAAATAGATCATTTTAATATTTGGTGGGTATGTAAATTATATGGTAAGTAAGGGACCTGGCATATGGAAGGGGCTCAGTAAACGTTCATCTTCCCTAGAGATTCATGGGCTCATGGAACTTATTCAATGTGAGGGTGACACAGGACCCAGTACAACCTGGACAGAGGCAGTTTAGAGCGAATGTCCTGGAATGATCATTAACAATGCCCTCTTTCACCATCATAAGTACACCAGATAAGACAGCAAAGTATATGGTCACCTCAGCCAACATGCTCATTTTTGCAGAAGGGGAAATTACAGCCCATGGGGGAGAAGTGACAGGCCACATCTGATCCCCACACCTGGCTCCCTTCATCATTTTTATAATCCTGAAAAAATTATGGAATCCATAGCTTCCTCTGCTCTCAGCTTTCATGCCTGGCCTGGGCTTCTTCCTAGGTCCACTGTCTGTGTGGGATTTTGATCATCAGAAACACTTTCCCATATTCCCTGAAATAACCTGAATCACTGATAATGACATATGTGTATGCATGTGACAGTCTATGTCAGTAAACTTACAGAACTTTGGTGAAATTCATTACTTACATAGATTTTGAGCAACCCTTTGTACCCACACAGACTGAGAATTTGGAATTATTTGGATGTTAGTAAATAGCAAAATGGACATTTTCAGCACAAATGTGAATTCCACTTTCTTTATCATGAAAAGTTCAGCATCACTAAGACGTTACAATTCAGTAGAGATGGGCAGGTTTGTCTTCACAGCAAAGCTTGAAGTAAGGCAAGAAGGGACAGAAGGAGTGGAAAAAGAAGCAAGTTATCTCAATTAATCCTTGGTAACACTGCAAGGTAGGTATTCTCACTTCCACCTTTCTAGATATGGAACCAGAGGCTTCCCCAAGTTTACCCAGCATGACAGTCCTTTGATGCGTCAACGTATCTAGGCTATGGTTCCCGGTTATTCCATAAAACAGGTGTTACTGTGAAATTATTCTGTGGATGCGATTAGTTCCTGTTTCAGTTGCCTTTAAGTAAAGATTGTCCTAAATAGTCAGGGTAGGCCTAATTCCATCAGTTGAAAGGCCCCAAGAGCAGAGCTGAGGCTTCCCAGGCAAAGAAGAAATTCTGCTTGTGGACTGCAGTTTCAGCTCCTGCCTGCAAGGTGCCTCTGCTCTTCATTAAAGCCTGCCTTATGGATTTCAGATCTGCCTAGCATCTCCCACAATCAGGGAGGTAAATTCCTTACAATAAATTCTCTTAACCTTCTACCAGTTCCACTTCTCCAGTTGAACTGTGAATAGTGAAACAAGCTAGGACTTAGTACAACCAGAATTCATGCTCAGGTCCCTAAAAACCACATTCTAATTCCCTAAAGTGATTCTTTATACCCTTTGAGGCATTTCTCTCAACGCAGGGAGTGGTTCACAGTTTAATAACAATCTCATACTTGTGTTAACCACCTAAAAACCATGGCTGTTTGCTTATATGGATCAACTGTGTGCAAAAAAACGGAGCTTAGATGGGGAATAGGTAAAAAGAAAACAAAGGGCCGGTCGCGGTCGCTCACCCCTGTAACCGCAGCACTTTGGGAGGCCGAGGCGGATAGATCACAAGATCAGGAGATCGAGACCGTCCTGGCTAACACGGTGAAACACCGTTTCTACTAAAATATACAAAAAATTAGCTGGGCGTGGTGGCGGGTACCTGTAGTCCCAGCTACTTGGGAGGCTGAGGCAGGAGAATGGGTGAACCTGGGAGGTGGAGCTTGCAGTCAGCCAAGATCGTGCCACTACACTCCAGCCTGGGCGACAGAGGGAGACTCCGTCTCAAAAAAAAAAAAAAAAACAAACAAAAGAAAAATGAGAACAAGGATGAAGAGGAAGGAAGAAGAATATAGATTAATATTTATTAGGTATTTATCACATATCAGATCTTGTTAAGAATTTTCACACTCTTTATGTAATTTACTAAGGATGATAGATTACTGTTCAAAGATATTCACTCCCTCCCTGAAGCATAAATGGAAGTATACAACCATTCCTCACCATCTCGGGGAGATTAGTTCTAGCCACCTCTGCTCCCAGGATACCAAAATCTGTAGATGCTCAGGTCCCACAGTCTACCCTGCAGAACCTATGCATATGAGCAGTCAACCTTCTGTTGTATCTTCACATCCCTCAAGTACCATATTTTCTATTCAGATTTGGTTGAAGCTGCTGATACAAAGGGCTGACTGTACTTTCGCACCTTGACTTTGGACTTAGACTTGTGACTTTCTTTTGATAAACAGGATGTTAGCAGATGTGACACAAGCAGGGGCTTAAAAATGTGCTTAAGGGCCAGGCGTGGTGGCTCATGCCTTTAATCCCAGCACTTTGGGAGGTCAAGGCGGGTGGATCACGAGATCAGGAGATCGAGACCATCCTGGCTAACACAGTGAAACCCCGTCTCTACTAAAAAATATAAAAAATTAGCTGGGTGTGGTGGCGGGTACCTGTAGTCCCAGCTACTTGGGAGGCTGAGCAGGAGAATGGCGTGAACCCAGGAGGTGGAGCTTACAGTGAGCAGAGATCGCACCACTGCACCCTAGCCTGGGGGACAGAGCGAGACTCTTTCTCAAAAAAAAAAAAAAATGTGCTTAAGCAATATGTGCTTTCACATGCTTTTAACATCACAATGAAAAAAATATATACTGTGGCTGTCCTACTGATCTAAGATGTTGAAAGATACAAGCAACAGACCTTATCTCAACCTGTAGCTTATCTGCAAGTAGCCAAACCAATCTAGCTCAGCCAACTGTCAGTTGACCTGCAGACATGCAAGTTAAATAAATGCTGATTTTTGTATGAGAGTTTATGTTGCTAGTTATGTAGCAATAGTTGACTGATACACTGAAATAATAAGATAATAATTACTTCCCATTAGAGCTACATGAAGAGCTGAAGAGTATGCGAAAGGTGAATTCAGAAACTAACCATAAAACTGGGTAGGCAGATCACAGAGTCTAGTGGGTAGAAGCAATGATTCCAAACCTCCTTTTCAGAAAACTATGGTCTCCTTAGGATCACAGGAGAAATGGAGAGATAAAGACATCTCAAGTCATTTACATAGAGCCTTATTTGCCACTGGGCTCTACCTAGAGAAGGGAAAAGTCTGTTCTGTACACACAGATTCTCAACACTTGCAGTTTGCACAAAAGCTTATTAATTTCCAGTACCCTCCCTTGCTTCTGTACTATTGTAAAACAGTTTATACCATATTGATTTAAAAAGGATGTATGGAGTAGCTAAAACCCCAAGTCAGTATATTTAAATCCAAAACCAATATGGTTCCAAAGGAACTGCTGCAGAGGTGAAGGGGGCCTCAGCTGGCTTTACCCCACAGATCTCCATCCTAGAGTCAACCAGAACAACTCCACTCTTCATTGTTTTATACTCTGGAATTCCACATAAAATTTCATTAGAACGGGAGTGAGTGCCAGGCTTTCCAGCCCTGCCACAAACATGACAGCTGTAGTCTCTAAAACATAGGACTAAGACTAAACTCATCGTTTTGCCCCTCCCAAACACTTCTCAACCTTCTTAATTCCCCTTTAGAGATTCTCACCACCTTTCATCCACAGATGAGTAAGCCAGCAACCTGGGAGCTACCTTTATCCTCACTTTATCATTCCCATCTCATCTGTCTCCTAAATGCATGACAAATATGTGCCCCTCTCTCTCTACTCGGACTGTCATCACCCTTGTTCTGACTGCCATTGCTTAACTGGGAGGCTCAACAGTCTTCTAACTTTGGCATCTCTATCTCTCACTTACACTCTCAGTAACAGACAGGCTCTCAGATGGCCCCCAGTGATCTCTACCTCCTGGTGACATCGCCTCTCCTTGTGTAAGCTCATCTCCTTGAGTGACTTGCTTCTAACCAATAGAGTATAGCAAATGTGATGGAGTACTGCTTCCATGAATAGGGTACATGAGATTCTGACTTTTGTCTTACTGATAGACTCTCCCCCTTGCTGATGAAACAAACCGCAATGTTTGAGCTGCCCTATAGAGAGGCCCACGTGGCAAGAAACTGAGAGTGGCTTTCAGCTGAAAGCCAAAAAGGAACTAAGGTCTGAAATCCAATAATCTATGAAGAATTGAATCCCAACACCACTACACAAGCCAGGAAGTGGGTTTTCGGTTCTTCCCCACTTGAGTTTTCCCTTTGATTGCAGCCTCATGAGAAACCCTGAGCACTTAGCTAAGTCATTCCTGGATTCCTGATCCACAGAAACTGTCAGCTAATGCATGTATGTTGTTTTAAACCACTAAAGGGTTTAAATTAATTTGTTACACAGTGACAGATGACTCATACACCCCTCCAAAGCACACGGTGGCACAGTCAGAGTGATGGCTCCAAACACAAATCTGACCATCCCCTTCCTCTTACTCTAACCCTTCCTTCAATGTCACAGGAAGCAAAAAAGTGGCATTCACTGAGTGCCTACCTTGTGTTGGCCTCTTCACGTGCTATCTCATTTCATCTACACAGCAACCCAGCAAAGCCAGGATTATTAATTCTCTTCAACAGAATTTTTTTTAAACTAGAGAATTAAGTAACTTGTTCAAAACTATAGAGCTAGGAAATGACTAAGCCAGAACTATGACCAAAATTACCTGGCTTCACAACTCTTTCTGCCACACCAACCTTTCACAAAACCCAAAACACCCTGGTGTAGCGTCAGGGAGATGCTAAAGTCAGGCAAACTGGGGCAGATGAACCTTAAGGCCTAGGAGAAGAGGAAGTTCAGCAAAATGAGGAAAAGAGAGAAATCAGAATGTTTCTGCACAATGTCTGACTTGGGAGAGTTTTATTGATCTCCTTGGAAAAATGGAAGTTCAGCGAAAATAGGTTTGTTCGTTATAAATCCCAGGGCTCTGAACTTCAGTGGGCTTTGTAAGAGACTTTTAAAATTGAAAGATAAAATTCCAGAGTCAAAATTTTATGAGTAACTTAGAATAGGGCTACATTACCCCAGGACAACTGCCTGAAAGAGATCCTCTCATTGCAGAAAACACAAGCCCAGGCCCTTATTATAGCCCATCTCAGCTTAAAGAATCTTCTTGCAACAAAAGTACATACTCCTCTTAAGTCGCCATTCAACACACACTCAGTCAAAAACTTAAACCTCCTAGCAGTATCCCATTAACCTCACAAATCCCCTTCATACCAGAAGCTGTGTCAGTTTTTAAAACCCAAAAGGGCAGAGGGGAAAAGCTCACAGAATCCTTACAAGGATATTGAAGTGTTACAGGCGTGTTCATGGAAGGAGCCTTTGATAAATTGAGCGTGAGTCTCTAAGAGACAGAAGAGCCAAGAAGTCAGCCTCTTCCTCCCCTCAGATTTATGAATCTTCCAGCTAGAGGCAAAAGCATCACTCTGTCAAGATCAAAGCTCAGAGGGGTGAGAAGACCAGATATTCTCCTGGGATGGGAGTATGTCTGTTTTATGTAATATACATGGTCTGTGTTCTAGAAAGCGCATTGCATAGGAAACCCATTTTAATAGTCCCCATAAAATAAATACTTCCTTTGTATTAAGAATACAAAAAGATGGATATGCTCCTTGCTTGGAATGTATGAAGCAAAGGTTAAAAGTTCCACTGTGTTTTCTGCTCACGGAAAATAACTTTTGATCCATCAGCCCAGAATCCAGATTTTTCTTGGAAGAACCAAACATGAGACTGAGAGCATTTGCAATACTTGGGCTGGCACAAGCTGTTGCCTTAAGGTACCTATTGTGTAAGAGTGTTTATAGTCATTGAAGTCAAAGTGGCTGCAAAGACTGACTTAAAAGATAATAACTACACTAGAGAGCCTTAATAGATTGCAGAACTCTGCACATTCTGGAAGACTATGTGTTCTGGAAGACTCTCTACATAGACACCACATGATTCACAAACTCATTGATATTCCCTCTTTAATATTTGCTATTTGGTGTGATGGTCATTAAAGAAAAGCTATTCGGCAATGCATGATTATGGAAAAAGAACAAAGGCTGGGAGAAACTAAATTCCCCACTTTAAGAAAAGAAACCCAGAAAATAAAATGAAAATATCAAAGAGCTTGTGTCCCATGATACACATTTCAGCCAAATGCAGACATGTGCAACAAACAGCTCAGCCTTGTCTGAGTAACACCTCATTCCTCAACATTTGCAGAATTTGCAAAGGCTGAATGAGGACAAAAAGGATCACTGATTCAGAAGCTAAAGTGCTGAACTAGGCGTCAAATGGCATTGCTTCTGACCTGGATCCACCCCTTCTTATTCATCTGTAAAATGGGAACAATACTAATTGTATTGTCCAAATTACCTATTTATTCATCTAGTCATTCATTTCTTTCAGTCATTTTAACATATAAGGCATTGTGTACAAAGATGAATGCACCATGGGCCCTGCCCCCAGGGGGTTCTCAGTCAAGGATGGGAGGTGATATATGTACATGGAAAATAATATTCTTGTTGAGAATGGTAGGTGTCATACTAAATAACCAATTTAATGAAATAGTATCACCAGCTGCCAAAATTTTAGAATCAAATTTGTAATCCTCTCTCACAAAAGCACAGGATATTATGGCATATATTTTCTGTACCAACACCATTTCTGGTACCATCTCCCTTTCTGACTTTTATTTTCCTTTTGCCTAAATTTTCCAATTCATTTTAAGTTTATTATCTCTAGAAATATTGTCTAATCCTTGCAAATCCTTTCTTGAACAATGAAGATTGTAAATAAAGGGATATGTGGATGTCTTTAAAAAGCCATGATAAACATGCACTTGACTGATGTATACCGTGGGCTCGGCTCAGTGGCTCACGTGCCTATAATCCTAGTGCGTTTTGGGAGGACAAGGCTGGAGGATTGCTTGAAGCCAGGAGTTTGAGCCCATCATGAGCTATGATAGCACCACTGTACTCCAACCTGAGTGACAGAGTGAGACCCTGTCTCTAAATACACATACACACACACACACACACACACACACACACAGAGAGAGTTTTGTGATTGTGATGATGATTATTGGGATGCAAAATATTTTTACTCATATCAACATGAAATGTAAATTTATATAAATATATTCTCATAAAATATATAATAACAGTGGTTCCAAGCTATAATAAGTGATCTATATATGGCCAGAGTTTGGTAAACTGACAGCGCTCATTGGCCATCCAGCTCAGCGCAGCAGCTGGGCATCAGACTCTCCTTGTAACTGACCTCAATGTTCATAAGGTGAACCTGCTTCTCTGGAAAGCTGTGTCTCCTCAGGACAGAATCCCAGACCCAGTCTCCAGGCTCTGAACTCCTCTGTTCTTAGACAAGAACCTGACAGAATCTTCTCCCTGAGCAAGATGCAACAGATAAGAGAACAAGTAAACACATACACCCTCAACGACTCAGGGGCAAGCAAACCTCGGGCTGGTCCCTGAACCTAAACTCCCATCCTCCTTGCTCTCCTTCTCTGTTACTTATCTTCAAAGTCCAGTCCAAATGTCACCTCCATGGAGCCCTCCTTCCCCAAGCCTAAGCAAAATAGTCTGCTATCTTCTCCCTGCTCCCAGCCTCTATTACAAAATTACTACATTTTCTTTGCAGTTAGTTCTCCCTCTGACTAGTGTTGTCTGCCAAGCAGGGACTTCACAGAACCCATTTTAGTAACCCCTGGAAACACTTCCGCCAGCAAAGAGCATGGTGTCCAGAACTTGCCCAGTGAATGTTGATTAAATTACTTCTTTTCAGTTTTCCTTCATTTTCACCCTAACTAGTTGGATAGCAAATTACAACACTAAATCTCCTCTAAGAAAGGAATCCTCAAGTATTATGTGCCAGGCCAATAGTCAGGAACACCGTGGTGGCTTCAGCTGAAAGTAAGAACAATGGCTACAAGGGACCACGTTTCATTTCTAGCATGGTGAAGAGGAAATAGCACTGGGTGGCACCCAATGGTTCTGAGTTCAAATCCTGAGTCTTTAATTCAGAATCTGTGTCTCCACCCATTCAGGCTGCTATAACAAAATACCATAAACAACAGAAAATTATTTCTCATGGCTGAGGAGGCTGGGAAGTTCAAGACCCAGGTGGCAGCAGGGGAGATTCAGTGTCTGATAAGGACCTATTCCTCATAGAAGATGCCTTCTCACTGTGTCCTCACATGGCAGAAGGGGCAGGGGAGCTCTCTATGGTCTCTCCTCTAAGGGCACTAATTCCGTGCAGGAAATCTCTACCCACATGATTCACCTCCCAAAAGTGCCCCTTCCTTGTGGGTTGGGATTTCAACATATGAATTTTGAAGGGACACGAATATTCAGACCATGGCCCCTTGTAAGTAAGCAAATAAATCTTTGAATCTTTTTAACTCTGTTTTACCATCTGTAAAACTAGGACTCTTAGGCCCAACTCCAAGATTGTAAAGAGGATTCAATGAGAGGGCATATAAAGGAGGCTGCCCAGGCCTAGAGCACAGTAGTCATTCAATAAATGTGGCTTCCTTCTGACCCTCAAATGAGGAAGCCCAACTAATCCCATCCTCCTATAAGGGAGGGAAAAATATGTATGAAGAAAGAATTGTGCAATGTCAGGAAAGAGACGGCACATTTGTATAAAGACCCACTCCTGCTCATGTAGGTATAACTGAATAATTCATGTTTGCACCCAAAGCAATTAAATGGCCAAGTCCCACAGACATCCATCTATGCCTTAGACATGGGAATTTATATTAAATTTTTAGTATGCTTAGGATACATAATTCTAAAACTAAATAAGATTGAGCCAATGATGAAAAGCATACCATTTTTTAAAAGTCAAATTTTGAATATTTTTCTTAACAGAGCATCAGTGTGCCTCTCTTATACATGGCACTTAAACCATCTGCTCTATTTTTTCTTAAAGACATAACGAAAAGAAGTCCAATCATAATTGGCAGTAAGAAAAATTGCATTCCTCCTGCCCTTTGCTCAGGCATACAGCCATCGAAGTGTTATGCCATAAAATTTAATTTTTGAGTTTTGAATGATTTACAGTGGAACAGAACTTATAAATCAGAACAGTAACCTTTACTATGAATAGAGATGTATGTTTTTCTAAATGTCTAAATGAAATACTTTGAAACACACAAAAAGACTGGCACAGTTCTCCAAAGGCTGCCATAATTGAAGTTTATCATGCTTATTTGGACAGAAGGACCCTTACTGACACCTCGCACCTCCCCCTTCTTAAAATGAAGTGATCAAATCATCATCATCTTTTCTTATGAAAGTAGTTAATCATGGCAATATATCATACTATTGCAGCTCAGGTTCTAGCCTTGTCTGCTAAGTTTGCAAATCTTTTCTAATATCTTTGAATGTGTCTTTAATCAGATGCAATTCTTAAAATAGTTAGAATACCTACAGCATCATCACATGAAAGCCAATAAAGATTTTCTTCTTTTCTTTTACATCCCAATAGCCTATCCAGTAGCAAGTCCTCTACGTTTTGCCACTTCTGTCCACCTCTCAATTTGTCATCCCCTCATCTCTCACCCTGACGACTGTAACTGCCCCTAACTGCCTTCCTGCCTCCATTGTGGGAAGAGAGTGGGAGTGGGCTGCACAAAACATGAATTTCATTGTGGTATTCCCTTTCTTTAACTTCTCCAATGGCTCCCCATGACACTTAGAATCAAAGCCTACCTTCTCACCTGTGGCTTTCAGGGCCCTACATGAGCCTGGCCTCACAGCCCTTATCTCTTTCCAGTCTCTCCTTTTAATTCTCCTATTCTGCAAACATACCACTTTGTACACACCTCATGACCCCAAATTTGTGAAAAATTCTGGATGGACAGATAGAGACAGATGGATTTATATAGGAAGGATAAAGACCATTAATATCCTTTATCTCTGGCAGATGGGGGTATAGGTAGTTTTATTTTCTTCTTTATACTTAACTGTTTTACAAAATTTCAAAAATGAACATATATTAGTTCAAAGGTTTCATGGAGAAAGGACTTCAGACATATTCTAGGAGACTATAAAGAGCAGAACTAGGACTTTTAGGTGCAAGTTCACAGTGGACATTAAGATTTGTGTCTTTAAGTTCCATAGTACAGGGATGTTCAAGTTTTTGTTATCTGCAGGTCTTTCACAGTGACTGGCCAATCAAAAAATCTGTTGAGTAGCTATGCTCTGATTCCTTTCTCCTGAAATGTGGACAAAGGGCACTTGGAGCCAGCATGAAGCAATGGAGATAAAGCACAGCTGCTGAAAACAGCAGTCAGAATTAGAGAGAGACTCTGAAATGGGTTAGCAAGCATCTGGTAATATTAACAAATACTGTACTTGAATGTTTTCCTCTTTCCCACCAGATTGTAAACTCTATAAAGGCAGGGATCATAACTATGCATCTTATTTGTTCAACAAATATTTACTGTCTACTACATACAAACATTGTTTTAGGTGTTGAGAATATAGCAGTGAAGACTCAGTCCTTGCCCTATGGAATTGCATTCTAATGGGCAGAAAAAGTAAATAAACAAATTGCAAATGGTACTAGAGAGTGATAAATGACACCAGAGAATCAAAAATAGAGGAATGCAAAAGATGGAGCAGCTCATTTAGGTAGGATGCCAAGAAACACTTCTAGAAAGAGTCTACACTAGACCCGAGAAATAAATGATAAGAAGGAGCCGGCGGCAAGACATTGCAGTAAAGAGGCTTCCAGGCAGGGGGATGGCTGCGGTCAAAGCTGTAACAAATGCAATGCTAGTGTGATGAGCTCAGGAGGGAGAGCATGAGCAGCACTGCTAGGAGATGAGATCAGAGATATATGGGAATTGGGCAGATTATGAAAGGTCTTACCCATTGTGGTAAGGAGTTTGTTTGTTGTTTTTTCCCAAGTGCAGGGAATAGCCATTGGGTAATTTGAAGCACAGGAGTAAAGTGCCCCTATCTAGCTTTTGGAAAACCCACTCTGGCTGCTGTGTGGGGAGTGGATTAGTGGACATAGGAAAACACCAGTTAGGAGGCTATCACTAAAATGATGAGGTCTTGGGATACGATGGTAGCTTTGGAGAAGAAAGAAAGGAATGGCTTCTAGGCTGGAGGTGGTACTGACAGGATCAGAAATGGAGTAGGTGTGGAGATATTGAGAATAAGAAAAAACAAGGATCAAGGCTGACTTCTAGGTTTGGAGTTTATTGACAGGTGGGTCCCCAGCACCCAGTTCAGGTCCTGACAGAATGAGCACTTGGTAATGATTGAGTGAGTGAATTAATCAATGCATGGATGCATAATAGAACGATGGTGAGAAGCAAAGCACAGAGCAGTTCTATGTGTATGGGGTGGGTAAGGGAAGAAGCAATCATGTTCCTCACTTCCTGAGTCCTTGTCAGGCATTTTGCAGGAGGACAGCACTGGGGAGGACAGGACTTGAGAGCTGGTGGAGTTCACTGAGCCATGGAGTCAGACAGACCTGTGTTTAAGACCTAGCTCTGACATTCACTCGCCATTTTCCCTTGTATTACTTTTTTAGCGTCTCTGAGCCTCAGTTTACTTATCCGTAAAATGGGGATAATTATATCAACCTCATAATCCACGCTTTGCTGCATTTGGCTTGTGTGACCATGGGCAAGCCACCTAAGCACTCTAAGCTTCAATTTCCTCATCTGTAAGATGAAGGACTGCTACTTCTGTCACAAGACAGTTTGAAAGTTAAAAAAAAAATTAAAAAACAGATGAGTAAAAAAAGTGCTTTGTCACCCTTCAGGACAACATGGACTCCAGCACAGCTCTTCTGCCAAGATCTGAGTCAGCAAAACCAGGTAAGAAGAGAAGTGTCCTTCTGTGACCAAACCAACCTCCATGCTTGCCTGAAGCCACATCCCTTTTCACAAAGCCCCACATTGCCATTATTTCTGGCTGTCAGGGTTCCAACAGGGGCAGAGCCATGTTCCACAGATGTTTGTCAGAATGTGAAGAGCAAAGGTTTAAAAACATCGGAAAGGAGAGGTCTGAGAGCCCCATGGAGTCCTCAGTGCAGCCTGCATGAAGAGCATTGCATTATGGGCACTCCAGGACTAATTGAGGATGACGAGTTGGATAAATGTATTTATAGCTGCAAAACCCAGAGCTTTCTGGCTTGCACCCTGTCCTGCTCTAATTGCCCCACACCTGAGGCCCACTGGGCAGGCAGGCAGGCGGGTGGGGAAGGGAGGCACCAGAGAGCTTCAAGGGCCAGAGGACCAGATATAAATCCCATCCAGACTTCGTTTCCTAAACCCAGGAAATACCAGTCAATTTATATCTCATCATCTTAACCCTGCAGGTCTGGTTAATGGTTTGACCCATGTATTCTTTCCTTTTCCAAAATCTTGTCCCATTCCCTCTTAACTTGATTTACTCTACTTACTCCAGCTGCTGACTTTGGCAGGTTTTCCAGCTCTCAACCGACCACTGCATGCAGGCATCATCCTGAATGCCTTCCACTGCAGCAATGGTGCAATTGCTCTCACTACAAGCTCAAGAAAGTGCCCACTCTCATAACTTGAGCTGGAAAAACACCTTCCCCCCAGCCCCACCCTTTTTCACTTTCAACACCCAGGCACACTTTGGGGCGCAGCATGAAAGGCCAGGCTAAAAGGGACTTGTATTTTTACACCATATTTGAGTTAGCTGTTTTATCTGGATGTGAACCTGAGCAGGGAAAGGAGGGGGGCAGAGAGGGGCTTTATGAACTCAAAACCAAAATAGACCATTTAAGCAGGACTTGAGTGAAGTCACCGAATGTGCTGTGGAAAATACTTTCAAGGCATTTTATAAATTTTGCACCCAAAAACCTGCCTCGGCCAAATTCGACTAACAGCTTTCAGATACTCAAATCCTCCATTTTTCCGTGATTTTTCTTATGGCTTAGGAACTTAAGAAAACAATGAGAACGTGTCCTGAAATGTTACATGTTACATGAGCACATCATGTAAGCTCACTTTCCTACAAATGAGCCACAAAAATTACAGGCTGTGCAAAAGTGACCTTCTCAGAGTTCTCCCTGCTTCTTCACCCTCATCTTCTCTTCCTTCTCTTCTCACTGTTACCATTAACATTAATTAACCATACCACGAATGGCTTCAGCCTCCTGGGTTCCTGGGTCTAAACGTGCTTCTCCAGCGGCCCCACTGATAACCTAGGTACCAATTTCAGTTCCTTGGTGGTTTCCCTGAGAAATCTACTCAAAAACACAAAAATGTCATGAATTTGATAGATTTCACCGAATTTGCTGTGTCCATGCATCCTGTCTCATCTCTCACATCCCCTTGATGAAGGACAATGCCACTGGGCAATGGCCCCCGCTTCTCACATATATGTCCTCTCTGCAAGTCTTTGGCCTCCTCCTGAGAGAGGCCCCTGCCCCTCCTCGGCCCTTCATTTCAGTTCTAGCCACCCAAGTCCTCCCCCCATCATAAGGCCTGGCTCACTGCCACCTCCCCCAAGACTGTCCCATCTCTGACTCCCTCCTGAGCATTTCATCTGCTTCCTTGCTGCCAAATGCAGCTCTTTCTATCTGGGCTAAGACAGCTGGTTTGTTCCAGGTGAGTGTCCTCACTCTGGGACTTGTTAGCTACATGATCTTAAGCAAACATCTTAAATTTCCCAAGCCTCAGTTTCCTCCACTGCAAAATACAAATAGCATGTATCTCATAGAGTGGCATAAAAAATAAGCATAAAACCTGCCGGGCGCAGTGGCTTGCATTTGTAATCCCAGTGCTTTGGGAGGCTGAGGCAGGTGGATCATTTGAGCTCAGGAGTGTGAGACCAGCCTGGGCAACGTGGTGAAACCCTGTTTCTACAAAAATCCAAAAATTAGCCAGGCATGGTGGCACACATCTGTAGTCCCTGCTACTTAGGGGGCTAAGACAGAAGGATCACCTGAGCCCAGGAGGTTGAGGCTGCAGTGAGCCAAGACTGTGCCACTGCACTCCAGCCTTGTCGACAGAGTGAAACCCTGTCTCAAAAAAAAAAAACAAAAACAAATTTAACAAAAATTTATGTGAGGCTCTTCACACAGTGACTAGTGCATCTTAAGGTTCAGTAAGTGTAAGCTGTTGGTTTATTTATAGACTAGTCATGTACATACTTGTGTCTAATCATATCTTCTTTACTATAAATAAGCTTCTTAAAATCAAGGTTAATATACAGTCTGCCTTTGTATCTCTCACTATTCTCATTAGAAATGACTGGCATATATATGCCAAGTACAGTGCTTGCTACTTTAGAGAAGTGTCCCTCAATATCCATGGGGGATTGGTCTTAGTACCTCCCATGGATACAAAAGTCCACAGATGCTCAAGTCCTCTACATAAAATGATATAGTATTTTCATATAACCTAAGCACATCCTCCTATATACTTTAAATCATCTCTTGAATATTTATAACACATAATACAATGCAAATGCTATGTAAATAGTTGTTACACAATATTGTTTAGAGAATAACGACAAGAAAAAAAACTCTGCCATTGTTCAATACAGGCTCAATTTTTAAATATTTTCAATCTGTGGTGGGTTGAATCCATGGACATAAAACCCACAGATACAGAGGGCCAACTGGATATGTTTGTGACAGTCAGTTTTACGTGCCAACTAGGCTAGGCTAAAGCACCCAAATGGTCAATCAAACATTAAGTGAGGTGTTGCGGCTAATGTGTTTTGTACGTATGATTAATCTCTATAATCAGTTGCCTTTAAGTAACGATTATCCTAAAAATAAATCTGGGTGGGCCTGATTCAGTTGGTGGGAAGGTCTTAAGAGCAGAGCTGAGATTTCCCGGAAAAATAATTCTACCTTCTGACTGGAGTGTCATCTCCTTTGTCACCCCTGATAGCCACACTGGATTTCAGACTTGGCTAGCCAGCCCCCACAATGACTATAAGCCATTTTTTTGCAAGAAATCTTTTTCTCTCAACATATAGATGTGTGTGTTTATACGTATATACATACATATGTAGTGTCTATGTGTGATATATAATATATACGTCTATATACACATCTCCTACTGGTTATGTTCCTCTAGTAGAACCCTGACTGATATAGCATTAATACACTATTTTTATGTCAGTATCAGTAGCAGTGTGTGAAGGTTAATTTTATGTGTCAGTTTGGCTGGGTTGCAATGTCCAAGTATGTGATCAAACCTTATTCTGGATGTTTCTGAGAGGGCATTTTTGGGTTAAATTAACATTTAAATCAGTAGACTTTGAGTAAAGCAGACGGCCTCTATTCTGTTGGTGGGCCTCAATCAATCAGTTGGAGTCCTAAGTAGAACAGAAGACTGATCTGCCTTTAATAAGAGGACTATTATCAGCAGATGGCCTTCAGACATGAACTGCATATTAGCTCTTCCCTCACTCTCAAGTCTGCTGGCCTTCCATGAAGAGTTTGGACTTCCCATTCTCCATAATTGTGTGAGCCAATTTCTTAAATATTTTTCTCTATATATACACATCTCTCTCTATATATTTTTTCCTTTATATATATGGTATGGATTCTGCTTCTCTGGAGAACCCTGACTAATACACAGTATTTGAATGGGTGTTGCTATTGGAATTGCTATTGGCAATTCTATTGCTATCGGTATCTGCATCAGTATTAGTACAAGTATTAGCACTGGTGTCAGTATAAGTATCAGCTTAGTATTAGTACTTGCATTATTAGGATTAGGACTGACATCCTAGTTTATAATCGAAACTAGCTAGTGTCAGAGAGAAATGTCTTTGAAACCTGAATTCTAATCATGATCTGTGAAATAACCAAAGGCCTTCCCATTTCCCCATCCTGTCTCCCAAGCCCAGAGGCTAACACCTGGAAGGCATTCAATAAATGCTTACCCAGCCAAAGTTGAACAAACTGGATGATGTGCAACATCCAATTTCCTTGTAGTATGGAAAATTTAAGGAGACAGACACTTCAGGGACTCTCTTTTAAACTGAGCATTTTCATGAGTCCAAGAAAAGTCCCTTAAAATAGCTTCCACTGGAGCAAAGAGAAGTCCATGAAGCCAGAACACATTATAGATGAGAGTCATCACACATGTGTGCTATAGGTCAAGTATTAAAAGGATAAATGCTCTATGCAGGAAACATCTGAAATACGTGTGTTATGAATGGGCTTCCCAGTAGGTAGATGATAGTTACCAGCCTCAAGTATGGCTGTTTTCACCCATCAACAATAAATGGCCACAGGAGACCCTGACTGTGTAACAGGGAGAGAGATACCCCATTCATCTGAAGTCTCCTTTTCCCAGTTTGGGGTCCTTTGAGTCAGAAACTTTCCCCTTGTGTCAACAATGCTTAGGTGAATGTTTAATTTAATATACACCATCTGAGGACCCAAGAGAAAACACTGGGATGTTTTTTTCATGAAATAACCATATCCCAACTATCAAATTAAATTGAAAATGCGATGTACAGACAAATAAACCATGTCATGGTTGATGTTAGCACTGGTCATTAACAAACATATGTTTCTCCTAGATGGAGGGAAAGTAAGAAAGGAGAAAACAATGGACCTGAAGTACATTTTACACATAGGCACTTGGCGAAGTGCCTTCATGCAATTATGTGATTTTCTTCTTCTCTCACCTCAAAATGGGCCAGGCTATTCCAAGCCCTGCCATTGTTCAGATATCATTCCTCTACCAAGAATACCATTCTCCTCAGCCCCTTTTCTTTATCTAGAGGACACACATTTTGGGGGAATCAGGCTGTAATCTTCAACCATGGCTGGTATTCAACATCATGTGAGATTAGAGTTGCAAGATTTAGCAAATAAAAATGCAAATTTGAATTTCAGAAAACAATAAATACTTTCAGCATACATTCCATGAAATACTTGAAACAAATTCATTTTAAAAATCACTTGCTCCTTCTCTGAAGTGCAAATTTTACTGGTCCTTCTGCATTTCACCTGACAACACTATCAGAAATACCTTACCTTTGGGACTCTACCTTAATTTCTTTAAGAGGCTCCCCCTACACACCTACACTTACACAGAAACACTCTCTCTTTCTCTTTCATGACTCTTTTTCTTCCTGACTTCTTTCTACCCTTTCAGGTACCCGTACCAACTTTGAGCTCCTGTTAACACTCAACATCTGTGGGGCAGAATATTTATTGAGATGATTAGCGTTTTGTTGCTGCTGCTTGAAATATTCAGAAAGAATGAGGTCTTTTTGTGTTTTGGTCTTTGCACTTTTCCCTCTCTCTCCAAGGTCAGCTAAACGTCGCATCCCCTAATCTCAGGGGCCAGACTTCATTCAGAAGGTGCTTGCAGGTGCTGAGGTCCCTTCTGGTTTTTGCAAAAATCTTCACTTTAGACAAGGCAGCCAACTTTCCAGGATGATGGGGGGAGGAGAGCAGGAGTCCTTTGAAGGGGACAGAGAAGGAAGTGGCTCAGTACTAGAAAGAAATTATTGGAAAAGCCTCTTAAGTGGTCTCCCTGCTTCTGCTCTTGCCCTGTATACCGCGACCTACATTTTAAAATGGAAATCGAATCACGTCACACCTCAGTGCAGAATCCTTCTGTGGCTTCCACCTCCCTCCAAATAAAAGGTGGGGTTTTATTTGCCCTGGGGCCCTCATCTCACTCCCAGCCAGGCCCCTCGCACTTCCCAGGTACACCTGCCGGCCGCTTCAGCCCCTTGGCTTCTGCAGGTCCCGTTCCCTCTGCTTAAAAGTCTCTACTTCCAGACAGCCCCCAGTTGGCTTTATCACCTGCTCTCTGCATTTGGGCAAAATGTGAGGCCCACCCTGACTTCCTCCTAACATCCTCATCCCTCTTCCCTACTTTGCTTCTCTGTATCATCAAACTCTTTCAAATTTTGATACAATTCACTTATTTGTTTTATTTATTATCTGTCTCTCTGATTTCTTGCCACTGAGCACCACCAGGGTGGGAATTTCTGTTTTTCCCCCTTCTCTATCCTCAATCTGAAAGGTGGTGCCTGGCTTACAGTAGGCACTCAACAAAGATTGGGGGAAGGAACAGAGGGAGGAAGAGAGCGAAGGAGCAGGGAAGAACACTGAGATCTGAAGAGTAATGGGAATGTAAAGCCTCCTCCTTTGCAGTCCTAAGGGAGGTTTCAGGACCTTTGAGGGATGTAGTCTCTGGACCCAAGGGTATTCACGACTGAGCTCATTCCTATGCCTAAGTGTGGCACTGAGCCAGTAATGTCTCCAGGAGCTCAGGGACCATGCAGCCCATTAGGGATAATCATGACATCAAGTAGGTCTCTCAAAACTATGCCTTCCAGAGACGAAATTCCAGGGAAGAGAAAGCAGAGGCCCAATAATCAGAGTAACATTGAATTTCCTCAGTGAACCTGAATTTCCCACCAGTATGTGAGATGGGAGGTTGAAGTCAGATTAACACTGATTTAGTGAAGTTAAAAATATGACAGTCCTTACAAAATCAATTAGTAAAATTTGTACCAGCTACATTATGTACTTGTCAAAAATACAGTGACCATGTAAACAGTAAAAAATAGTCTTGTCCTGGTGGCCCACTTGCTAGTAGAGTGACTCTGGGCAAGTCACCTCTCTAAGCATGAAGTATCTCATCTATAAAATCAGTCAGGCTGTGCTACGTTACGCTGCAGTAACAAATCATCCCCAGCTCTCCATGTCCTGAAATATCAATGAGGGTGTTCCTTGATCATACTGATGTCCACCATGGGTCAGCTAGGGAGCTCTGTTCCTCGCATCAACAGGAGCTCAGGCTGGTAGGGCTCGTAAATTTCTGGTGGCTGTGCCAAAGGGAACATGAGTTCTAGAAAGCCTCTAGGTGGCAATCAAGTGCCCCACTGCCACTTTGGCTCATAGTTCATGGCCAGAACTAGTCACAAAGCCCCACCCATCAATAAGGGGATCAGGAAGTGCCATGATACCATGTTCCAAAGGAGAAAAAGCCAGGATATATTTGGAAACACATTCCATAGAGCATCATAGGGTAGGCACAGGGTAAAATGGGACAATGCAGTGTATACTGCATTTTGCAGTGCCTGATACATAAAATGTACACAATAATTGAAAACTATGAGTAGATATTATTGGATCCTGAGAGTTTTGGGGGTCAGGCTGAGATAAGACTCATTCTGCGCCCAATGCCTTAGCTCCTAATACCTCCTAATAGGCATTCCTTTAATGAATGTCGTTAGTTGAATTCACTAAACACTTGCTATATTTCAGACAATAGACATTCCTTGCCCTCAAAGCTGTCATGGGGGAAAGGAGCATTAACATACATAATTCCTGCGTAGCTACACTCGTGGGCCTACCCAAGCCTACATCACCAGTATTTATTAACATCTTCTATGTTTTAGGAAAGTGCTCTTCTAGACCTTTCACTTCTAGATACAGAAGTGAAAACAACAGAGTCCCTGCCCTCAGTGAACTTACATTCTAAGGAAAGATGAGGAGGCAGACTGTGAAAACTTACACAAACATCTTGGATATTCCAGTATTGAGCCAAGCAGAGGAACCAGAACATGGAGACAACCAGAGACTGCAATGACATGTCTGTGTTTAAGAATCATATACACCATGGAATACTATGCAGCCATAAAAAAGAATGAGTTCATGTCCTTTGCAGGGACATGAATAAGCTGGAATCCATCATTCTCAGCAAACTAACACAGGAACAGAAAACCAAACACTGCATGTTCTCACTCATAAGTGGGAGCTGAACAATGAGAACACGTGGACACAGGGAGGGGAACATCACACACTGGGACCTATCATGGGGTTGGAGGCAAGGGGAGGGAGAGCATTAGGACAAATACCTAATACATGCGGGTCTTAAATCTTAGATGATGGGTTGATGGGTGCAGCAAACCACCATGGCACATGTATACCTATATAACAAACCTGCACATTCAGCACATGTATCCCAGAACTTAAAGTAAAATTAAAATGAAAATAAAATAAAACACAGGTTTCAAATAAAAAAAAAAAGAATCAGAAGCAAAGTCGGTATGACTAAATCCTAGTGTACAAGGAGGAGATTGAGGATGGAGGAATCACAGACAGGCATGGTCCTGAAGGCCAAGTAAGGAATTGAAATTTCATCTGAACTTTAGCAGAGAGCAAGTGCAGAGTGGGTGGTGTACAACTTCAGAAACAATTAGCAGTGCATTAGCCAAGGTAAGTTTGAGATGCCTATAAAAATTCAAACAAAGCCATTAATTGGATAAATACCAAATCTACATTCCAAAGGAGAATTAAGACCAGATAGACAAAGCAAAGAGATCTTAACATATAAAGTCAGAATAAAATGTCTTTTCAGAGAACCTTGACTGGCCTTCCTGGAGCACATACTGGCTAAAAAACTCAGTGTTGCTTACTTCAAATAATTAAAAAGTTTTTGCAGCTGGGAAGAGTTCTCTTGGACATGTCACTGCCAAATCACTCTATTGTTCCAAATAGTACATGCAGAATTTATGAGCAGAAACTTGAAAGGTGATGAACATGGTCTACCATAAAGATACATGAATTTCAAAAAAGAGAAATTCAGCAATCTGAAGATGAACTGTATCAGTGAGGATGGGCTAGGTTCTTCTGTGATAACAAGCAACATCCAAATATTAGTGGTTTAAAGCAGCAGACATTTGGCGGGGCTCGGTGGCTCACACCTGTAATTGCAGCACTTTGGGAGGCCAAGGCAGGCGGATCACAAGGTCAGGAGTTCAAGACAAGCATGGCCAACATGGTGAAACCCCGCCTCTACTAAAAACACAAAAATTAGCCGGGCATAATGGCGCGTGCCTGTAATCCCAGCTACTCGGGAGGCTGAGGCAGGAGAATCGCTCGAACCCAGAAGGCGGAGGTTGCAGTGAGCCAAGATTGTGCCACTGCACTCCAGCCTAAGCAATAGAGTGAGACTCCGTCTCAAAAAAAAAAAAAAAAAAAAAGCATCAGAGATCTATTTTTTTGATCACACTACATGTCCATCAAGGTCAGCAGAGGGCTCTGCTAATCAGAGTTCACCCTGGGGACCAGGTTAATGAGGCAGCCACAACCTCAAAGGTAGCCAGTTGCAAGGAAGGGAGCTCAGGAGAGTCTTACCTAGCAATTGAATACTCCAGCCCAGAAGGAATACAATCCCTTCCCATTTCCTTGCATTTCTGTCTCTTGCTTCTCTTGCCACCGTGGTTTTACTGTATGTAACCATCAACACCTCAAGGATTGGGGGAGAAATTTTTCATTAATATATAATTTATGATATCATTTAATTCTTACAACAAACCTACCAGCTAGTTGTTATCCTTCCCATTTTGCAGAGGTGGAAATGGAGGCATAGAGACATTCAGTAGCATGCCAGAGCTTCCCTCAACTAGTAGAAACAGCAGCCAACATTTCAGGCCAGGCACAAATCCAAAGCCATTCTTATTTTTTCCACAACACCACACTGCCATTTATGACTGCCTACTTTCCCTTTAAAATGAGTTAGCATTTTCATGCTGGCCAAGCCAAAAAAAAAAGAGAGAGAGAGAGAGAGGGAACATTTTGTTTGAATATTATATTTGAATTAGAGAGAAAGAATAAATGTAGCAAATGTTGAATTGGCTCGATTTTCTTTGGTTGTCTTTGTCTGCTGTGAGGGATGAAGAAAAGAAGGCGCATAAAACACAGGACAGATAAGAGACCTCTGATATCTCTGGGGAAGCCTGTGCTTATTTTCAAAGATTCTGCCGGGATTCAGACATGTGTAGGCCAGCCCAGTCTGAAACTCATGTTTCATGGAGTTGATTCCTTATGAACCATAAAAGTTTTCACTTGTCCCCAATGTTATTTGTAGAAATATGTATCAGAGAGATTAGAAAATGATTATATATTCTTTTTACAAATGACCCCAATAAGCAGTCTGTTCTATTTCTCCATTAGGGCAGCATATTGGGTTATATTTCAAGTTCCTGCCAGTTGGGACTGCTTTCATGCAAAGATTTGCACAAATTTAGCTTTCAGCTGAAACACAGAAGAATCCATGTTGGTTCAGGGATCTGACTTAAACTTTTTATAAATTCAGTGTGTTGAGTTCAGTTCGTCATATTTATTTATGAACCATTTTCTGACACCTTGTTACAATTAATCTACACCCCTAATTACAACTTGAATCCTGAGAGAGAAGTCTAAACCATTTGGCCTGAGATGCCTGTGGCATATTCTGCTCTTTAATAAAGAAGCTCCATTTCTCAAGGCTCAGAGATGCCAAATTCTAAAACAAATGCCTCCAATTAGGGAAAATCTCCAGCCAAAAAAGGAGAGAATGTGGAAAAGACATCATAAAGCTATAGCTCATAAACAGTTTAAACTACTTCTCTTTTATTTCCCAGCCCTACAATCAGGCCTTTTTAATTCCAATTTACACATCAATAAAGCCAGGCTAAAAAATGAATGGTCCTGGATTGGAGCCCTCACCAAAGGCAACTATCTCCTGTTCTGATAAATACCTATCAGGTCTTTGAGCAGAGATAATTTGTCTGTACAATATGAGGAGCAGCCCATAACTTTCCAAAAGTGGTGATAAACTGAGATCAAATCTGGACTACAGGTGAGTTATCCCATATTATAGAGGAAAGGAACTTTAGATACTATCACATCTCAGCTTCTTACCTTAACAAAAGGGGAAACTGAGGCCCAGAGAAGTGAAACGATATGCTCCCGCCCTTGCCTGTAACAAAGCTAGGCCTGAATCCAAGCGATCCACTTTTAGGAAAGAGCTTCAGGTGGAGGGTTAGTTCCCAGCCGTGACTGATTAACTTGAGTCCTTGACTAGTTCCCAACTCTCCGAGCCTAGGTGTCCTCATCTATAAGATGGAGATAGTAACATTTACTCCATAAAACTCGTAGGGACATGAGAGATTTTTTTCCCTAGTGCACTTTCTGACTTTCTAGTTACATACAAGTGTAATATAGGTGTTATCGATAGTTTGTTTATGAGACTTTCTGCCTCACTAGACTGAGACAGTCTTAGAGAAGGTCTATTTCTTTCCTATTTGGGTCCCTGCCCCCGGCACAGGGCATATATTAGGTAGTCAAATAGCTGATGAATCAATCAATCAATTAAATGACATATGCAAATTGCCCAGGACAGTGTCCAATAATTAGAAGTTACTTTATATAACTTCCCAGTTTTTCTTCTATTCTAATTTAAGACACCCTGCTCTTTGCACTATATTAATCTGCCCCAGGTGCCCAGGTATAAAATTTCATATGTATAATTGACCAAAGGCTCTTAACAGTGTTGAGAATAAATTTACATGTAGGTTACAATTAAATAAGCATTTAAAGTAGATAGATCTAGCATAGTCTTTTAATTTAGTCACATTTAATCAAAATAGATCAATCTAACTTACATATTTTTTAATTGAGTAACATGTATTTTTATCTTAACGACAATTAATGACCATTGCCAACCTCACACTGATCCCCACTATGGGCTCTTTCCTGCCACAGCTCTCCCTGTCTGGGAGTTCATCTCTGCCCCTCCTTCACTTGCCTTCCAACACCGCCTGAATAATTCCAGTGAAGTTGGCCATCTAAGTGACATCCTCCAGCTCAGATGGGCTTTCTCTGAATTTCTATTGGGATCTTAGTTTATGCCCCCATGATCTCCCATGTCTTTGTACATTTGTCAAGCATTTCTTTGACATCTACTTAAATGGTATTACATAGGTCTCACCTGTCAAACTAGCTGCTAGGTTTCTCCAGGCCAAGAAAGTTTTCTCTTTCCCCTTTTCAGACCCTCTAGGCTCAGAGTAACAAAGAAGTTCCATTCTGTAAAACAAGTCTGATCAATTGGTAGGGGCTGTATAGAGCTCCAGAATGAAAGAATCCAGGCTTAACAAAAAAGTGCAGTGATTGATTAGCAATGTCTGACATAGAAACAGGACTAGAGAGCAGTGAAATTGTCTTAACTCATATTAAATTATAATTAGCCTAGAACTGAATGCATAGCTTGTAAATCAAACAATAAACATAGGCTTATGATAGCCTCCAAGTCTAGGAGACATTCCCTACAGACACACACACACACACATACACACGCACACATGTACACATACACACACACACACAGAGTGGCTTCAGAATTTGTTCATCCTACAAAAGGATAATCCAGAATTTAAGTTGTCTGTTTTAGAGATCAAGAAACTGAAATAGAGAACCCCTACACTGATGGGCAAAAAACATTCAGATGGAATAGAGGTAAAGAATATAACTCAATCATTGTCATTGTCATTTTCCCTTAGCAACCAAGTTTGAAGCCAAATGTAAAAGAGGGAAGAGGGTATCTAGTGGAATCAGTAGTAACTGGTCTTTATCTAGTTAACTGTGTAAAATAAAAATGGGAGTTTAAAAAGTCATGAGGCTTTATTTTCTTCAGAGCAACATGGCAAGAATATCAATTGGGAGAACCAAGCCCCTCAGAGCTTCTCATCTTACCACGCCAGTATTCTAACAGATTTCCCTCTTCATCCGCACCATGAATGCCTTGGTCAGCTTCCCACCAAAAGCAAAACAAAAGAAAAACTAGGCAGGAAGAAAAAAAGTGCATGGCTGTTCAAGTAGAAATTTAAGCTGCTGTGAGTGTGTGCTAAGTGAGTGATCACAGTGATGGGGCACCATCAGTCAGAGCTGGCAATGCATTCTGGCTCCATCCTGGACCAAGGAGAGAGCAGGCGCTTTATGCATCCAACCTAAGTCACGGGGTGCTTCACTCTGCGGGTGAGACTTTCGGTCTCCCGGCCTCCTGAAAATGAAGTGCTCGCTCTCAGGGGAGCCTCCAGACCTGCCTTGCCTGTAACTATATACACACACATTTCATTCCTGGTGTTACTGGTGCAACACTTTATGCTTGAATGTGAGTAGTTGAAATGTGTACCACTAGCTTTTAGATAAATTATTTCCTAAAAACAATAATAACTCAAAAGAAAAAGATATCCTAAAAGAAGGCACTTCTAAATATTCCTCAATTCTATTTTTCCTCCTTAGGTTAAAGAGAATTAACTCTAGCTATCCTAAAGGGGGTTTAGCCAAGATGCCCAGCAATAGATTAATTAAAATCAATCGGGTCAGGCATGGCGGCTTATGCCTGTAATCCCAGCACTTTGGGAGGACGAGGCGGGCAGATCACCTGAGGTCAGAAGTTCGAGACCAGCCTGGCCAACATGGTGAAATCCCGTCTCTACTAAAAACACAAAAAATTAGCCAGGCATGGTGACACACACCTGTAGTCCCAGCTACTCGGGAGGCTGAGGCACGAGAATCGCTTGAATAGAGAGGTGAAGGTTGCAGTGAGCCTAGATCACGGCACTGTGCTCCAGCCTGGGCGACAGAGTGAGACTCTGTCTCAAAAAAAAGAAAAAAAGGAATCAATCATAGCTACCATTTTTTAGTCACAGACCCAGACAATTTGTCAATAAATTTTTAATTTTTTTAATTCAAGCTTCATGGCAATCCCATGAGATGATTCTTATCACACCCATTTTACAGATCAGGAAATAGAAACAGAGATGAGTGACTCGCCCAAGGTCACACACCAGGGCCATACTAGGGTAAGGAAAGCAAGGCACCTGAGTGCAAAATTAAAGGAGATATGCACCCTCAGTGTTGTGCAAGGTTGTCACCTGAGTGTGACCACCTTAAAATGTACATCCTACAAGTACCCCTTGCCTCACCCTAGTGCTGTCCACATAACACAGTAGTGGCAGAGTTGGGATCCAAACAAAGGTCCGTCTGGTTCCAAAGCACTTGCTAAGCACTTGCTGACATCACTCCTCCTCTTGTAGGAACAAACAACTCTACCAATGATACTTGACTCCATAAGATAAGTCTCCACACCAGCACTCTTGAGACCTAAGACCACTGAAGGGGCTGCTTTAGTAACATGAACTCACCAGACTAGCATGGGGGGGTTTGGCAGGTTCACATCTTCACACATGTACACATGTACACATATGCACATCAACATCACAAAAAGCCCTCCCCTGCTATAAGATCACCAAGCATCAATAATATCAGAGAACACAGGGTAACCCAATATTTTAAAAGGAAAAAACATTTTTGTAACTGTTCCCAACATGAACAGGTGACTAAAAGAAATCTGCTCTATTTTTAGCCGAAGTTATTGATCAAATTGTTCCCAGAGAATATAGTACACATTTTATGTCAATGTAGCAATCAAAAACAAAGTTATGATTGAATACTATGCCCAACTCCCTGGCCTCAGCTTTACCCTGCTCCTGGCTTAAGCCATAAAACTTCTCATTGGTCATTAGAATAAAACACGTTTGTTTGGAACAGTAAGGTTGACTGCCATGAATCTCAACATCATTTCTGTGCACCAGAGAAGGAAGAATAGCTTAGACTTTTGCCTGCTAGAAAGCACTCCTCTCTGACCCATTGGGAGTAGTGAGTTGGTTGGGGGAGAGGATGTGTGGGAATTCTACAATGTCTGAGTTTGTCAAAATTACTCCAATTATGAGAGATATTACCCAAAATGGTCCTTTTCCCTTGCCAGCCACAATTTCCCATTGTAATTTTCATTTTCCTCTGAAAAGCATTTTTACCAAAAATAAAATGATATATTTATTCTGAAAATGGGTATCAGCCAGATGTTGAACATGACGCAGGCCTATTGGTCCTAATTGAGTTATTCTAATCCACATCTTTCAGAGCCACTGACCTTTTCTGAAGACAGTAAAGGCAGAGGTGAAGAAGGCAAACAGGGATGTGAGGAAAAACAAAGCTTTGATATACCACACGTTGGTGACATGCCAAACTTATAGCCTAGCAAAATTGACAGAGAAGCGGCCCTTAAATTTCTAATGCTGTTTTTTTCTTAGCTCGGCCTAAGAATACAATGAAATCATAATATTTCAGTTAGGGGTTCCATCATATGTATTGTATTTCCATCCTCTGCAGCAAAAGAACAGAGCACAGTGGAACTTGCACAGTAGAGAGGGTGACATTTTATCATTTTAATTCTTAAAGATTTATTTGAGCCCCACAGCTCCTGAGCATCACCTGGGCATTGGTTAGAAATGCAGTCTTCTGGTCTCTACTCCAGACCAACTGAATCAGAGACTGAATTTTACCAAGATTCCCAGGTGGGTCATCTACATGTTAAGTCTGGGAAGTGTCACGTTAACTCTAAGATCAGGGATGAAAAGGGAAGACATAATAAAAATAATAATAATCAGCCTACTGAAAATTACAATTTTCATAAATCTATTAAAGAGTTGTATCTGAATTGGTATCATCAGAATTGATAAGCTCTCAATAACAAAAACCCCTTGCCCTTTGCCTCAGACCATGAGCTCCTTACAGGCAGTGAAGGCATCTGTTTCATTTGGTACCCCTAGTTTCTAAGCCAAAGCACCTAGCACCCAGCACACAGCCAGTGCCAGATAAATATTTATTGAATAAAGAAGGAATGAATGAATTAATTGCATACTTTTCAATCACTGAGCACTTATTCAACAAATATTTATGAAGCACCAACAAACTGAAATATTGTGCTAGGTATGAGGAACACAAAAGTGAATCCTAAGCTTAATTTTATACTTTATATACTACACAGAAAGCACAGGCTTTGGGTTATACACAGCAAGAGGTGCACCCTACCCTTGTTACCACATTAACTCCTATAGTTCTGTTTCATTATCTACAGAATGGAAGAAAATACTCCTTAGGGTCTTTGTGAAAAGTAAGACAATGTAGATAAAATGGCAAGTGTGTGCTTATCATGTGATATAAGCCCCCAGAATAGTAGCTATTCTCACTGATACCATGTGTTCCTCAAAAAACATTTTTAATATTTTATCCCTTTGCAAAAATAGATATGAGTCAAAGCGATCTACAAATTCAATGCAATCACTATCAAAATCCCAAAGACACTTTTTACAGAAATAAAAAAAAAAGTTCTAAAATCTGTGTGGAAACACAAAGACCCTAAATAGCCAAAGCAATCTTGAGGAGAAAAAAAAAAGCTGGAAGCCCCACACTACCTGATCTCAAAGTCTACTACAAAGCTGTAATGAACAAAGCAGCATCTTAATGGCATAAAAACAAGACATATAGCTCAACGGAACAGAATTCAGAGCCCAGAATAAATTTATACCTTTATGGTCAACTTGTTTTTGACAAGGATGCCAAGAACAAACAATGGGAAAATGACAGTCTCTTCAATAAATAATGTTGGGAAAACTGGATATTCACATTTAAAAGAATATAAGTGGACCCTTATCTTACCCCATATATAAAAATTAAATCAAAATGAATTAAAGAGTTGAATATAAGACTTGAAACTGTAAAAATAGGAAAAAAAAACCCGACATCAGTCATAACAAAGATTTTTTTAGCTATAACCCCAAAAGTACAGGTAACAAAAGCAAAAATAGACAAATGAAATTGCATAAAACTAAAAACTTCTTCACAGCAAAGGAAATAATGAAGTGAAGAGATAGCTTACAAAATGGAAGAAAATATTTGCAAAGCATAAATCGGAACGGGGGTTAATAGTCAATATATTTAAAGAATGCAAACAACTCAATAGCAAGAAAACAACCCAATTAAAAAGTGGGCAAACATTCTAGCCCCACAGGAGACAGCAAATCTGCTCACACACCCCACACATTGCTACTACAAGCAGTATCTATGAAAGCCATTGCACAAAGATTCTCTATAACCAAGAAACATATACAGAGTCTTTGCCACTGAAAGTACCTAGAGCTGAAACTAGATGACAATGAACTATAAGTCACATCCTCAGGGTAAAAAAAAAATTTTAAATACCCAATAAAATCAAAAATAAATTTAAGAATAATTAGAAGAAATAGTCTACCCACATAAGAAGAAACCAGAAAAAGTAATTCTGGCAATATGAAAAAATGCGGTTCTATAGCATCCCCAAAAGATCACATTAACTCTCCAGCAGTGGATCCAAACCCAATGAAATCTTTGAAATACCAGAGAAAGAATTCAGAAGGTTGATTATTAAGTTACTCAAGGTAATACAAGAGAAAGGTAAAAGCCAATATAAAGAAATTTTTTAAAAATTCAGGATATGAATGAAAACTTTTCTAAACAGATAGACATTTTCAATAAAAACCATCAGGGGAAGGGGCCAAGATGGCGGACTAGAAACAGTTGCAGTTGGAGGCTCCCACCAAGAAGAATGAAAATGGCAAGTGAATCCTGCACTGGCAACTGAGGTATCCAGTTTCTCTCATTGAGACGGACTAGGTGGTTGGTGGGACCCATGGAGAGAGAGGAAAATCAAAGGTGGTGCCACGGCCCACCCGGAAGCCACATGGGGCAAGGGGAGCTCCCACCCCCAGCCAAGGGAGGTGTTGAGTGATTATGCTACCTCACCCAGGAAACCATGCTTTTTCCACGGGTCTGTGCAACGTACAGATCAGGAGATCTCCCTCATGGGGCCATGCCACAAGGGCCTTGGGATCCAAGCACAGAGCTGTGCAGATTCTTGGTGGCCACTCAGCTGGAGGCTGCCTAAGACAACTGATTTCCTGAGGGAGGGGCGGCTGCCATCACTGCCGCTGTCTGCTACCTAAGATAACTGAGCTCCCCAGGGAAGAGGCAGTGGCCATCACCATGGCTGCCTTCAGCCTAAGACAACTGAGCTCCCAGAGGGAAGGGGCAGCAGCCATTATGGCAGTTCCAGTCTGCTGACTTTCCCCTGCCAGTGCCAGGGAGACTGAACGGTTTGGAGTCAGGAGGAATACCCCAAGTGCACCACAACAGCTGTGGCAGATCATGGCCAGACTGCCTCTTTAGGCTGGACCCTGACCTATCCCTTTTTACCAGGCTGGGACTCCCTGCAGGATTTTCAGCAACTCCAGCCAGGGGTTTAGGGACAGAATTCTGATCTCCCTGGGACTGAGCCCCTGGGGAGAGGGGCAGCCATGGTATCCACAGATCAGCAAACTTAGTCTTTCCTCCTGCTGGCTCTGAGGACTCCAGGCAGTCCAGACAAGTGGGATTCCCAACAGCGCAGCACACCCGCTCTGCCAGGAGGTAGCTGGAATGCTTCGTTAAGCAGGTCCCAGAACCCGTGCCTCCTGACTGGGTGAGACCCCTCAACAGGGGTCACCACACACCTTATACAGTAGCATTCCTGCTGGCATTAGTTGGTGCCTGTGACAGTTAATACTGAGTGTCAACTTGATTGGATTGAAGGATGCAAAGTATTGATCCTGAGTGTGTTTGTGAGGGCCTTGCCAAAGGAGATTAACATTTGAGTCAGTGGTCTGGGGAAGGCAGACCCACCCTTAATCTGGTGGGCACCATCTAATCAGCTGCCAGCAAATATAAAGCAGGCAGAAAAAATGTGAAAAGGCGAGACTAGCCAAGCCTCCCAGCCTACATCTTTCTCCCATGCTGGATGCTCCCTGACCTTGAACATCAGACTCCAAGTTCTTCAGTTTTGAGACTGACTGGCTCCCTTTGCTCCTCAGGCTTGCAGACAGCCTATTGTGGGACTTTGTGATAGTGTAAGTACATACTTAATAAGCTCCTGTCTATCTGTCTATCTATCTATACACAAACGATACATATAGATAGATAGATATAGATATATATCCTATTAGTTCTGTCTCTTAGAGAACCCTGACTAATACAGATTTTGCTACCAGGAGTAGGGTGTTTGTTGCTTGATATGATTAGACCCCAAAATGCTAAGGACTCTACTTCTAATAGTATGGAGAACACTGGTAGTCCTTGGCGTGAACTGTTTAGAAAGTTATGCAAAATAAATTAATTTGACACTCTTGATTCACTGCTCATGAGAGGCAGAGTTTAGTGACTCTATACATAACACCTTTGGCCATATGTGGAGAACGAAGGAACATAATGAAGCTGGTTGGTTGCTCCTAAGTTCAGTGGACAAAACAATGAAAGAAAATGAAGAACTCAGGGATTCTGTCTCCCGGCTTCAGAAGCAGATACTGAGCCTCAAATCTGCTAAGATTGCCCTGAGTGAGAGTCTTATCTCCTATAGGCAAAGAGCTGAAATTGTGGAAAAACAGACACAAGCTCTTATCATGCAAGTGGCTGACCTGCAATGAAAGGTGCATGCACAGCCTCACCAGGTGTATATTGTTAAAGTGAGGGCATTGGTTGCAAAAGAATGGGACCCTGCAACTTGGAATGGGGACATGTGCGAGGACCCTGATGAAGCTGGGGTCACTGAGTTTGTAAACTCTGATGAACCTTTTTTGCCAGAAGGAACAGCCCAATCCAGGCAGGACTACAAATGGTCCAGACCCCTCAGGAATGGATGTTTGGGTCACTCCACCAGGAAAAAAACCACGACCTGCTGAGGAGCTTGCTGAAGGCAAAGAGAATGCAGAATGGGCAGTAGGAGAAGGTAGTCATCAATACCAACTACGACCATGTGACCAGCTGCAGAAATGAGGACTATATATATTATGAATATTTCCTCCTTCTTTTATTAAAAAACATGTTTGTGCATGTATACACTTGTCCTAAGAAAATATCTTCATTTTATTTCCTCTTCCTTTATCATGTGATGTAAGTTTATTGACTTCATATAGGCATTTAAGTATCATTAACTTTCTGTAACAGTATTTGGGTTGGGGATTGCTGCAGTTCCAGTTGCATGAAGGATAGTTGTATCATGTTAGGCATAATTATGACCTTATTATTGTCTTTATTTGAAGATTATGTATGATCGCAGGAGATGTGTATGGGTTCAAGTTGACAAGGGGTGGACTTGTGATGGTTAATACTGAGTGTCAACTTGATTGGATTAAAGGATGCAAAGTATTGATCCTGGGTGTGTCTGTGAGGGTGCAGCCAAAGGAGATTAACATTTGAGTCAGTGGGCTGGGGAAGGCAGACCCACCCTTAATCAGTCACCAGCAAATATAACACAGGCAGAAAAAATGTGATAAGGTGAGACTGGCCTAGCCTCCTAGCCTACATCTTTCTCCTGTGCTGGATGCTTCTTGCCCTCAAACATAAGATTCTAAGTTCTTCAGTTTTGAGACTTGGAGTGGCTGTCCTTGCTTCTCAAGCTTGCAGACAGCCTATTGTGGGAACTTGTGATCGTCTAAGTTAATTTTATATATATATATATATATAAATATATATATAAATATATATACACATATATGTATACATATATATAAATATATATAAATATATATACACATATATGTATACATATATATAAATATATATACACATATATGTATACATATATATAAATATATATAAATATATATATAAATATATATACACATATATGTATACATATATATATATATCTCCTATTAGTTCAGTCCTGTTAGAGAACGCTGACTAATACAGTGCCCCTCTGGGATGCAGATCCCAGAGGAAAGAGCAGGAAGCCATCTTTGCTGTTCTGCAGCCTCCACTGGTGACACCTCTAGGTGCAGGAGGGACCCAGGTGAGGGTGAATAGGATCTGAAGTGGACCCCCAGCAAATCACAGCAGCCCTGCAGAAAAGGGGCCTGACTGTTAAAAGAAAAGCAAGCAAATGGAAAGCAACAACAACAGCATCAACAAATAAGTCCCCACAAAAAAACCATCCCAAGGTCAGCAGCCTTAAACATTGAAGCTAGATAAACTCATGAAGAAGAAAGAGAATCAATGAAAAAAATACCAGAAACTAAAAAAGCCAGAGTGCCTCTTCTCCTCCAAACGATTGCAACACCTCTCCAGCAAGGGCACAAAACTGCACAGAGGCTGAGATAGATGAATTGACAAAAGTAGGCTGCAGAAAGTAAGTAATAATGAAATTTGCAGAGCTAAAGGAGCACGTTCTCACCCAATGCAAAGAAGCTAAGAACGATGGTGAAACATTACAAGAGCTGTTATCCAGAATAGCCAGTTTAGAAAGGAACATAAATGAGCTGATGGAGCTGAAAAACACAACACAAGAACTTTACAATGCAACCACAAGTATCAATAGCTGAATAGACCAAGCAGAGGAAAGAATTTCAGAGCTTGGAGATTATCTGGCTAAAATAAGACAGGTACACAAGATTAGAGAAAAATAAATAAAAAGGAATGAAGAAAACTTCTGATAAGTATGGGATTATGTAAAAAGACTGAACTTATGACTGATTGGGGTACCTGAAAGAGACTTGAAGAATGGAATCAAGTTGGAAAACATAATTCAGGATATCAACCAGGAGAGCTTTCCCAACCTAGCAAGACAGGCCAGCATTCAAATTGAAAAAGGTAAGATACTCCCTGAGAAGATCAACCCCAAGACACATAATCATCAGATTTCCCAAGGTCAAAATGAAGGAAAAAATGTTAAGGGCTGCCAGAGAGAAAGGCAAGGTAACCTCAAAAGGAAGTCCATCAGGCTGACAATGGACCTATCAGTGGAAAACCTACAAGCCAGAAGAGATTGAGGACCAATATTCAACATTGTTAAAGAAAATAATTTCCAACCCAGAATTTTATATCCAACCAAACTAAGCTTCATGAGTGAAAGAGAAATAAAATCCTTTTCAGACAAGCAAATGCTGAAGGAATTTATCACCACCATGTCTGCCTTACAAGAGCTTTTGAAAGAAGTACAAAAAATAGAAAGGAAAAACTGGTACCAGCCACTGCAAAAACACACTGAAGTACAAAGACCAATGATACTATAAAGAAACTGCATCAACTAATGCACAAAATAACCAGCTGGCATCATGATGACAGGATCAAATTCACACATAACAATATTAACCTTAAATGTAAAGGGGCTAAATGCTCCAATTAAAAGACACAGAATCACAAGCTGGATCAAGTCAGGACCCATCCATGTGCTGTATTCAAGAGACCCACCTCTCATCCAAAGATCACAGGCTCGAAATAAAGGGATAGAGGAAAATTTACCAAGCAAATGGAAAGCATAAAAAAGCAGGGGTTGCAATCCTGGTTTCTGACAAAACAGTCTTTAAACCAACAAAGATAAAAAAAGCCAAAAAGGGCATTACATAATGGTAAAGGGATCAACTCAACAAGAAAAGCTAACTATCCTAAATATATATGCACCCATCACAGGAGCACCCAGATTCATAAAACAAGTTCTTAGAGACCTACAAAGAAAGGTAGACTCCCACACAATAACAGTGGGAGACTTTAACATCCTACTGTCAGTATTAGACAGATCATTGAGACAGAAAATTAACACGGATATTCAAAACTTGGACTCAGCTCAGGATCAAGTGGACATGATAGATATCTACAGAATTCTCCACCCCAAATCAACAGAATATACATTATTCTTGTCACCACATGGCACTTACTCTAAAACTGATCACATAATTGGAAGTAAAACACTCCTCAGCAAATGCAAAAGAACTGAAATCATAACAAACAGTCTTTCAGACCACATTGCAATCATATTAGAACTCAAGATTAAGAAACCCACTCAAAACCATACAACTACATGGAAATTGAACAACCTGCTCCTGAATGACTCCTGGGTAAATAATGAAATTAAGGCAGAAATCAAGTTCTTTGAAACCAATGAGAACAAAGACACAATGGAATCTCTGGGACACAGCTAAAGCAGTGTTAAGAGGGAAATTTATAGCACTAAATGTCCACATCAAAAGTGAAAAAGATCTTAAATCAACACCCTAACATCACAACTAAAAGAATTAGAGAATGAGGAGCAAACAAACCCCAAAGCTAGCAGAAGACAAGAAATTACTAAGATCAGAGTGGAACTGAAGGAGACAGTGACACACACACACACACACACACAAAAACTTCAAAAATCAATGAATCCAGGAACTGTTTTCTTGAAAAAAATAATAAAATTAAATAAAATAGACTAGCTAGACCAATAAGGAAGAAAAAATAGAAGAATCAAATAGACACAATTAAAAATGATAAAGAAGATATCACCACCACCTCCACAGAAATAGAAACAGCCATCAGACAATACTATAAACACATCTATGCAAATAAACTAGAAAATATAGAAGGCATATATAAATTCCTGGACACATACACCCTGCCAAGACCAAATCAGCAAGAAATTAAATCTCTTAATAGACCAGTAAAATGTTCTGAAATTGAGGCAGTAATGAATAGCCTACCAGCCAAAAAAACAAAAAAAAACAAAAACAAAAACAAAAAAAACACCAGGACTAGACAGATTTACATCTGAATTGTACTAGAAATACAAAAAGGAGCTGGTATCATTTCTTCTGAAACAATTCCAAACAATTGAAATGGAGGGACTCCTCCATAACTTATTTTATGAGGTCAGCATCATGCATCATCCTGATTCCAAAACCTGGCAGAGATACAACAATAGAAGAAAACTTCAGGCCAATATCCCTGATGAACATCGATGTAAAAATCCTCAATAAAATACTGGCAAACCGAATGCAGCAGCACATCAAAAAGCTTATCTGCCATGACCAAGTGGGCTTCATCCCCAGGATGCAAGCCTGGTTCAACATACACTAATCAATAAATGTAACTCATCACATAAACAGAAATAAAGACAGAAACCATATTACTATCTCAATAGATGCAGAAAAGCTTTTGATAAAATTCAACATCCCTTCATGTTAAAAAACTCTCTATAAACAAGGTATTGATGGAACATACTTTAAAATAATAAGAGCCATTTATGACAAATCCACAGCCAATATTATACTGAATGGGCAAAAACTGGAAGTGTTCCCCTTGAAAACTGGGCAAAACAAGGATGGCCTCTCTCACCACTCCTATTAAACATAGTGTTAGAAATTCTCACCAGGGCAATCAGGCAAGAAAAAGAAATAAAGGTATTCAAATAGGAAGAGAGGAAGTCAAACTGTCTCTGTTTGCAGATTACATAATCCTATATCTAGAAAACCCCATTGCCTCAGCCCCAAAGTTTCTTAAGCTGATAAGCAACGTCAGCAAAGTCTCAGGATACAAAATCAATGTGCAAAAATCACAAGCATTCCTATATACCAACAATAGACAAGCAGAGATCCAAATCATGAATGAACTCCCATTCACAATTGTTACAAAGAGAACAAAATACCTAAGAATACAGATTAAAAGGGAAATGAAGACCTCTTCAAGGAGAATCTAAACCACTGCTCAAGGAACTCAGAGAGGACACAAATGGAAAAACATTGCATGCTCATGGATAGAAAGAATCAATATCATGATAATGGGTGGTAAGGGCCATTTTCTGTAAAGTAATTTATAGATTCAATGCTATTCCCACTAAAAAACCATTGACATTCCTCACAGAGGAAAAAAACTACTTTAAAATTCATAAGGAAACAAAAAAGAGCTTGTATAGTCAAGACAATCCTAAGCAAAAAGAACAAAACTAAAGACATCACATTACCCGACTTCAAACTCTACTACAAGGCTACAGTGACAAAAACAGTATGGTAATGATACAAAAAGAGACACATAAACCAATGGAACAGAATAGAGATCTCAGAAATAAGACCACATGTATGAGTTTATTCTCATATGCTGCTATAAAGAAATGCCTGAGAGCGGGTAGTTTATAAAGGAAATAGATTTAATTGACTTACAGTTCCTTAGGGCTGGGGAGGCCTCAGGAAATTTACAACCATGACAGAA
This sequence comes from Pongo abelii, assembly GCF_028885655.2. Lineage (NCBI taxonomy): Eukaryota > Metazoa > Chordata > Mammalia > Primates > Hominidae > Pongo > Pongo abelii. The sequence continues at coordinate 12,202,526 of NC_071988.2, forward strand.
GAGGAAGCAAACATGTTCTTCTTCATGTGGCGGCATGAAGAAGAAGAATCAGAGCCAAGTGAAGGGGGAAGCCCCTAACAAAACCATCAGGTCTTGTGAGAACTTACTCACTGTCACAAGAATAGCATGGTAGAAACTGCCCTCGGGATTCAATGACCTCCCAAAGGGGCCTCCCATGACAATGTGGGCATTAGGGGAACTACAATTCAAGATGCGATTTGGGTGGGGACACAGCCCAACTATTTCATTCTGCCCCTGCCACCTACCAAAACTCAGGTCCTCACATTTTAAAACACAATTGTGCCCTTCCAAAAGTACCCCAAAGTCTTAACTCTTTCCAGCATTAACTCAAAAGTCCAAGTCCAAAGTCTCGTCTGAGACAAGGCAAGTCCCTTTCATCTACTAGCCTGTAAAATCTAAAGAAAGTTAGTTACTTCCTAGACACAATGGGAGTACAGGCATTGGGTAAATACACCCATTTCAAATGGAAGAAATTGGCCAAAACAAAAGGACTACAGGCCCCATGCAAGTCCTAAGAGGAAGGAGTGCTAAGAGGAAGGTTTATAGCACTAAATACCTATATCAAAAAGCATAAAAGTTCACAAAGTGGCAACCTCATGTCACACCTCAAGGAACTAGGGAAACAAGAACACACCAAACCCAAAGCTAGCAGAAGAAAAGAAATAACAAAGATCAAAGAAGAACCTCATTTGGTTGAAACCAAAAACATTGAAACAAAAAAAAATACAAAAGTTCAATGAAACAAAAAGTTGGTTCTTTGAAAAGGTAAGCACATCTATAGAACACTAGCTAGATTAACCAAGAAGATAGTTTAACTCAAGCTCAATTAGAAATGAAAATAGGAGGCCAGGCATGGTAGCTCATGCCTGTAGTCCCAGCATTTTGGGAGGCTGAGGCAGGCAGATCACTTAAGATCAGGAGTTCAAGACCAGCCTGGGAAACATGGTGAAACCCCATCTAAAAATTAGCCAGGCATGGTGGCATGTGCCTGTATTCCCAGCTACCGAGGCAGGAGGAGCGCTTGAGTCCAGGAGGCAGAGGTGGCAGTGAGGCAAGATCGTGCCACTATACTCCAGCCTGGGTGGCCGAGTGAGACAAAGAAAGAGAGAGAGAGAGAAAGGTAGGGAGGGAGGGAGGGAAGAAAGAAAGAAAAAAGAAAGAAAGAAAGAAAGAAAGAAGAAAATGGAGATATTACAACTGACATCACAAATACGAAAGATCACTTGAGACTCTTATGATCACCTCTATGCACACAAACTAGAAAACCTAGAGGAAATGGATAAATTCTTGGATACACACAACACGCCCCCCCACCACCAGCTTGAATTAGGAAGAAATAGAAATTCTGAACAGATTAATAACAAGCAGTGAGATTGAATTAGTAATAAAAAAAAACTGCCAACAACAACAACAACAACAAAAAAGCAGGACCAGACTGATTCACAGCTGAATTCTACCAGACAGTCAAAGAAAAATTGATACTGATTCTACAGAAATAATTCTGTAAGACTGAGAAGAAGAGAATCCTTTTTAACTCATTCTATGAAGCCGGTATCACCCAAATACAAAAGCCAGGAAAGGACATTAAAAAAAACAAAACTACAGACCGATATACCTTATGAATACAGATGCAAAAAATCCTCAACAAAATACTAGCAAACCAAATCCAATGGCACATCAAGAAGATAATTCACTATGATCAAATGGGTTTCATCTCAGGGATGCAGGGACAGTTCAACATATGCAAATCAACAAATGTGATTCATTACATAAACAGAATTAAAAACAAAAACCATATGATTATCTCAACAGATGCAAAAAAAGCATTCAATAAAATCCAGCATCCCTTTATAATAAAAATAAACTTAGCATAGATGACATACCTCAAAATAACACCTCAATAAACTAAGCATAGATGACATACCTCAAAATAATAAAAGCCATATATGACAAACCCACAGCCCACATCATACTCAATAGGCAAAAGTTGAAACTATTTACCCTAAAAACTGGAACAAGACATGGATGCCCACTTTCAACATTTCTATTCAACATATTAGCTTGGTGCAGAAGTAATTGTGGTTTCTGCCATTACTTTTAATGGCAACCTAAAATAGTACTGAAAGTCCTAGTCAGAGCAATCAGGCCAGAGAAAGAAAGGACATCTGAATTGGAAAAGAGGAAGTCAAACCATCTCTGTTTGCTGATGATATGATCTTATATCTAAAAACTCCTAAAGATTCCTCCAAAAGACTCCCTAATCTGATAAATGAATTCAGTAAAGTCTCAGATTACAAAATTAATGTACAGAAATCAATAGCATTGCTATACATCAACAATGACCAAGCTAAGAGTCAAATCAAGAGCTCAGTCCCTTTTACAATAGCAACAAAAAATTAAATACACTTAACCAAGGAGGCGAAAGATATCTACAAGGAGAACTACAACACACAGCTGAAAGAAATCATAGATGACACAAACAAATGAAAATACTTTCCATGCTCATGGATTGGAAGAATCAATATCATGACAATGACCATACTTCCCATAGCAATCTACAGATTTGATGCAATTTCTATCAAAATGTTAACATCATTTTTTACAGAATTAGAAAAACACTGCTGAAATTCATATAGAACAAAAAAAGAGCCTGAATAGCCAAAGCAATCCTAAGCTGAAAGAACAAATCTGGAAGCATCACATTACCTGACTTCAAATTATACTACAAGGCTATAGTTACCAAAACAGCATGATACTGGTATAAAAGTAGATACATACACCAATGGAACAGAATCAAAAACCCAGAAATAAAGCCAAATACTTACAACCAACTGATCTTCAACAAAGCATACAAAAACATAAATGGAGAAATGGACACCGTATTCAATAAATGGTCCTGGGAAAAGTGGATGGCCACATGTACAAGAATGAAACTGAATCTCTGTCTATCACCATACTCGAAAATTAACTCAAGATAGATTAAAGACTTAAATTTAAGACCTGAAACTATAAAAATTCTACAAGAAATCCTAAGAAAAAGTCTTTTGGACATTGGCCTAGGCAAAGAATTTATGCCTAAGGCCCCAAATGCAAATATAACAAAAATAAATAAATAAATAAATGGGATCTAATTAAATTAAAAAGCTCTGCTCAGCAAAAGAAATAAGCATCAAAGTAAACAGACAAGCTACAGAATGGAAGAAAATATTTGCAAATTATGCATCTGATGAAGGACTAATATCTACAATCTAAAAAGGAACCCAAACAAATCAGCAAAAAAAAAAAAAATCCCATTAAAAGGTGGACAAATGACATGAATAGATACTCCTCGAATGAAGATACACAAATGGCTAACAAATATGGAAAAAAAAAAAGACACTCAACATCACTAATCACCAGGGAAATGCAAATTAAAACCACAATAAGATACGACCTTACCCCAGCCAGAATGGCTATTTCTAAAAAGTCAAAAAGAAAACAATAGATGTTGGTGGGAACATGGTGAAAAGGGAATGCGTAATACACAGTTAGTGGGAATGTAAATCAGTACAACCTGTATGAAAAACAGTATGCAGATTTCTCAAAGAACTGAAAGTAGATCTACCATTTGATCCAGCAATCCCACTACTGGGTATCTACCCAAAGAAAAAGAAGTTACTATAACAAAAAGATAACTGCATGCATACGTTTATCACAGCATAATTCACAGTTGCAAAGATATGGAATCAAGTTAAGCGCCCATCAATCAATAAGTGGATAAAGAAAACGTAGTATATATACGTCATAGAATACTGCTCAGCCATAAAAAAGAATGAAATCATGTATTTTGCATCAACTTGGATGGAACTGGAGACCCTTATTCTAAGTGAAGTATCTCAGGAATGAAAAACCAAATACCACATATTCTTACTTATAAGTGGGAACTGAGCTGTGGGTACACAAAGGCATACAGAGTTGTATGATGAACATTGGAGACTCAGAAAAGGGGAGGCCAGGAGGAGGGTGAGGTATGAAAAACTACCTATTGGGTACAAGGTACACCACTTGGATGGTGAGTATGCTAAAATCCCATGGTGCACCACTATACAATTCATCCATGTAACCAAAAACCACTTGTACTCTAACAGCTATTAAATTGAAAACTTAAAATAATTTTAAAATAAAACAAAATGAAAAAGTAAATAAAAAGTGTGTGAAGCACTGGAATGTCTATTTAAGTATAGAAATGTCTATTTCTCAAGAGAAGACATATAAATATTCAACAAGTATATGAAAAAATGTTCAACATCATTAATCATTAGGGAAACGCAAATTAAAAGTGCAATGAGATATCACTTCACGCCCCTTATAATGGCTTTTATCAAAAAGAAAAAGGGTGTTGTTAAGAATGTGATGATAAAGGATCCCTTGTTCATTGTTATTGGGTGTAAGTACAGCCATTATGGAAACAGTACAGAGGTTTCTCAAAAAAATGAAAAACAGAACTACCATATGATTCAGCAGTCCTACTTCTGAAGGAAATAAAATCAGTATGTCAAAAAGATAGCTATACACACTCCTGTGTTCATTGCAACACTATTCACAATACATAAGATATGGACACAACTTAAGTGTCCATCAGTGGATAAATGGATAAAGCATATGTGGTATATAAACACAATGGAATACTATTCAGCCTAAGAAAAGAAGGAAGTCTTGTCATTTGCCACAAAATGAATGAACCTGCAGTACATTACATTAAGTGAAATAAGACAGGCACAGAAAGGCAAATATTGTATGACCTCACTCACATGTGAATTCTAAAAAAGGTCAACTTACAGAAGCAGAGCATAGACTGATTGTCATCAGAAGCTGGGAAAGAGGGCAAATAGGTGCTTGTCACAGGGTACAAAGTTTCAGTTAGGATGAGTAAGTTCTGGAGATCTATTGTACAGCATGGTGACTACAGATAATAAATAACGTAGAGTGTATTTGGAAATTGCCGAGAGTGTAGACTATAAATATTCTCACCACACACAAAAAAAGATAAGTATGGGAGGTGATGGATATTTTAATTAATTTGACTTAATCATCCCACAATATGTGTGTGTGTGGAAACATCACATTGTACCCCAAAAATATATATGATTTTTAATTGTTAATTATTAATAAATAAAAGTCCATATACTTCACAAATCAATTCTCTTTTTAAGGTAAAGTCAGTTTCATAGTGGTCCACCTTTGAGAGAATAACATTTGGAATTCTAAGGGAAATGGACAGACTTATCAAATGTCACCCAAAGACCATGGCTTGAAAGTAGCACAGAAGCATGGGGAAACCCAAAGTTAGACTAAGTGTGGAGAGCAGAGCATCTCTCATCTGCTGGTGGTGGAGTTTCTTGACACATGGCTATAGCAACAGATCAAGTCACCCTTCCATAGATCTGCCACCTCCCAGAGAAATACAACTTCCATCAATTTACGTTATCACGATGGGAGAAGGGAAATCTTTTCCAGCAATTTTTGGGTGTAACTCTGCAAATGGATGTCACAACACATGAAATGGGAAACTGTTTAATTACTGCTGTTAGCTCTGATACCTTCTTTCTACAGCTTCCTCACCAAGACCAAGCCAAAATAACTTAGCCCTAGCAGATCAAGAAAAACAGCCAGCTCGAAATAGCCTCAGCCCTTCCCTAGCACAACCTTCTAATATTCGTGTGCTAGACCCTGGATGCTTCTAACTACCCCACACAGCCAGGCATTTCTCTGCCTTATGAACATTCACTGTTTCCAGGGCTCCCTTGAAACACATTCCAGGAAGTATACCCCATAGATGCCCTGATGTTGTGTTTTTCAATCAATGTTCAAACAAACCAAGACATTTTTGTGCACTAGTTACGAATGTGCTCTCTGGAGTCATACTGGCTGTACCTCATCAGCTATGTGACCTTAGAAAAACGATTTAACAGGCCGGGCATGGTGGCTCACACCTGTAATCCCAGAGCAGAGCACTTTGGGAGGCCGAGGAGGGCGGATCACGAGGTCAGGAGATTGAGACCATCCTGGCTAACACGGGGAAACTCCGTCTCTTCTAAAAATACAAAAAAAATTAGCCGGGCATGGTGGCGGGCGCCTGTAGTCCCAGCTACTCGGGAGGCTGAGGCAGGAGAATGGCGTGAACCCGGGAGGTGGAGCTTGCCGTGAGCCGAGATCACACCGCTGCACTCCAGCCTGGGCGACAGAGCAAGACTCCATCTCAAAGAAAAAAAAAAGAAAAATGATTTAACATCTCTGTGTCTCAGTTTGACTATGAGTAAAGTAAGGATAATAGGAGCATCTAACAATAGCATAATTTTCAAAGAAAATTTAAAAATGTGACACATACAAATATAGATTGCATAGTTGTCAAAGCTCTAACTCAGTAAGTAGGAAACCAACAGGGTAAAAGTAGTTCAAAGAGCATTTGAAGAACTGACATTTTATAGACACTAGAATATGAGAATAAGATTGTTAGATTAGATACAAAACTGGTTAATGTCATATAGGAAATATGTTCCTAAACTTTGGAGTTATCTTTTCCACTAGACAGAAAACATTTCCATCTCTATCAGACAAAAACCTACACATTGATGAATAACTTAAAGAGTCTGGGCCCTATTTAGTCAATAGTAAGTGACATACAGGTACACACCCTACAGTTGCACTGTTAAATATGGTAACCACTAACCTCATGTAGCTGCTTAAATTAAAATAGAAATAGAAATAGATAAAACTGAAAATTCAGTTTCTCAGTCACTGTAGCCACATTTTATGTGCTCAGTAGCCAGCTGTGACTAGTGGCTTCTGTATTGGAGAGGACAGAATGGAGGATTTCGGCCACAGCTTAATGTTCTAGTGGACAGCACTGGCCCTAGAGAGTTCTCAAGTGAATGTATTAGCTTTCTGTTGGTGCTGAAACAAATTACTGTAAACAGCAGCTTTAAAAACAAAAAAACAAACAAACGCAAATTCATTATCTCACAGCTCTGTAGGCCAGAAACCCAGGTCGGCTCAATCGGTTTCTCTGCTTCAGGTTTTCTAAGGCCAAAACCAAGGTGTCAGCCAGTTGAGCTCTATCTAATCAGGAGGTTCTAGGAAGAAAGCACTTGTAGGCTCCATGATACTTAGTTGTAGGACTGTGGTTCTGGTTTCTCTACTGGCTTTCAGCCAGGTGGCCTTACTCTTAGAGGCTTTTTGCATTTTTTTCTCCTGCTTTCTCTGTGCCCCTCTCCAACAACACAGCTCAGGTCCCTCCTGCCCTTCGAATGTCTGACTTCCCCTTCTGCTCTTGATGCACACCAGCTGAAGAAAGTTCTTTGCCTTTAAAGGGTCAATTGATCAGATTGTGTCCACATTGATAGCCCAGGATATTCTCCCTATCTTAAATTCTATCAGCTTTATTACATATGCAAAGTCCTTTTTACCTGTAACACAACAATCCACAGGACCCAGGAATTAGAGTGTGGACATATTTGGAGAGCTATTATTCTGCTTGTCACAGCGGTCTCATCTGACAATGTTGAGTGTGACTTTAAAAGAACGTGCAACCCTCTTTTTGCCTTATTTCTGAGGGTTGGCTAATTTTTTTTTTCACAACTTCCTAGGGCTATTGTGAAGACTAAATGCATTAACCCATATAACATATTTAGAATAGGTCTTGGTGTTATATGACCATTAACCTTGCTGTATCTACAAGCTGTTAGGTTGGAGTAGTAATGGTTTCTTCAGTATGAGGTTGTTGTGAGATTTAAAATGTTAATATATTAAGAACATATTACAGTGCTCTACACATAAAAATGGCTCATAATTCCTTTGGTCTTGGTAAAGAACCAAAAGTGGCATGCTGGCAAACAGTGTTCTTGCCTGCTAGAGGGTAGAAGAAAGAAGTTCCAGTACTTCTCCTCTCCACCCACCCTCTGGTGTCCTATATTCTAGTCACACACAGGGATGATACTACAGTCTGAAAGTTTGTGCCATCAAAATTCATGCGTTGAAGCCCTAACCCCCAATGACTACATTTGGAGATAGAGCCTAACTTAAAGTAGTTAAGGTTAAACAAGATCATAAGAGTAAGGCCCTGATCCAATAGGATTAATGTCTTTATAAGAAAGGAATGAGACACCAGAGTTCACGCTTTCCTTCTCCTCAAGCACTGAGGAAAGATCATGTGAGGACACAGTGAGAAGGTGGCTGTCTGCAAGTCAGGAAAAGAGCTCTCACCAGTAACCAAATTGGCCAACACCAAGATCAAGATCTTGGACTTCCCAACCTCCAGAATGGTGACAAACAAATTTCTGTTGTTTAGTCTACTCACTCTATGGTACTTTGTCGGCAACACAGGCTGAATAAAACCAAACCCACAAAGCCTCAACGAGGATGACTCAGAGTGAACACCACCCTCCCTCAATGAGCTGTTGCCCTCCAGTGAAATGTCTTATGCTCCCTCCCATAGAACATGAGGAAAATGGGAATCTGCTCAACTGCAGGCCAGAGAAGACAGAGGGAATAAAGACGAGCAGAATAATGCCTTGTGTAGTTCCTCCCATGGAAGCCAAAATCTGCCATTACAGGTTTAAAGTCATCTTCTTTGTATGTAGCCTTTTGAGGTTAACATAAGGGGCAAAGGGCAGATTTTTATTGGCATAGTGTTAAAACCTAAGCTGAAGCTTGATTTTAATCTTGATTTTGGCCTTGTCTGTGAAGGCTTTCCATCTTTAGTGTTCCTGAAACACC